>NC_053433.1:86271062-86625964 GCF_007990345.1 Gossypium hirsutum | reverse complement strand
CAATACTGATGCCGTTTGTTTCTATAGAAACTAGACTCTGAGAGGAATCTATCCATATATGGTATGACTCCTAATTATCTCTGGTTAATTTATAATGAATTTCCAAAGTCGAAACAGGAAATCCAGAAACCGTCTGGCCCTGTCTCACGAGAACCTGAATATCTCTTAACATACTATCCGTAGATTGTTCGTTACTTTCCTATGAAAGTAGATTCATTAAGGTTTGTTTAAATAATTATTCACTATTTAATTACCTTCCTACTATTTTAGTGATTTTTCCAAATCTACATCACTGCTGCTGTCAGCATCTGCCTTAAGGTAGACTTTACCTATTTCATGGTTTCCATGATTCAACTAGCCCTTTTTGCATAAATAGCACAATTTATGATAGTGGTTAACCATTCCCATGGCTAATCCTTGTCAAGCATATCCACACCGAATGATTATAACATTATACTCAAACACATATAAGCCATTTTCGCATGGCTATCCAAAATTATACAAGTCCAAAAGGTCCACGACCCACAACAAACGGGTAGTCCTATACATGCCATTTCGAAGTTCAACCAAAATTGTACCAAAAGGGGGCTTTGATAGTGTGGGCGACTTCGACTTCAAGATCCCGAGTCCGATAGCTGGAGAACCAATCTATAAAACAGAGGAGCAATGAAACGGAGTAAGCAATTTATGCTTAGTAAGTTTTGAGCAAGGAATTCCAGCACAACAAAAGTATAGCATTCATATAGCTAAACGGATAATTTCATATGCACAAATTTTCAATATCATACTTGCTTCACATACCAACCCTTATGTACATACACAAAAGATCAACTCAGCCAAAGGCCAGTAGCTCGTTTATCAACTGAGCGAATACTTATTTGTAAGGGCTCAACTAAATTCAAGCACATACGAAACATACCTAAATGTTGGGATGTTTCTAGAGTATTAGCTGAAATTTTTACAGCAAGATCATTCATTCCCAAATCACGTACCTTCGGAATTTAACCGGATATAGCTCCTCGTTCAAATGCCTTCGGGACATAGCCCAGTTATAGTAACTCGCACAAATGCCTTCGGGACAAAACCCGGATTTAATAACTCGCACAAATGCCTTCGGGCTTAGCCCGGAATTAGTATCTCGCACAAATGCCTTCGGGCTTAGCTCCGAATTAGTATCTCGCACAAATGCCTTCGGATCTTAGTCCGGATATTGTCACTTAGCACAAAGCCTTCGGACTTAGCCCGGACATCATTCAAATAACCATGCACATTTAACAATAAATCATAGCACATTCGTGTTTCATTTTCGTTAGCAAAACTCAAACACAAGACATTTATCATTCTTGCAAATTCGGCTCAATAGCCACACAAAGAGCATGATTTTAATTGCTTAAAACATGATCTAATCACATCATAATTTAAGCTCTCTTACTCAAGAACTTACCTCGGGTGTTGTCGAACGATTCCGATGGCTATTCGACCACTTTTTTCCTTCCCTTTATCGGATTTAGTCCCCTTTGCTCTTGAGCTTAATTAAACAAATAAATTGATTTAATCATTTGAGCATCGAAAAGAGGAACACAAGGCACTTAGCCCATATTTATACATTGGACTTTAAAGTCACATACATGTGAAATCATGCATCAACTCAACATATTAACCCACACTCCCCTTTAACCGATTGTCCTTACCAAGATATAGGCATCAATATGTTTGCCTCTAACCGAATTCATGCAACGCCAATCCATCTCATGTGGCCGAATATGCATGTATACTTTGAGGCCAAATTATATTCTTAGTACCACATATAAATGACATACATTTTACTAACTAATGCATTACATATTATAACTCAATATGTATCCATCATTTAGTCCATAACTAAACCACCACCATATATAAACATATACTTTGGGGTGATATATATATGTATCATACCAATACATCATGTGCATATATATATACAAGAGCCGAATCACAAGGCTAATTATAGCCATCTCATATATTTTCATCCCATACCCGAATGCACAAGTACACTATAATAGCTTCCAACTTAATTCATCATAAATTTCCCCCCTTTTTTTCTTCATGGCCGAATGCACCTTCTACTTTCACAGAGCATGAATTTCATCATCCAACTTACAAGCTTACAATCTCATGAAGTTTAACCTCATGGTACCTATCAAACTCTCACTCAATATCAACTAAAATTTCAAAAGCTAGTACAAACTTCCTTACCTTAATAGTGACCTAAGATGACCGATTGCTTCACTCCCTTCTTCTTCCTTTCAATTCGGCCAAGAAGAACCAAAAAACACAACTTGCTTTTCTTTCTTCCTTAGAACATTCGGCCAAGGGGAAATGAAGAAAGATGGACACTTTTTTTTTTGTTTTCCTTCTTACTTTCACGGCAATGGGGAGGGGAAGAAACAATTACACACATCCTTTCCTTTTTCCATTTCTTTATTCCCCATACTTCTTATTATATTTTTTTCCTACATACCTCACTAGGCCAACATGTTCCCAACATGTTTCCACCCCTAGCATGGCCGGCCACTACTTATTAGGGGGGAATTTGACATGCAAGTCCCCCCTTTTTTTTCACATGCACTAATAGGTCCTTACGCATTGACCTATCACATTTTAAAATTTTCTCACATAAGTCCTATTGACTTAATTCACATGCAATCGACTAAATCGAAGCTTGAATTTCTCACACATTCATAATTACATATTCTAGACAATAAATATCACATTCAAACATTTCGGTGACTCGGTTTAACGGTCCCGAAACCACTTCCCGACTAGGGTCAATTTTGGGCTGTCACAAACGACCAATTGATTTACCCTCAATATTAACCCATAACCCATTATTGTTGAAATCCCCTAATTTGATCCCTAATTTTTTGTCGAGATTTGATTTGAACTAATTGATTAGCTATGTTTTATTCTTCGTTTCAACAATTAAATTCTATGTTATTTAACTTGTTCTTAAAAAATATATATCCTTACACACATATTAGTAGTAATTCGTCATTTTTTTTAGCTTGAGTATTAATTCCATATTTTGATAAGAAGCTCACTTGTATTCAATTGATAATTAGTTATTTTTCTAGTTAGGTGATTTCTTCAATTCAATCTCAACTCTAATCTTTTCATTCAGCTTGTGACCACACCCCCTAACCAAAGCCACGTTACAACCCTCTAAAGACCTTTTTGATTGATGTATCACCTCAATATATAGTGGTGGAGATTTGATTTTCATGCAAGCCTATGGTAATAACTTTTCATATTGACTAATGAGTGCTTTATTTAATGTCCTTAAACACCTCAAGTGATTTGAGTGAATCTTTAGTGATGATGTTAAACTCTGTGATATTTTGATCAAAGGTGATTACTTAGATGAGGGGGGACACCTATGTTTTCATGATAAAATGCTCAACTTAGAATGTTTGAAACTTTGATGTACTTTTAGTTGAATTTTCAATGTATGATTACTTATGGATTATGTTGAGATATTATTGATAGGGATTATAAATTGAGAAGAATTTATTTTGATTGTGAGTTGAGGATTTCGGTTGAGGACAAGAAAACACTTAAGTGTGGGGTATTTGATAAGCCGTAATTTATACATATTTTTATCCCATGTTTAGCACATTTATGGATGGTTTCTCCGTCAATTTGGTGAATTCAATGCTCCTAATCCTTTAATTTCATGTTTTATACTTAGGCGAGCATAGGAGAGTAAAAAGAGTGAGAAACGGGCCGAAAACAGAGAAAATAGACCCACGTGGGAAATCAAAAAGGCCTAGACTTCCTCACACGGGTGTGTCACACGGACGTGTCCATTTGGCAAGATTGAAGCACGACTTACACGGGTAGCCTACACGCCCATGCCTATTCAACAGCCTTGACCACAGGCTGGAGTAATCGCACACGAGCGTGTCCCTGCCGAGCCCAAGTATAGCCCTATTCGGAAAAGGCCACTTTTGAGGGCTCTTAGGCATTCTAAAGCCTATTTAAACATTGGAGGAGGCACTTAAAGAAGAGACGTGGAGTAGGAAGCAAGGAATTACTCAAAGGAAGTCGATTGGTCCATCTAAGAAACCGAATTTATCGTCAAGATTGAAGATCTCCCTTCAATTTCGATTTAGGGGTTTTGGGTTTTCTTTATGTTTTGTATTCATTATTCTTCTGAGATGATTTCTTTTATAATTATGAACTAAACCTCCTAAATACCTAAGGGGAATGAAACCTAAGAAAAATCTTGTTATTATTACCTGAATTGTATGATAAATATTTGACTTGTTCTTAATTATGTGTTCTTAACTCTTGTTTTAATATTCTATGATATTGATTCAAGTTAATGCTCTTATTCAGTGGAGGAAAAGACCCTGTCTAAGAGTAAATTTGTCGTAATTAAGCGGAGTTGATTGCACGCCTAGAGATAGGGTGATAAGATTTTGCCGGATTAGGGTGAAACCTAATAAGGGGATCCATAGATCGAGTTAATGCAACACTAGGGTGTTAATTAGAAAGAGATTTCAATTAAATCAACCTAGGGTTAGACGTTATTAATCTCGAGAGAGATAATAATATAACTTAGGGATTTCCACGGATCAAGTCAAGTGAATAAATCGTCTGATTCAGAGTCAAATAACAAGTGAAGTCTAGGTGGATTTTTCCTTGGGTATTGTCTTAATCAATAAAATTTTCCCAAAAGCTTTTCCCCAATTTCTCTCTGTGCACTCTTAGTTTAGTTAATTAGTTTAGATAAACAAATCCCTTAATTTTTAGGCTAGATAATAAAAAGAAAGTAATTACTAGTACTCTTGGTTCTTTTGGGTTTGACAATCTAGTCTTGCTAACGCTATACTACTGTTCGATAGGTACACTTGCCTTCATCATGATAATAGTAGTTTCAAGAACGATTAATTATAAATTTTTAAAACTTGTTGATCGCGTGATTCGTAACAAGTAATAAATATTTATAATGAAGATCAAACCTAGACTAACTATTATCACGACGAAAAGGCAAGCGCACCTATCGAACAATAGTATAATAACGGCAAGACCGGGATATCGTACCTAAGGGAACCAAAAGTACTAGTAATAACTATCTTTTTATTATCTAGCCTAAGAATAAAAAGGGTTTGTTTATTAAAATAATTATCTAAACTAATTAACTAATTTAATTAAAGTAAAGAGAAAATTTGGAAAAAGACTTGAAGAAAATCAGTTGATCCAAGGAGAAATCCACCTAGATTTCACTTGTTATCTGACTCTGAACCAGACGATTTATTCACTTGACTTGATCTGTGAGATTCCCTAACCTATGTTATTATCCCTTTCGAGACTAATAACGTCTAACCCTCAGTTGAATTAATCGAAATTCTTTCTTAATTAAAACTCCTAGGGAAGCATTAAATCACTCTATGGACTCCCATATTAGGTTTCACCCTAATTCGATAAAATCTCGTAACCCTATTTCTAGGCCTTCGATCAACTCCGCTTAATTATGCCAAATCTACTCTTAGGAAGGGTCTATTCCTCCTCTGCATAAGCACATCAAATCATGAATTAATACCCGGAATATTAACTCAAGCATTAAGAACACATAATTAAGAACAAATCAAGTATTTATCATACAATTCAGATAATAATAACAAGATCCATCATAGGTTTTATCCCCTTTAGGTATCTAAGGGGTTTAGTTCATAATAAAATAAGAGTACATCTCAAAAGTATAAAAATAACAAAACATGAAGAAAACTCTAAAACCCCTGAAGGAATTCTGAGAGAGATCTTCAGTCTTGGAGTAGCTCCGACTTTTGGGATGGATCATCTGGCTTCCTTCAATTAATTCCTGGCGTGTGGTTCTGTATTCCAAAAAAGTTCTGGAAAAGGCCCCTTTTCTAGGTCATACTTAGGGTGTTTATATAGGCTTTGGATTGGCTTTCTTTCTCCCTAAGTACCCTTTTCTGTGTAAAATACAACTATTTGAAATAGAAACACGCCCGTGTTCCACGACCGTGTGACGTGTTTGCCAGGCCGTGTTCGATCCGTTAAATTGTACATGGCCGTATGGGTCAATGGCCAGGCCGTGTGAATCGTGAGAGCCTTGGTCGACACCCTCGAAGGACACGGGCATGAGCAGCCCGTGTGGCAAGGCTTAGGCCATGTGAACTTCTCAATTTGGTCCGTTTTGTCCCTTTTAGATCATTTTTGGCTCCTTTTGACTCTTGGTGCTCTCCTGAGTACAAAACATGAAATAGCCGGATTAAGAGCACCAAAATCCACAAATCTAGTAGTAAACATCCATAAATATGCTAAGTATTTGGGGTAAAACTATGTATAATTTGGCGTTTATCACCTGTCGCGAATATCACGTATCAAACCTAAACCTACTAGGATGGGTATTCAATTAGCTGATAGATCTGTTAAATATCCTAGGGGAATTATAGAGGATGTACTTGTAGAAGTCAATAAATTCATATTCCCTATTGATTTCATTGTGCTTGACATGGATGAGGATGTTGAAGTGCCTTTAATCTTAGGTCGTCCATTTTTAGCCACTCTAGGGCTGTTATTGATATGGGTGATGGTAAATTGGTACTTAGAGTAGGTGACAAAGAGATTATCTTTAAAATTTATGATGCCATGAGATTTTCTAGGGAACAGGATGACTCATGTTATTTTATTGACTCTATTGATCATGTTACTAAAGATTCTTTTCAGGAAATCATACATAAGGACACGTTGGAACTGTGTCTTGCTCAAGGAGAGGAGGGGGATGATGATTTTGAGATAGGAATTGAACTGAATCCTAATTAACCCTTTCCAAGACTAGCAGAATATGAGGGTATTAAGGTAAACGATGAACCTAAACAAAAATCCTCTATTGAAGAACCTCCCAAACTGGAACTTAAATAATTGTCGAATCACTTGGAATATGCATTCCTTGGAAATAACTCTACATTACCGGTAATTATTACATCTAACTTACAACCCAAAGAGAAAGAGGAATTACTCCAAGTCTTAAGAGAGCATAAAAGGGCCATAGCTTGGAAAATTTCTGACATTAAAGGGATCAACCCTTCTTTTTGCACCCATAAAATATTAATGAAAGATGAATATAAGCCATGCGTGCAAGCCCAAAGACGACTGAACCCAACATGAAGGAAGTTGTTAAAGCTGAGGTAATTAAAATCCTAGATGCTGTAATTATTTATCCTATTTCTGACAGTTCTTGGGTAAGTCCAGTGCAGGTTGTTTCTAAGAAATGAGGCATGACTGTGGTAGCCAATGAGAAGAATGAATTAATCCCAACAAGGACAGTTACAGGTTGGAGAGTTTGAATTGATTATAGGAAGCTGAATGATGCCACGAGAAAAGATCACTTCCCCCTTCCATTCATTGACCAAATGTTGGAAAGATTGTCAGGGCACATGTACTACTACTTTTTAGACGGACTCTCTGGCTATTTTCAAATCCCAATAGCTCCTGAAGATCAAGAAAAGACGACATTTACATGTCCATATGGTACATTTGCTTATCGTAGAATGCCTTTTGGATTACGTAATGCTCCTGCTAATTTTCAGTGCCGCATGATGGTCATTTTTGACTAACTCGTAGAAGACGTCATGGAGGTATTTATGGATGATTTCTCAGTTTTCATTAACTCTTTCCATCTTTGCCTTAATAATTTAAAATGAGTGTTAATAAGATGTTAGGAAACAAACCTTGTGCTTAACTGGGAAAAATGTCACTTTATGGTTCAAGAAGGTATTGTGTTAGGACATAAAATCTCTAGTAGAGGGATTGAGGTTGATAAATCTGAAATTGAAACCATTGAAAAAATACCTCCCCCAAATTCGATTAAGGCTATTAGAAGCTTTTTAGAACATGCTGGGTTTTATAGAAGATTTCTTAAAGACTTTTCTAAAATAGCTAAGCCTTTGACTAAATTACTAGAAAAAAAATGTGTCTTTTAATTTCGATCAGGAGTGTTTAGAAGCATTTAATACTTTCAAGGATAAATTGACTAAAACTCCAATTATAATTGCACCTGATTGGAACTCACATTTTGAACTAATGTGTGATGCGAATGATTTTGTAGTAGGTGCAGTTTTGGAATAGCGAAGAGATAAACGTTTTCAACCTATCTATTATGCTAGCAGAACTTTGATAGCCGCACAAGAAAATTACACTACCACGGAGAAAGAGCTGCTAGCTATGGTTTTTGTATTTGATAAATTTAGGCCATATTTAATATTGTCTAAAGTTTTCATTTATACTGACTATTCTGCTCTTTGCTACCTTTTGACTAAAACTGATTCAAAACCTCGACTCATTCGATGGATCTTATTATTGCAGGAATGTAACATCTTGATTTTGAGCTTAGTCGGAACAGTGGTTTCGGAATCACAAATCCAATGAGGAAAATTTTATTTTTATTATATTTTTATGGTCTACGATTTCACGAAATAATTTCGTGAAAATTTCGTTCGAAAATTTTGACTTTTGGGCACTCAATTTAGTAAAAAGGACTAAATTGTAAAAAGTGAAAAAGTTGAGTTCTACATGTTAGAGGTATCAAATTATTATGAAATTTTAAATGGGATGTCCTTAAATGATAATTAAACCATTATATAACTTGTTGGAAAAAATGGCCTTGATTGGGTAAAATTTGAAAGAATAGTAAAAAGGGCATTTTGGTCATTTAGGGGTAAAATGAATTAAAAGATAAATTTTAAACTCCAAATGTGTCCCTTTCTTCTTGCTACAGCAGAATGTACCAAGAGCAGCCATGGTTAGGGTTTTTCCAAGCTTCCAAGCTTAATAGTAAGTGATTCTGAGCTCCGTTTTTAATGTTCTATGTATTTTTGAAATCCCGGTAGCATGATCTGCTCATTTCTACCATTATTTTGAGCTAGGATTTATGTTTAAAAATTTACCCATGAATGATATGCATGTATTTTGATGTCTAATGGTAGAATATGAAGCTTAAAATTGTGTTAAACAACTTTTGCTACGCGATTTTACGTGAAAATGAGTAAAACGGTATAATCGGTAAAAATACCTAATGTTCATAAGTACATGTTAGAGTGAAAAATGATCAGCATGTCATAAAACATAAGAAAATAGGAATAATTTTAATTTGTAAAATTCCTTATGAATAGTGTGACTAATTAGTAGGCTAAATGTGATATTATAGATCAAGGAAATCGAGATTTGGGCTTAAATCGGGAAAATACAAGGTTATGGACTAAAATGGTAAATTGTCATTTCTGGATCCGAGGTAAGATTGTACGTAAATAATTTATCGATTCTTTTTATTTTATTATAGTTTTTTATCATATGAAATGTGGCAGCCTATAGAATGATTATTTGTTGTAAAATGCAAATTGAAAAAAGGACTATCAATAAATTGTAACATGTTGGAAAGTGAGGAATTTCCCAGTTGAGCCTTCGGAATAGAAACGATACGAATGATCTATTGTGAGGTCACGTGTGTAGTACTAAGTGCAGGCTACTACGTGTACCGGATAATTGGTCGCATGTGTAGTACTAAGTGCAGGCTACTATGCGTACCCGATAACTTCGATCACGTGTGTAGTACTAAGTGCAGGCTACTACGTGTATCAGATGGTTAGGTCACGTGTGTAGTACTAAGTGTAGGCTACTACGTGTACCAGATAATTGGTCGCATGTGTAGTACTAAGTGTAGGCTACTATGCGTACCAGATAGCTTTGGCTACAAGTGTGAAAATATGTGCAGGCAACTGAGTATCAGTTATTATTCCGAAGAGTTCAACGGGAAAATCGATTAAGTAAAAATACATGTGAACATGATTATATGATGAATAAGTGCAGGTATATGCTTAAGAAAATTTTGAGCAATATGCTCGATATTTGAGTGAACTTCGATAAGACAAAATGGATTAAGTGAAATTATGTAAGAGTGAATTTTAGTAGTAAAATAGTGTTGGACAGCAGCAATTGTGTGACTTTGAAAATTCACCAAGACTTATGTAAGTTGAATTAAATTTCAAATAAATTATGGAATTAAATATTAATGAGTCTATTTTCATATAAAGGAAACAAGGGGAGCAAAAGAGTTGTATATTATGTGATATTCTAATTTTTGTGAAACAGTGTGAGAATGAATTCGAGATCCCCTATTCTGACTTGGAAAATTTTTAAAAATTGTATAAATATAATTATGGATTATAATTTATATTCTTAGAATATTTTATGAGTATAATTTTAATATAAACAAACATAAACATTATCCAAGTCTCGTACTATGAGATAAATAAATTTTAGTGAGGAAAGGTCGAAGCTGTCAAACAGCGAAAAAGGGGAGAATTTGAATAATAAATTGTACTTATTGGCTAGACCAAAAATTCTGAAAATTTTTTGGTGGAAAAATATATGAGTCTAGTTTTTGGGAAAATTTATGTATCTTAATTTTGAGTTCCGTAACTCTAGATATAAATGATTTAGTGACTATGACTCAAGAAAGCAGCTTAACCAGAACATGTGTAAATGTACTATTGGGTTAGTTTTACTATGGAAAACATGTTAGTAAATTGCTTATTATTATTTCATGCGAGCTTACTAAGGGTAAAGCTTACCCTTTCCTTTCCATTTCTTTTAGTATTGCCAGGTTAGCTCAGGGTTGGAGATCGTCGGAGGCAGCATCACACTATCAAGCCAACACCTTGACAGTATAAACACATATGCTAGAATTATCTAGTGAGTGGCATGTATAGGGACCTAGTTTTATAACATGTGTTATTATAATTTGGCCAAATATATTGGTCTTTAGTGAGCTAATGATTCTGACTTATAAATCTAGCTATTTATGTTATGTTTGATATTGGTGATGTGCATATGCTTGTTTGTCATGCATGGTTGGTAATATGTTATGTGTTGTTGTCAATGTTTAAGTCCGTTAACGCCTCAAACCCTATCCCGACGTTGAATACGGGTAAGGGGTGCTACAAGGAATTTGACTTGGAGACTAAGGATAAGAAAGGAGCTAAAAATCTCACGGCTGACCATCTCTTCAAGCTTGAAAACTCAAGTACCAAAGAGCCAGATGCCGTTGAAATAAATGAGTCATTCCTTGAAGAACAATTTTTTTGCTATATCTGATTGTGAGGTACCTTGGTTTGTAGATATTGAAAAGTTTTTAGTCACTAACATTATTCCAAAAGGGTTGACACATCAGCAAAAGAAGCGATTCTTCGCTGATGTGAAAAACTACTTTTGGGAAGACCCTTTTCTTTTCCGTATATGTACAGATCAAATCATTAAGAGATGCGTTACAAGGACAGAAGTATTGAAAATCTTGGAACATTGCCACTTAGGACCGACTAGAGGACATTACAGTGGAAATAAGACCACACATAAAGTCCTCGAATTAGGTTTTTATTGGCCCACTCTATTGAAAGACGCCAACAGGTATGTTACTTCTTGTGACAAATGTCAAAGGACAGGGAATATATCCAAACATGATGAAATGCCTCAGACATATATGCTCTCATGTGAAATATTTGACGTTTGGGGTATCAACTTCATGGGTCCATTCCCCAGCTCATTCAGGAATAAATACATATTAGTAGCCGTTGATTATATGTCTAAATGGGTAGAAGTCCAAGCTTTACCTACTAATGATGCTAGAGTGGTAGTACGATTCCTTAAGAAACTCTTCTCTCGATTTGGAACCCTTAGAGCAATTATCAGTGATAAACGTACTCATTTTTGTAACGCCCAATTTGATAAGACCCTTAAGAAATACGTAGTACACCATAGAACAACTACCCTTTATCATCCTCAAACTAGTGGACAAGTCGAAGTAACGAACCGAGAGCTCAAACGTATTCTAAAAAAGACAGTAGAGTCAAACAGGAAGGACTGGGAGATGAAAGTGGATGATGCTCTATGGGCTTCTAGAACTGCTTTTAAGACCCCCCATAGGAAAATCCCCTTATAGACTTGTTTACGAAAAAAGTTGTCATCTACCGTTTGAGTTAGAACACAAGGCATTCTGGGCTATAAAATTTCTAAACCTTGACTTCAAACTTGCAGGTGAAAACAGGTTGATGCAGTTGAACGAGTTAGATGAGTGACGAGCCAATGCATATGAAAATTTGTGCCTATACAAGGAAGCACCAAGGTGCGGCCACGACGCCCATTTGAAGCAACGAAAGCAATTTGAAGTTGGAGATCTTGTCCTATTATACAACTAAAGGCTCAAATTGTTTCCTGGAAAGCTTAAATCACAATGGTCAGGTCCTTTCGTAGTTCAAACTGTGTTTCCATATGGCACAGTAGAGGTAAGTCATCCATCACAACGCATTTTTAAGGTAAATAGACATCGTCTCAAAATTTATAATGATGAGAATTTCAAAGACGATAAAGAGGAGCTATGGCTCCATGAAGTTACCTAAATATACCCACAAGGTAGAGTCGAGCTTAGACTATAAATAAGTGCTTCTCGGGAGGCAACCCGAGCACTAACGGTGTTAACTTCTTTAAATTTTAGCTTTTAACGTTTAATTCACTAACTGAGTCACTGAACATAAGATTTCTAGAACCTCATGGCCAGGCACACTGGCATGCCATAGGCCGTGCACATACCAGGGGAGGCAACAGGGCTGTACGATACAGCCATGTGAAAATAGAGAAAAAATGTTTCCCCAACACGGGGATCCGATAAGTTGCCACGGCCGTGCGACATGGTCGTGGGCAATCCTGCCAAATTAACACAGGCGTGCGACGCGCCCGTGCCCACTGACCGTGGTTGAGCCTGTCAAAAGAACACAGGCGTGCGCCTGCATACACGGGCGTGGGAGAAGCTAACGAAGAATGAAACGGTCGTGCAACATGGCTGTGTGCACCAAAGCACCTAATTTCGAAAACCACGAAATGCACGGGCTGAAATGAGGGACATGGGCGTGCCCTACGGCCGTGTGCCCCAATTTCTTTATAAACACCTATTATTTTTTTATTTTTTATTTTTATTTATATTTTGAAATTACTTTTTATTTCCGTTTAATACTATTTTATCTTGAGATTTTATAATTTTTATTCGGCTATTTCTTTACGAGTAATTATGCTTCTTTATATTTCCTAAAAGAAATTATTGATTCTATCAAAGTTACAAAGAGCTCCAAAGCTCACTACTACTTAGGAATTTGCAACTCCAATGGAAAAGGACTTGCGGACTAACGAACCTCTACCA
Source organism: Gossypium hirsutum (assembly GCF_007990345.1). NCBI lineage: Eukaryota > Viridiplantae > Streptophyta > Magnoliopsida > Malvales > Malvaceae > Gossypium > Gossypium hirsutum. Next base: position 86,612,709 of record NC_053433.1, on the reverse strand, counting down.
CTACCGGAGTATCCTTCTCCAATCTCATCATTGCCTTGGCCGAGTATTCTCCATAAATCCAATTCAAGGAGTCCATTCATCATTCAAGAAGTTTCACTTCTCTCCCTATCTTATGATCTTATATCTATATTTTTCAATCAATCTAACTTTTTACATTGAGGATAATGTACACCTTAAGTGTTGGAGGTCTTTTATATCATTATCAGAAATCCTTAAATTTTATTTTGTTCTCATGTGATCTTCTCATACCACTATTAGAATGAATTTTGATTAATTTATGATTTTTATTGATATGTCTTGAATTAAAACATAGGCATTTATGCATTGATCATTTAAACTTTAAGACATTAGGGAATCAAGCATGATAAGTTGATTTTTGAGAACTAAAAATTTTTAGGTTGTTTCCCCAAGTTTAGGTATTATCTTGAGTTGAAATTCACAAGTTTTAAACATCAAGAAGCCATAATTTTTGTGAGATCTTAAGCCTCTAGAGCATATATTATTTCTTTCATGCTCACTATTATTATGAGTGTGTCAGTATCGAATCGTTATTCTAGAACTTGCTTGATTATGCATGCCAAGACCACACCATTGATTTGATATGTCGAGATGATAAAGGCACTTAGGTTTAACTCACTTACTCCATAAAAGCCTACCCTCATAATTAACCCTTAGTGAACCCCTTTGAGCCTAACAAGCCATTAATTGATTTACCTTCAATATTAACCCATAACTCATTATTGTTGAAATCCCCTAATTTGATCCCTATTTTTGTCGAGATTTGATTTGAATTAATTGCTTAGCTATGTTTTATTCTTTGTTGCAATAATTAGCAAAGTTCTATGTTATTTGACTTGTTCTTGAAAAAAATACAATACATACATATTTATTAATAGTATTTCGTCATTTTTAGCTTAAAATGTTAATTCCATATTCTGAGAAGAAGCTCACTTGTATTCAACTGATGACTAGTTATTTTTCTAGCTAGGTAATGTTTCAATTCATTCTCGATTCTAACCTTTTCTTTTAGCTTATAACCACACCCCCTAACCAAAGCCATGTTTCAACCCTCTAAAGACCTTTTGATTGATGTATCATCTTAATATATAGTAGTGGAGATTTGATTTTCATGCAAGCCTATGGTAATAAATTTTTATATTGACTAATGAGTACTTCATTTACTGTCCTTAAACACCTCAAGCGATTTGAGTGAATCCTTAGTGAGGATGTTAAACTCTGTGATATTTTGAATCAAAGGTAATCACTTAGATGAGGGGAGACAACTATGTTTCATGATAAAATGCTCAACTCGGAATGTTTGAAACTTTGATTCTCCTCTCATTGAATTCTCAATGTATGATTTCTTATGGATTAATTTGAGATATTATTGATAGATATTATAAATTGAGAAGAATTTATTTTGATTGTGAGTTGAGGATTTTTCTTGAGGACAAGCAAACGCTTAAGAGTGGGGGTATTTGATAAACCATAATTTATACATATTTTTTACCTCATGCTTAGCATATTTTTGAATGAATTATCCTTAGATTTGGTGAATTCGATGCTCCTAATCCTTTAATTTCATGTTTTATACTTAGGTGAGCTTAGGAGAGTAAAAAGAGCGAGAAACGGGCCGAAAATAGAAAAAATAGACCTACATGGGAAATCAACACAGCCTTGACTTCCTCACATGGGTAAGCCACACGGCCGTGTCCATTTGGCAGGACCAAAGCATGACTTACACGGCTAGACCACACGACCGTGCCTATTTAACAGCCTTGACCACGGTCTGAAGCAATCGCACACGGGCGTGTCCCTGTCGAGCCCAAGTATAGTCCTATTCGGAAAAGGCCACTTTTGAGGGCTCTTAGACATTCTAAAGCCTATTTAAACACCTGAGGAGGCACTTAGGAGGGGACACACGGAGTAGGAGGCAAGAAATTACTCAAGGAAATCCAATTGATTCATCTCAGAAGCCGGATTCATCATCAAGACTGAAGATCTCCCTTCAATTTCCTTCAAGAGTTTTGGGTTTTCTTTATGTTTTGTTATCTTCATTCTTTTGAGATATTTTCTTTCATAATTATAACTAAAACCCCTAAATACCTAAGGGGAATGAAACCTAAGACGGATCTTGTTATTATTATCTGAATTGTATGATAAATATTTGACTTGTTCTTAGTTATGTGTTCTTAATTCTTGTTTTAATATTCCAGGATATTGATTCAAGTTAATACGCTTATCCAGAGGAGCAAAAGTCCCTGTCTAAGAGTAAATTTGTCGTAATTAAGCGAAGTTGATTGCATTCCTAGAGATAGGGTGACAAGATTTTGTCGGATTAGGGTGAAACCTAATAAGGGAGTCCTTAGATCGAGTTAATGCAACACTAGAGTGTTAATTAGAAAGAGATTTCAATTAATCAACCTAGGGTTAGACATTATTAGTCTCGAGAGAGATAATAATATAACTTAGGGATTTCTATGGATCAAGTTAAATGAATAAATCGTCTGATTCAGAGTCCAATAAAAAGTGAAGTCTAGGTGGATTTTTCCTTGGGTATTATCTTAATCATTTAGTTTTCTTAAAAGTTTTTCCAAATTTTCTCTCTGTGCACCGTTAGTTTAGTCAATTAGTTTAGATAAACAAATCTCTTAATTTTTAGGCTAGATAATAAAAAGAAAGCAATTACTAGTACTCTTGGTTCATTTGGGCTGACAATCTGGTCTTGCTAAAGCTATACTACTATTCGATAGGTACACTTACCTTCATCGTGATAATAGTTAGTTTCAAGAACGATTAATTATAATTTTTTAAAACCTGTCACGAATATCACGTATGAGATGTATTTCTTGAAGAGCTTCTAGGATTGCCTCTGCATCGTGAGGTTGAATTCGGTATTGAACTCCTACCTAGAACAGTTCTGGCGTCCATTGCCCCTTATAGAATGGCACCAAAAGAGCTGGTGGAGCTAAAGGCTCGATTTCAAGAGCTATTGGATCGAGGATTCATTCGACCGAGTATGTCTCCATGGGGAGCACCAGTGTTGTTTGTGAAGAAGAAGGATGGATCCATGCGCATGTGCATTGATTATTGTCAATTGAACAAACTGACTATCAAGAATAAGTACCCTTTACTAAGGATAGGTGATTTGTTTGACCAGCTGCGAGGAGCTACGGTTTTCTATAAGATAGATCTTCAGTTTGGGTATCATCAGTAAAAGGTCAAGGAGGCTGATGTGTATAAGACTATGTTTAGAACTCGTTATGGTCATTATGAGTTCCTCGTGATGCCGTTTGGGTTGACGACTACACCAATGGCTTTCATGGATCTAATGAACTGAGTATTCCAGTCTTATTTGGATCAGTTCATAGTTGTGTTTATAGACGACCGAGGAGGAGGAGGATGCACATTTTCGTATTGTTGTACAAGTTATGAGGGAAAAATAGCTTTATGCAAAGTTCAGCAAGTGTGAATTTTGGCTGCGGGAAGTGACATTTCTAGGACATGTAGTGTCAGCAAAAGGAATTAGGTTGGATTCTCGAAAAATTGAAGCTGTAGTGCATTGGAAACCACCAAAGACGGTATCTGAGATTCGAATCTTTCTGGGTCTGGCTGGGTATTACAGACGTTTTGTTGAAAGATTTTCATTGATTGCTGCACCTCTGACTAAGTTACTGCGTAGAGGGGTACCATTTAATTGGACTGATAAGCAGTAAGAGAGGTTTGAGAAACTAAAGGATGTTTTAACTAAGGCCCCTGTTTTGATACAGCCAGAGTCTGGGAAGGATTTACTATTTACAGTGATGCGTCGCACATTGGCTTGGGTTGTGTGTTGATGCAAGAGGGTAAGGTGGTTGCTTATATGACTCGTCAGCTCAAGCCTCACGAGACAAGTTACCCCACTCATGATTTGGAATTAGTTGCGGTGGTGTTTGCACTGAAGATTTAGGGACATTACTTATACGGTGAAAAGATGATGATTTACATAGATCATAAAAGCCTCAAATATCTTCTTACTCAGAAGGAGTTGAATATTAGGCAATGAAGGTGGATAGTGTTGCTTAAGGACTACAATTTTTCAATTGAGAATCACCCTGGTAAAACTAATGTGGTAGCTGACGCACTGAGTCGTAGGGTTGTATCTGATTTGAGAGCAATGATTGTTCGTCTCAGCCTGTTCGATGATGGTAGCTTGTTAGTTGAATTGCAAGTGAGACTGACTTGGATTGATCAAATTAAGGAGAAACAGTTTCTAGATGAGTCGCTAGCTTTTCATTTTCGACAAGTTGAGAATGGTGAGACCATGGATTTTGGGCTAAATGAGAAAGGAGTATTATGCTTCTGTGGAAGAGTATGAATACCGAGGGATTCTAATCTGAGGTAGTCTATACTGCAAGAGGCACATAGTAGTCCATATGCTATGCATCCTGGCAGAAACAAGTTATATCGAGATCTTTGTGAGCTGTACTGGTGGCCAGGGTTGAAACACGAAGTTACTGAGTATGTGAGTAAGTGCCTGACATGCCAGCAAGTTAAGGCTGAGCATCAATTACCTTCTGGGTTACTAAAACCGGTTAAAATTCTACTCTAGAAGTGGGAGAGGGTAACCATGGATTTTGTAAGCGGGCTACCTTTGAGACCGACTAAAAAGGATTCGATATGGGTGATTGTGGACCGCTTGACTAAATCTGCCCATTTTATACTTGTTCGCATGAATTATTCGTTACAGAAATTGGCCAAGTTGTATGTGGCTGAAATTGTGAGACTGCATGGTGTACCAGTTTCTATCATATCTGACAGAGATCCTAGATTCACATCTCAGTTTTAGAAAAAGTTACACTAGGCTTTGGGTACAAGGCTGGATTTCAGTACTGCGTTCCACCCTCAGACAGATGGGCAGTCAGAGAGGGTGATTCAGATACTGGAAGACATGTTAAGAGGTTGTGTAATTGATTTCAGAGGCAGCTGGGAGGATTATTTGTCGTTGGCAGAGTTTGCTTATAACAACAGCTACCAGTCCAGTATTCGAATGGCACCCTTCGAGGCGTTGTATGGTCATAGGTGTCATACTCCTACCTGTTGGACTGAGCTGGTGAGCGGCGAGTTCTGGGGCCAGAATTAATTTTTGATATAGAAGATATGGTGAAACTCATTCGAGAGCGGTTAAAGGAACATCTGATAGGCAGAAGTCTTATACAAACTTGAAGCATAAAAAGATCGAGTACGCTGTGGGGGATTATGTCTTTCTCAAGGTTTCACCATGAAAGAAAATTTTGAGGTTTGGGCAGAAAGGCAAGCTTAGCCCTAGGTTTATTGGTCCTTACTGAATACTTAGACGGGTGGGACCGATCGTGTATCAACTTCAGTTGCCTCTAGAGTTGGATAGGATTCATGACGTGTTTCATGTTTCAATGCTGAGGCGGTACCATTCTGATCCCTCGCACATTGTATCAGTTGAGAAAATTGAGGTTGGACCTGATTTGACTATCGAGGAGGAACCGATGCAGATATTGGATCGTGATGTTAAGGTATTAAGAAAGAAATCTGTTCCACTGGTCAAAGTGCTTTGGCGTAATCACGATTCAGAAGAAGCTACGTGAGAGCCTAAGGAGGCGATGCGGCAGCAATACCCTCACTTATTCTGAATAGGTAAATTTCGAGGCCAAAATTTCTTAAAGGGGGTAGAGTTGTAACGCCCCGAATTTGGGCCTAGAAGTATTGGGCCTTGAGTATGGGTCCGTATAGAGGTTGTATATAAGTAGTTAATTGTGCAAGGAAATGACAGAACTATGTATCTGCTTTAGTGGCTAAGTGCTTTATGAAGTGTCTGAGAAATCTTGGGTTCAAACCTAAGCTTTAGCAAAAATTTTGGTTTTAAGTGAGTAAAACCCTGGATGCTTGGATGATGGCCTTTTAAATTATTGTGTTAAGTAAATGACACAAGGAAGCCTGTGGTCTAAGGGTTGTGGCATCATTAAGGTTTCAAGGGAGCCTGGGTTCAAGTCTTAGCTCTTGCAATTTATTTTGGTTTTTCTTTTAAAGGAACCTGGACTTTGGCCTATAGACCTTATAATTAATTAAGGATATTTTGTGACGCAGAAAGAGCCTGTGGTGGAGTGGCAAGGTGGCGTGTTGTGTAACTGTGAGGTCTAAGGTTCAAGTCCTAGGATGCGCAATGGAGTATTTACTTTGCTGTTTGAGCTATGTAGGAGGTAGAGTTGGACTGGAACTCTGTGGTTGAAGCGGTCATAAAAAAAATAAGGAATTTTCCTAATGGTTGAAATTAATCCCACATCGGGAAGCTAACATGAGCATTGGTGAGAAGCTGGCTTTAAATAGAGTGAACCAGATGAGTTGATGAGGGGGAGTGATTAAGACTCGATGCAAGATGTGCCAAAATTGGTGATTATGGACTTCGGTGCATTCTCATATACAGGTGTGTATTCACGCCCTTCTTTGTTGGAAACCGGCAAAAGTCGAAAAGCCCAAACTTCAACATTTGAGGCCTCACGAGCGTGGCCGCCACGAGCGTTTTAGTGTACTGGGCCTCGATGGGCCAAATGGGCCTAATGGGCCTGCTTGTGTAAATCTAACTGATAAGTGGGAAGTAGTTGGGCTAGTCATCTCATGTGCATGGCATAGGCCGTTAAGGGCTTCATTGGGCCAAAATGGGGAGAGAGGGCCCAACGGGCTCGTGGGCCCCACATAGATTAAATCCACTGTAAGTGATAAATTTTGGGTTGGGCTATGCAGGTCACATAGCCATAGCTAAATTTGGGCTAAGTGGGCCACACGAGTATGTGGGCCCACTTAGGCCGAATAATAGGTCTTAGGCCCATTTACACCGTTAGGTCTGTTTAGGTTGCTTAAGTCGCTCGAGGTGACTGTGGACCTTTCAAGAGGTCAATTATCTGTACCGAAATCCTAGATCGTAAAATGACCAAAATACCCTTGAGGGGTAAAAATTACTATTCTGCCCCAAATGGGTGGAAATGACTGTTATACCTTGGAGGTAGGTTAATTGATGAGTGTCTGATATATGCATGACCATACCTGAGTATGAAACCTTGCATACAAAAAATATTATGACATGACATACTGCATTGGGGAAACCTTACATACATAAAATATTATGACATGACATACTGCATTGGGTTTGGGATTCTGATTTGGAGGAAGTACTGTTTTGGTGGCTTTACCACGTATTCTGATATTAGTGGCTATGCCACGTTTACCTCTATTAGTAGCTTTGCTGCATTACTATTTTCAGCTTTGCTGTGTTACTATTAGTAGCTTTATTGGTTATTATTAGCAGATACGCTACGATATTAGTGAGTTGGCTGGGTGGGTCGATTTAATCCCCACATGGTGAGTTGGTTAGTAAGGGTGGTGAGCAGGATGGATTGGGTTGGGCTGTATATATGTATTGTAACTGTACTGTTTTGGGCATAGGCCCACATTGTTACTGTATAGGGCTTAGGCCCAGACTGTACTATTAATGAATAGGGCACAGGCCTAGACCATTACTGTATGCACTGTTACTGTTGACCGATAAGGGATTAGACACTGAGTTTTCGTAAACTCACATTTCTTTTAACTATGCAGGTAATCCCCAACCTTAGACGATTTGGAGCCGCGAGGGACTTAGTGGTGGCCACACGTCCGTAGATTGGTTGTTAATAACTTAATTTATTTAAGCTTTCATATTTGGGTTTTAGTTATGTAATAAGGCCATTAGGGGGTTTTTAACTTTTAATGGGCTTTTGATTTCTTATATTAAACTGCTAGTCTAGGAAAACTCGAGTTTTCAAACTATTCACGATTTTTTAAAGAACACAAGCTTTAAACAACAAAGTTTTCGAAGGAGCTTCCACGATTTAAGTTTAATTAATATCCCAAAGGAAAATATCTTGAGCAAACGTATGTGATGAGATGATTTGCTAACCCCGTACAAAAGGTTTTACTTTTAGAAATAAATTTTTACCGACAACTCAATTTTTGAACGATGCTTTGATGCAACACACCAGATTTGGCCGCAGCATATAGGCCGGGTTTAGGGTGTTACAATATTGGAACTTCGGGTGTGAGATATATTGAGTTGGCTTCGGACCATGATATTGGCACTTAGGGTGCAAGACTCCCGAGTATCCGACTTTTATTCTGAATGGTTCAACTATATTGAAGATGTGAAATAATGAGAAGTAGATACGTATCGGTACAGGTATTTACGAAAAACTGTTTAAGCAATGAGTCTAAAGAGGTTGTGAGTTTATGATCAAGAATATGGTTAAATTCATGATAGCTTGAGATTAATGTATTGTTTCATAATATGTCTTAATTAATTTGAATAGTAAATGAATGGTGAGACTTGCTTATTATTTTCATATGAGCTTACTAAGCTTTATAGCTTACATTGTTTATTTTTTCATGTTTTATAGTGATATCAAAGCTAGCTCGAATTCGGGGATTGTTGGAGACTTTATCACACTATCCAACTATCACCTTGGTACTTTTGAAACTAAGTTTTCGTCATATGGAATGTATAGGAGTTGGTCATTTTGATGTATAGTTTAGTAATGAAATTAGCCTTTTGGTTGGTTTGTATTTGATAAGCATTTTTCCTTGGTGTATAACCATGAAAGATGGCTTATTTTGGTTCTATTTTGGAAAATATGATGATGTATATATATGTGCTAATGCTCATTGGTGATGTGGTTTATAATTGCTTGTGAATACCTTGTTGAAGTATAGAGTTTAAGGTAGTTAATTGTGTAAATTTTGTATGATTTAAATGAGAAAAACATTATATTATAAGCATGTTAGTTGTTGGTATTGAAATGGCATGTTTCAGTCTTGGTTGTGGTTGTATTGGACGCCTATTTATGCTATGTTTTGTGCCATTTGGGTTTTGTAGGTGTGAGCAAGTTTGGGTGGCAAAATGGCTTGGTAAATAGGCTCTTTTTCTCCATACGGGCAGAGACACGGGTGTGTATCTCAGCTGTGTGCTACACACGGTTAGGTTACAAGGCCGTGTGTCCCCTGGTGTTGAAATTGAAATTGAGTTAGTATGCTCCACACGGCCTGGTACACGGGCGTGTAATTGGCCGTGTGGCCTAAGTCAGTATACCCTACAGGTTTAGGACGGCCTAGCACACGGCCTGCCATACGGGTGTGTATGGCCATTTTTAGGGCACACGAGCTAGCTACATGGGCATGTGTGTTGGCCATGTGATCCTAGTCAGAGAGTTACACGGGATCGGACACGGGCTAGGACACGGCCATGTGCTTCCATTTTGAATGTCCATACGGCCTGTGACATGAGCGTGTCTTTGGCCATGTGAGACACACAGCTGGGCCACATGGGCGTGTGTTCCCTATTTTTGAGAAAATTTCCTAAGTGTTCTAAAAGTTTCTAAAGTTATTGATTTAGTCCTGAACCACCCTAAATGCATGTTTTGGGCCTCGTAGGCTTGTATTAGGGACAATATGATTGTGTTTGAATCTTAGTTGCATGAAATTTGAAAATGTATGAGTAGTTTTATATGTTCGGTAATGCTCCGTAATCCTATTTTGACGTTAAATACGAGTGAGGGGTGTTACATGATAAAACAAGCATATTACATGCCATATAACCCAAAATAAACGTGTAAAAGCTACCGAAATCAAATGGATAGTGTGACGTGAGTGCTGATCCGATCATCCAACCTTCAAGAGTATCTATAGAAAACATTAATTTACACAAGTAAGCTTATTGAAGCTTAGTAAGTTTGATTTATAGAAATGATAAATCTTACCGAAGTGATTATAACAATTCAATCAAAAATAATTCAACAACAAGTGTTTCCTATCATCCACAATATCAAACCAGTGAATTGCATAGCTCAATTAAAAGCTCAAATGATAATTTTTGGGTAAACATATATGTCCGTAACGGATTCAATTCAAAATGTCCAAATACATGTCATGCCATTCAAAATCATTAAACAAGTTATAATACAACAATTTACGACTTGATAAATGACTTACAGATACGAGTACACAAGTAATCCAACCAAAACACGCCAAATTCTCATAAAAGTTAATCCAAAAAATAACACGCCAAACACTCACAAGAGCTAATCTAACCGATAACATGCCAAACGCTCATAAGAGTTAAACCAACCGATAACACGCCACGGCACCAAGTGCCTAGCCCGCGGGCTATACATCTGCCCTCATAACATGCCAGATTAGGATAGTATAACACGAGAATTCGCAACAAATTCTGAACCTCAGTATACTCAGGAAAAATATATAAAGCTCTCCACTCCAATCTCGTATAACACGCCATCATTCAGTTGTACTCTATCTCGCGTTCATTCAGCCCAAATATCGATATTAACCACATTTTCCCAAACAACTTACATCATTAATAGAATAATTTATATCCACTCTTTCATATCACTTCATCACACAATTCATATAGATATTAAAACACAATCCATACAAACTTACTTGGACTAAGTTGTAATAGTTGTAGAAGCTAAGGGACTATTCTGCAATTTTCCCTTTTCCACGTAAATCAATAGGGTCTTGATCTAAAATATAAAATGTGACAGTCTTAAATTGACCCTAGTCGGAAAGTGGTTTCGGGACAGCTAAACCGAGTCACCGAAATATTTGAGTATAATATTTATTGTCTAAAATATGTGAATATGAGTGTGTGAAAGTTTTAAGCTTCGATTTAGTTAATTGCATGTGAATTTAGTTAATAGGACTTATGTGTGACACTTTTGAAATGTGATAGGTTAATCTATAAGGATCTATTAGTGCATGTAATCAAAAGGGTGGACTTGCATGTCAATTTCCCCACTTTGATAGTAGTGGCCGGCCATGACAATGAGGATAGACAAAATGTGATGGGTAATAACAATAAAATAATGTATTAATGGCATAAATTATAAAAAATAAAGAAAAAGGGTGTTAAACTAATTAAGTGAATAAAACAAAGAAAACAAAAAAAAAGTGTTCATCTTTTAACATCCTTGGCCGAAAATGCTAAGAAGAAAGGGGAAGGGGAAGCAAATATTCGGCCACTCCTTCTAGTCTTGAATAAGGTATGTAATTCATGGTAGCTTTTGAAATTGTTGAATGTATTAAGCTAGTTACTAAGTCCCTTAGTTAGCCCATGTCCAAATTTTGGATCTTGTTGGTAACATGAGTAATCGGTCATGAGATAATGTTCAAGAAATGGTTGTTGTTCATGTTATTTGGATGAGAAATGGTAGTTAGGTGAAGTAGAGTCTAACAAATGAGCACATATGTGCATTAGTTGCTAAATGGAGAAAAATCGGCTAACAAGTGTGTGCTAAGGCCGAATATGATTTTGAATATTATTGAGTAATGTATGTGTTTTGAATTGATGGAATGGAGAGGATGCTTTAATTGTGTTATGAACAATTATATGTTAAATTAAGGTTTGCTAAGCTAGCTATTAAGGTGAAGTGCAAATGTTAGTATTTGATTACTAGTGTATATATGTGTATTAGCCGAGTTTTGAACTTGAAACAAAATGGTATTAAGTATATAATCGGCCTCAACATAGACATGCATATTCGGCCACATGAATGGATACATAGATTGATGTTGTACGTTCGGCTATAGGTAAGCATATTGATGGCTTTATCTTGACTTAGAAAATCGGCTAAAGGAGAATATTGGCTAATATGTTGAATTTGATTCATGATTTCATACATATATGACTCTAATGCCTAATATATATGGGCTAAGTACCTTAAATTTCTCTTTGATGTTCAAAATGATTAAATCAATTTATTTGTTAAATTAAGCTCAAGAGCAAAGGGGAACTAAATCCGATAAAGGAAAGGAAAAGGTGATCGAATAGCCGTTGAAATCATTCGACAACATCCGAGGTAAGTTTTCGAGTAATGGAACTTAGATTATGATTCGATTAGATCATGTTATATAGCGAATCAAAACCATATTCTTTGTATGTGGCTATTGAGCCGAAAATGGTAATGGTAGATAAGTGCCTTGTGACTGAGTTCTAGTAATGAAAACAAAATAAAGATGTGTTATGATTTGTGGACATATGTGCATGATTATTCGGATGATAACCGGACTAAGATTCGAAGGCATTCGTGCGAGTTGCTATATCCGGGCTATGTCCCGAAGGCATTTATGCTAGTGATTATATCCGGGCTAAGACCCGAAGGCATTTGTGCGAGTTGCTATATCCGGGCTAAGACCCGAAGGCATTTGTGTGAGTTGTTATATCCGGCTAAAGCCCGAAGATACTTGGGTTTGGAAGTGAGCAATCTTGCTGTAATAATTTCAATTAATACATTCATAAAATCCAAACGATAAGGTATGTTTCATATATGCATCGGAAAAGTCGATTCGTTTTAAATAGTATTCGTTCAATTGATTAACGAACTTTCGGCCTTTAGTTAGGTTTGATACCTTGTGTATGAATATATTGATTGAAGCGTGAAGTAAGTATGATTATGAGAATGTCCATATATGAAGTTATTCATTTAGCCATATGAATGTTATACTTTAGTCAAAACAAATTTCATTCCTCAAAACTTACTAAGCATTAAATGCTTATTCCGTTTCTTTGATTCTCTGTTTTATAGATTTTGGTTCGTCAGCTATCGGACTCGGGAGTGTCAAAGTCGAAGTCGTCCACACTATTTAAACCACTTTTGGTACTCTTTTAGTTCAATTTGAAAATGGCATGTATAGGGCTGACCCTTGTTGTTAATTGAGTACCCATTTGTAATGTATATTGTATAGCCATGCGAAAATGGCTCGTATATTTTGAAGTATAACATCATGGTCTTATGGTATGGTTATTAAGTGACGTGGAAATGTTTGGTAATGACTAGCCATTGGAATGGCCAATCATGGTTCTATTGGTGCTACGTACGTCGTGGCTAATCGTGAACATACTTGGAAATAATGTATGTTAATTTACTAATTGAATCATGGAAACTATGAAATAGGTGAAATTTGCCTTAAAATAGATGCTAATAGCAGCAGTGTTATAAGTTTGAAAAATCACTAAAAATAGTAGAAATGTAAATAAATAATGATTGAATTATGTAATCGAACCTTGATGAGTCTATTTTCATATGGAAGAAGCGAAACGACTGTATGAGCCGTAATTTACAAGATGTTTAAGTTTTCGTGAAACAGGGCCAGAGCAATTACTGGATCCCCTATTCTGACTTTGGAAATTTACCATAAATTAACCAGAGATAATTAGAAGTCATCCTTTATATGTACGGATTCCTTTCTTAGTCTAGTTTCATTAGAAACAAACAGAATATGTATTGAAGCCCTGTACAGGGAGATATCTATATCGTAATGCATGAAGGTCAGAGTAGTCTAACCCTAAAACAGGGGAGACTTTAACTAATAAACTGTTCTAATTGGCCTGACCAAAAATTCTAGAAAAAAATATTTAGATGGATATATGAGTCTAGTTTCAGGGAAAATTTACGGAATCAGTTTTCAAGTTTTGGAGCTCGAGATATGATTTTTAAGGTGACAGTGATGCACTTAGCCAGCTTGTCTGGAAATTTTAAAATGAACTGTATAAATAAATGAATTAAGTCTGTTAACACCTCGTGTCCGACTCCGGCAACGGTCTCGGGTACGGGGCGTTACAATTTTTATTGGTATCAGAGCTACGGTTTAGTCGATTCTGTGACTAACGTAAGACGTCCGGGTCTAGCTATACATGCCGATATGTGTTTATTTGATAGTGTGGAGATTTCTGACAGTTAAAAATGTGTTTATTTATAGTAATGGATCCCGATCCCAACCGAGCGGTAGCTGATGATCTTGAGACTGTAGCGCCTGCTCCCGCACAAGGGACAGCACCGGTGGACTCTCAACCTATTGCTAGTAATCAGAATGATGAAGCTAGACAGGCTTTTTATAGCGTGATGAATGATTGGTTCAACCAATACATTCGAACTAATACGGCTGTTCCACAACCCCCATTCCCGACTAATACAACCCCTGCACCTGCGATACCTCCGGTAACTGACCAGATAAGGTTAACTAAGCCCCCAGTTGATAGAATCCGAAAACACGGGGCTACTGAATTTAAAGCTACGGACAGCGACGATGCCGAGCAAGCTGAATTTTGGTTGGACAACACTATTCGGGTACTTGATGAACTATCTTGCACACCCGATGAATGCCTAAAGTGTATGATCTCCTTGTTACCTGATTCTGCCTACTATTGGTGGAATACGTTGATTTCTGTTGTACCTAGAGAGCAAGTAACTTGGGAGTTTTTCCAAACCGAGTTTTAGAAAAAGTATATTAGCCAGAGATTCATTGATCAAAAACGAAAAAAATTTCTTGAACCTAAAAAAGGTTCCATGTCGGTTACTGATTACGAACGAAAGTTTGTAAGGCTTAGCTGGTACACGCGAGAATGCATTTCTTCAGAAGCCGTGATGTGTAAACGTTTCGAAGATGGACTGAACGATGATATAAAGCTGTATGTTGGCATTTTAGAAATCAGAGAATTTGAGGTACTTGTCGAGCGAGCTTGTAAAGCCGAAGAGCTCAGTAAGGAGAAAAGAAAAGCTGATATGGGAGCAAAGGAGTTTCGTAAGAGATCTTCGGGAAAGCTCTTTCAACAGTCATCGAAGAAATTTAGAGATGATTTAGGCCGATCTAGAGACACTTCGGGCTTTTCTAGACGAGATCGTGATCGACCCCCTGTGAGTACACGAGTCACTTCGGTTACCAGTGTTGGAAATGATCGTCGAGACAGAACAGAGTGCCAGTATTGTGGTAAATGGCATTCGGGAAGTTGTAGATTCCATGACCGCTCCTGTTATAAGTGTGGATCAGCTGACCACTTTATCAAGGATTGCCTGAGACTGTCTGAACAAAATGTAAATCAGAGTGGGAAACCGGGTGCTACTACTGCTAGAGGTAGACCATCTAGAAATACGGGACATCCTAATGGTGGTCAGAGAGGATCTAGAGACGCTACAACTAGATCTGAGGCTCGTGCTCCTGCTAGAGCTTATGCCATACGTGCACGAGAGGATGCTTCCTCTCCAGATGTTATTACCGGTACTTTCACTCTCTTTGATACTAATGTGATTGCAATGATTGACCCTGGTTCTACTCATTCTTATATATGTGAGACTTAGCATCCAGTAAGACTTTACCTGTTGAGTCTACTGAGTTCGTTATTAGAGTGTCGAATCCCTTGGGTCGTTGTGTGCTTGTTGATAAGGTGTGTAATAAATGTCCCCTAGTAATTCGAGGTTTCTATTTTTCGGCGGACTTGATGCTTTTACCGTTTGATGAATTTGATGTTATTCTCGGTTTGGATTGGTTGACCGTGCATGATGCGGTTGTGAGTTGCAAAAGCAAGACTATAGATTTGAGGTGTGCAAATAATGAGATAATCCGAGTTGAGTCTACTGTCTTGAATGGATTGCCAACAATAATATCCTCGATGTTAGCTCAAAAATATGTAAGAAAGGGGTGTGAAGCGTATCTTGCATACGTACTTGATAATAAAGAGCCAGAAAAGAAACTTGAATCGGTACCGGTGGTTTGTGAATATCCAGATGTTTTTCCTGAAGAATTACCGGGTTTACCACCTGTTCGGGAGGTAGAGTTTGGTATTGAGCTTGTACCTGGGACTACACCGATTTTGATAGCTCCATATCGTATGGCACACACGGAATTGAAGGAATTGAAAGCTCAGTTGCAAGAGTTGATGGATAGAGGTTTCGCTCGACCAAGTTTCTCACCTTGGGGTGCACCAGTATTGTTTGTGAAAAAGAAGGACGGAACCATGAGGTTGTGCATCGACTATCGTCAGCTGAATAAAGTGACTATAAAGAATAAATATCTGTTACCACGCATTGATGATTTGTTTGATCAACTAAAAGGAGCCTCAGTGTTTTCAAAGATAGATTTGAGATCGGGTTATTATCAGTTGCGAATTCGAGATTCGGATATACCCAAAACCGCTTTCAGAACGAGGTACGGTCACTACGAATTCTTAGTGATGCCATTTGGGCTCACTAATGCCCCTGCAGTATTTATGGACTTGATGAATCGGACCTTTAGACCGTATTTGGATCGGTTTGTAGTTGTATTTATCGATGATATTTTGGTTTATTCGAGAAATGAAACCGATCATGCTGAACACCTGGGATTAGTGTTGCAAATTTTACAGGATAAGCAGTTATATGCTAAGTTCAGTAAGTGTGAGTTCTGGTTAAGAGAGGTTAGCTTCTTGGGTCATGTGGTATCTGCATCGGGTATTCGAGTTGATCCGAGCAAAATTTCGGCCATACTTAACTGGAAGCCTCCGAGAAATATTACTGAAGTTCGGAGCTTTTTGGGACTTGCCAGTTACTACAGACGCTTTGTAAAGGGTTTCTCGATGATAGCCACACCAATAACGAAACTACTTCAGAAAGATGTTAAGTTTGAATGGACAGAAAAGTGTCAGAAAAGTTTCGATCAACTGCAAACATATTTGACTGAAGCTCCAGTACTAGTGCAGCCTGAATCAGGCAAGGAGTTTGTCATCTACAGTGATGCATCCTTACTTGGGTTGGGCTGTGTATTGATGCAAGAAGGTCGAGTTGTAGCTTATGCGTCGAGACAATTGAAGCCACATGAGAAAAATTATCCAACCCATGATCTCGAATTAGCTGTCATCGTATTCGCTTTGAAAATATGGCGACATTACTTATTTGGTGAGAAGTGCCATGTATATTCGGATCACAAAAGTCTCAAATATTTGATGACTCAAAGAGACTTGAATCTGCGACAAAGGCGTTGGCTTGAGTTGTTGAAAGATTATGAGCTTGTCATTGATTATCACCCGGGAAAGGCTAATGTGGTTGCGGATGCCTTAAGTCGTAAATCACTGTTTGCTTTACGAGCGATGAATGTACACTTGTCTGTTCTATCCGACAATGTGTTAGTAGCTGAATTAAAGGCCAAACCATTGTTGATTCATCAAATTCGTGAAACTCAGAAAGTCGATGATGAATTGGTTGCAAAACGGGCTGAATGTGTTTCGAATATGGAATCAGAGTTTCAAATTGATGATGACGATTGTTTGAGGTTCAGAAGTCGTTTGTGTGTTCCAAGAAATTCAGAACTTATTTCGATGATTCTGAATGAAGCTCATTGTAGCCGAGTGTCAATTCATCCGAGCAGTACGAAAATGTACAACGATCTAAGACGTCAGTTTTGGTGGCATGGTATGAAACGAGACATTTCTGAATTTGTTTCGAAGTGTTTAATATGCCAACAAGTGAAAGCGGAACATCAAGTGCCTACAGGTTTACTTCAGCTGATCATGATACCTGAATGGAAATGGGACCGAGTCACGATGGATTTTGTATCTGGGTTGCCAGTGTCGGCAAGTAAGAAAGATGCGATTTGGGTTGTTGTTGATAGACTGACTAAGTCGGCTCACTTTATCCCCGTACGTACGGATTTTTCATTGGATAAACTAGCTGAATTGTATGTTTCTCAGATTGTAAGATTACACGGGGTACCTATTTCTATTATGTCGGATAGAGATCCGAGGTTCACGTCGCGATTTTGGAAGAAATTGTAAGAAGCCTTGGGTACCAAGTTGCATTTTAGTATCGCTTTTCATCCACAAACTGATGGTCAATCCGAGCGGATAATTCAGATACTTGAGGATATGTTGAGATGTTGCATCCTCGAGTTTAATGGTTCATGGGAGCGGTATTTACCTTTGATTGAATTCGCTTACAACAATAGTTTTCAACCAAGTATTAAGATGGCACCTTACGAGGCTTTGTACGGTCGTCATTGGGCCGTATGAAATCTCTGAACGAGTTGGTCCAGTTGCATATAGGTTGCTTTTACCCCTTGAACTTGAAAGGATTCACAATGTTTTTCATGTTTCGATGCTTCGACGTTACAGATCTGATCCTTCGCACATAATTAGTCCATCAGAGGTTGAAATTCGATCTGACTTGAGTTATGAAGAAGAACCGATTCGTATCATCACTCGTAAGGTGAAAGAGTTGCGAAACAAAAGGATTCCGTTAGTAAAGGTGTTATGGCTCAAACACGGGATCGGAGAAGCTACTTGGGAAACCGAGAACTCTATGAAAGAACGATACCCAAACCTATTTACCGGTAAGATTTTCGGGGACGAAAATTTCTTAAGTGGGGGAGAGTTGTGACAGCCCTAAATTGACCCTAGTCAGAAAGTGGTTTCGGGACCGCTAAACCGAGTCACCGAAGTATTTGAGTATAATATTTATTGTCTAAAATATGTGAATATGAGTGTGTGAAAGTTTTAAGCTTCGATTTAGTTAATTGCATGTGAATTTAGTTAATAGAACTTATGTGTGACACTTTTGAAATGTGATAGGTTAATATATAAGGATCTATTAGTGCATGTAATCAAAAGGGCGGACTTGCATGTCAATTTCCCCACTTTGATAGTAGTGGCCGGCCATGACAATGAGGATAGACAAAATGTGATGGGTAATAACAATAAAATAATGTATTAATGGCATAAATTATAAAAAAAAATAAAGAAAAAGGGTGTTAAACTAATTAAGTGAATAAAACAAAGAAAAGAAAAGAAAAAGTGTTCATCTTTTAACATCCTTGGCTGAAAATGCTAAGAAGAAAGGGGAAAGGGAAGCAAATATTCAGCCACTCCTTCTAGTCTTGAATAAGGTATGTAATTCATGGTAGCTTTTGAAATTGTTGAATGTATTAAGCTAGTTACTAAGTCCCTTATTTAGCCCATGTCCAAATTTTGGATCTTGTTGGTAACATAAGTAATCGGTCATGAGATAATGTTCAAGAAATGGTTGTTGTTCATGTTATTTGGATGAGAAATGGTAGTTAGGTGAAGTAGAGTCTAACAAATGAGCACATATGTGCATTAGTTGCTAAATGGAGAAAAATCGGCTAACAAGTGTGTGCTAAGGCCGAATATGATTTTGAATATTATTGAGTAATGTATGTGTTTTGAATTGATGGAATGGAGAGGATGCTTTAATTGTGTTATGAACAATTATATGTTAAATTAAGGTTTGCTAAGCTAGCTATTAAGGTGAAGTGCAAATGTTAGTATTTGATTACTAGTGTATATATGTGTATTAGCCGAGTTTTGAACTTGAAACAAAATGGTATTAAGTATATAATCAGCCTCAACATAGACATGCATATTCGGCCACATGAATGGATACATAGATTGATGTTGTACGTTCGGCTATAGGTAAGCATATTGATGGCTTTATCTTGACTTAGAAAATTGGCTAAAGGAGAATATTGGCTAATATGTTGAATTTGATTCATGATTTCATACATATATGACTCTAATGCCTAATATATATGGGCTAAGTACCTTAAATTTCTCTTTGATGTTCAAAATGATTAAATCAATTTATTTGTTAAATTAAGCTCAAGAGCAAAGGGGAACTAAATCTGATAAAGGAAAGGAAAAGGTGATCGAATAGCCGTTGAAATCGTTCGACAACATCCGAGGAAGTTTTCGAGTAATGGAAGTTATATTGTGATTCGATTAGATCATGTTATATAGCGAATCAAAACCATACTCTTTGTATGTGGCTATTGAGCCGAAAATGGTAGTGGTAGATAAGTGCCTTGTGACTGAGTTCTAGTAATGAAAACGAAATAAAGATGTGTTATGATTTGTGGACATATGTGCATGATTATTCGGATGATAACCGGACTAAGATCCGAAGGCATTCGTGCGAGTTGCTATATCTGGGCTATGTCCCGAAGGCATTTATGCTAGTGATTATAACCGGGCTAAGACCCGAAGGCATTTGTGCGAGTTGCTATATCCGGGCTAAGACCCGAAGGCATTTGTGTGAGTTGTTATATCTGGCTAAATCCCGAAGATACTTGGGTTTGGAAGTGAGCGATCTTGCTGTAATAATTTCAATTAATACGTTCATAAAATTCAAACAATAAGGTATGTTTCGTATATGCATCGGAAAAGTCGATTCGTTTTAAATAGTATTCGTTCAATTGATTAACGAACTTTCGGCCTTTAGTTAGGTTTGATACCTTGTGTATGAATATATTGATTGAAGCGTGAAGTAAGTATGATTATGAGAATGTGCATATATGAAGTTATTCATTTAGCCATATGAATGTTATACTTTAGTCAAAACAAATTTCATTACTCAAAACTTACTAAGCATTAAATGCTTATTCCGTTTCTTTGATTCTCTGTTTTATAGATTTTGGTTCGTCAGCTATCGGACTCGAGAGTGTCAAAGTCGAAGTCGTCCACACTATCTAAACCACTTTTGGTACTCTTTTAGTTCAATTTGAAAATGGCATGTATAGGGCTGACCCTTGTTGTTAATTGAGTACCCATTTGTAATGTATATTGTATAGCCATGCGAAAATGGCTCGTATATTTTGAAGTATAACATCATGGTCTTATGGTATGGTTATTAAGTGACGTGGAAATGTTTGGTAATGGCTAGCCATTGGAATGGCCAATCACGGTTTTATTAGTGCTACGTACGTCGTGGCTAATCGTGAACATACTTGGAAATAATGTATGTTAATTTACTAATTGAATCATGGAAACTATGAAATAGGTGAAATTTACCTTAAAATAGATGCTAACAGCAGCAGTGTTATAAGTTTGAAAAATCACTAAAAATAGTAGAAATGTAAATAAATAATGAATGAATTATGTAATCGAACCTTGATGAGTCTATTTTCATATGGAAGAAGCGAAACGAGAGATAATTAGAAGTCATGCTGGATCCCCTGTTTTGATTTTGGAAATTTACCATAAATTAACCAGAGATAATTAGAAGTCATGCTTTATATGTACGGATTCCTTTTTGAGTCTAGTTTCATTAGAAACAAACGGCATATGTATTGAAGCCCTGTACAGGGAGATATCTAAATCGTAATGCATGAAGGTCAGTGTAGTCGAACCCTGAAACAGGGGAGACTTTAACTGATAAACTGTACTAATTGGCCTGACCAAAAATTCTAGAAAAAAATTTTTAGATGGATATATGAGTATAGTTTCAGGGAAAATTTACAGAATCAGTTTTCAAGTTTTGGAGCTCGAGATATGATTTTTAAGATGACAGTGACGCACTTAGCCCGCTTGTCTGGAAATTTTAAAATGAACTGTATAAATAAATGAATTAAGTCCGTTAACACCTCGTGTCCGACTCCGGCAACGGTCTCGGGTACGGGGCGTTACATAAAATTTCTCCATTATTAGCTTACATTTCATATTACAATTTATCCTACACTTTATACCCTTTTATTTTTCGAAAGTACACAATTTCCCCTAACTTCTATAACTTTTGCAATTTAGTCCCTTAACCCGAAAATCATCAAATTAACCATTTTGCTCAAGTCAAAATTTTCAGCTGAATATTCAAGACTACTAAACAGTCCACAAAACACTTCTTCTTCACAAATAAACCTTGATATTTTGACATTTTAACAATTCAATCCTTAAATCAAAATATAATAGAAATCACTTCACAAAACAACTAAATACCACAATCAAAGCTTCAAAAACATAATTATCATAAAAAAATTTAAGTTTATCAATGAAAACTTTTAATTTTTTTAACAGATTCAAAAACGAAGGTGCGGTCTAGCTGGACCAAGTTGCAATGATTTGAGAAACAAAAAAATTACAAGAAATAGGTGAGAATTGAGCTCACATGCATAAGGAAGATGAAATCGAAGCTTGGAGTCTTATTCTATGGTTTTTTTGAAATATGAAGAAGAAGAAAATGTTTATTCTTCACTTCATTTTGTTTTAATTTTGATTTAATTACAAAATTACCATTAAACATAATTTTCTTTCAATTTTTCTTTAGATTAACCCTATTACTATCCACTATCTAATAATAAGGTCTAATTGCCTTATTGGCCCTTGCACATTTATTAGTTAATATATTAAATCATATAAATGCAATAATTAAAAAGTTTTATACTTTTTACAATTTAGTCCTTTTTCTTTAATTAGCTATCTAAACGTTAAAATTTCTTAACCATATTTTAATACGACTCTAATGACTCCATAAATATTCTATAGATAATATTTCTGAATCGACACAACAAAAATTCATGGTCCCAAAATCACTATTCAGTCACCACTAAAAAACGTGCTGTTACAACTCTTCCCCTTAAGAAATTTCATCGTCAAAATTATTACCTAAGAATAAATTCAGATACTATAATTTCATCGACTCCTCGATTTCCTAGGTAGCCTCTTTAGAACCATGCCGATACCATGAGACTTTTATCAATGGTACTTGTTTATTCTTGAGTTCTGTAACGCCCCTAACCAGTATTGGTCACTGGATTAAAGTTACAAGGCATTATAGGTCATTTCACAGTTCATTCATATATTCATTACATTTCACAACTCGAAATTAAACCACATCAATGCTCGTAAATTAGTCAAATATCAAGTCTTAAAATCATAACATTCATAACATTGAATGATTAAAACATAATCCTACATATATCAAAACATATCATATACAGAACATATAGCAAAATAGCTATTTCATTAGTTGAATATCAAACCTATTATTATCAAGATTTCGCACATGTACTAATTAAACATCAAACGAATCATATTTCACTACTAAATTTTTCATTCATATATGCGGCATTAGTGATATTAAACTTTGACCAAACATGCTTTAGTTACCATTATGCCATGCGCATATTTCCTAATATCAAAACCATATCAAAACATAATTACCGAGTCAATAATAATAATAACTTATTCCATTAATTAATTCTTAACTATACTAATTTACATGTTATGCACATTTATCATAGTCGATTCAACCACACGACATACTAAACATATATACAAAAATACTTATTTAATCAAACATCATTTCAAAACCAAATATACTTCTTTTCTTGACACAAGTTTATGCGCATATGCCCAATTTGCATACTAAAAAAAAATAGATTAAACCATCATCTATATTTACATCACATAAACCGAATTAACCATTACTTCATCTTTAATATACTTAGCATTTTACCTACTTAATCAAGCCAAATCTCAAAATCATTCCATCACACAAATTATACTAAAAATCATACTTACAAATTTAGCTAATACATAACCGAAGTTCACTATCATATATACCACATCCAAAACAAATCCATCATCCTTATATCAATCCATCATCCATATATACCATGCCCCAAAATTACTTAAACATTAGTATATTAGCATTAAGATCAAGCCATTTTCGCATGGCTAAATATCTACAAATTTCAAGACTAACCAAAACAAATGCTAGCATATACATGCCATATGTTCAAAGTTTCAAGCTTTTAAAATACTGAAGTAACGATCGATAGTGTGATGGACTTCCTTGACGATCCTCGAGCTCGTAACTAGCTTTCAAAAATATATAAAAAATAAACAAATACACACATAGTAAGCTTAAATAGCTTAGTAAGTCATAAGCAAATAAATTATCAAATGAACATTAGCATGATTATTTCAACATGGCCGAATATGAACAATCTCGTGTACATAATGATCACACCTTTAACATGCATAGTTCATATCACCATCTCAAGTACTATACTTACCTTATTTTCATGAACATTTAACTTCACAGGTACCTGAAGCATTTAGCTCGATTTCACATTCTATCTTAACTTAACATTGTGTAACACCCCTAATCCATATACATAGTCAGACTAGGGTTAAAGACGTTACCAGACAAACTGGAACATTTTACACACAATTCATATACATCATCCACAATCATAGTCAAGCATTATCATAGAGTCCCTTATATAGGTCATTGAGACCTTAAACATGCATTAGAAAGGGGTCAGGACTAAACCAAGCTCATACAAAATTTTTCAAAACTTATAAATTTTTCAAAGTTATAAAGGTCACACGCCCGTGTGAGTAGGTCGTGTGCCTCACACGGCATTAGACACGCCCGTGTGTCTAGGCCGTGGCAAAATAGAGCATACATACTGACTTATCCACATGGCCAGAGACACACCTGTGTGCCTTGGCCGTGGTCAAAACTGACTTGGGTCACACGGCTAATCGCACACTCGTGTGTCTAGCCCGTTTACCCTTTGAAATGGCCACGCACGCCCAAGTGCGAAGGCTGTGTGCCTTACAGGGCCACTAGACACACCCGTGTGTCTAGGCCATGCTCGAGACTGACTTACTTCCAAAAGAATCATTGAAGGACACAGTCAAGACACACGCCCGTGTGCTCAACCGTGTGGGCAAATATAGGCCATTTGCAAGTCCAATTTACCACCCATTTAGGGCCCTCTCTACAAGCACCAAAACCAAATCATTTCATACCAAATTTTCAACTAATTCACAACTAAAACATACACCAATCATGCCATATTATGATCAACTAATTTAGTGCTTATAATCCATACCAAAACATGCTAAATCATAAGCCAAAGACATACCAAAACATATATTTCATTGTCTCAATTCATTCTATTCATTCTCATGCCAATACTTACCAAATTTCACAAATAAGCACATACAAAAAACTTACCAAATTGATCAATTCTCTTGGCCATTCATGATCACATCATATTAGCATAATTGCATCACATAATTGATACCAAAAACTCATTCACATACACAACGAAAACCAAGCCACATCACACGGCTAATATTCACAACTCAAAACATATTGACATAATTCTAGCCTATACATTCCATACTTTAATATACACATTTTCAAAAGGTACAAAAATATAGACCGATAGTGTGGTGATGATCCTCAAAGATCCCTGAGCTCCTGATAGCCACGATATCTATAAAACAATGCAAACACACACAAAGTAAGCTTTCAAAAGCTTAGTAAGCCATATACAAATAAATTTAACAAATACCATCAATCTAAATCAATTCTTTCATATAATTCAAGGAAAAATAAATTCACATAACCATATATCTTTTATAGTTCATTTGAACTTGATTCACATATAAATATCATAACTCATTCAAA
Source organism: Gossypium hirsutum (assembly GCF_007990345.1). Lineage (NCBI taxonomy): Eukaryota > Viridiplantae > Streptophyta > Magnoliopsida > Malvales > Malvaceae > Gossypium > Gossypium hirsutum. The sequence goes on along the minus strand of NC_053433.1, from coordinate 86,587,633 downwards.
TAGCAACTTATACTTATATCATATGTTCACCAAGGTACATATACTTATCTTTCATTCTCAAACATGGTATACAATTCAAAAGTACCTGGATCAAATGCAAATTCACATAGTCATCTATTTTCTCAGAATGCCCTTTGAACCGTTTGGAATCAATAAGGATACTCGAATAGCTCAGAAAGTCCGTATAATGCCAATGTCCCAGACATGGTATTACATATAATCAAATATCGATGCCACTATCCCAGACAAGGTCTTACACGAAATCAAATAGGATGCCGATGTCTCAAACATGGTCTTACATGTAAATCAGAAGTCGATGCCAACGTCGCAAATGTGGTCTTACACGAAAACACATATCGGATCCTATGTCATGACATATGTATCCTAACTATTCCTATAGTTCGTACGGGGCTTGTCGGACGTCGATACTATGTCGATACTTTCTTTAATATAACATGTTGAGCTCTCATATAGCCATTCATCACAATTCAATGTCATATAAACATAAGTAACTCAACTTAAATATGTTTATTTGTATATTGACTTACCTCGTTCGGACTTGAACGAATAGTGTCGACGATTCTACGACTTTCGACTTTCCCCGATCTAATTTCGTTTTCTTTGGTTCTTGATCTAAATCAACAATCACAAGTGCCGAACCCTAGCTTGTGTTTTCTTTCTTCTTTTCTTTGATAATTTCTACTAACATGGATAAATTAAACACAAATTTCATGTTTTCTTTTATTAAATACTTAATAATACATCATTTACCATTTTTCCCATGATTAATAAACATTTAAAACATTAATATTTAAGGCTATAAATGTCCACTTACCATGTAAATGGCATATTAACAACATAAGGACCTCTCAATTAAAAAAACATAGCAAATAGGCACTTTAGTAAATAGAAAGCCACTTTTACATTTTACGTGATTAAGTCTTTTTATCAAATTGAGCATACAAACAATTAAATTTTCATACGAAATTTTCACAGACATTAATTCACATATAATACATACGAAAAATATTATTAAAATATTTTTTTGACTCAAATTTGTGGTCCTGAAATCACTATTTCAACTAGGGTCTAAACCGAGCTATTACACATTGCCCGTTGAACCATTTGGAATTAGTAGGGATACTCAGATTGATCAAAAAGCTCATACAATGCCAACTCCCAGATGAGGTCTTACATTTAATCAAATATTGATGCCACTGTCCCAGATATGGTCTTACACAAAATCATATACGATGCCAATGTTCTAGACATGGTCTTACATGTAAATCTCAAATCAATGCCAACGTTCCAGATGTCGTCTTACATGAAATCACATATCGGAATCCTATGTCATGGCATATGTATCCTAACTATTCCTATGGTTCGTACGGGGCTTTCAGACATTGTAATTCGATTGTTTCAAGCTCGTAGTTACTTCTCCCATACTTATATCAATTCGGCACACACATATATAGTTACTAAAATTCAATATGGCACAATTAAATACATTTTCATTTGAATTTAACAATAATTATTTACTTATGAACTTACCTCGTACGAAGACGAACGGACCAGAACGACTATTCGACAACTTTTGATTTCTCCCGATCTAAATCCAATTTCTTCTTTTCTGGATCTAAATTAATATAAATTCACTTATTTAATCACATATGCACTCAAATTCATCCAAAAACACATAAAAGGGCAATTTTCACTTTAGCACCCAACATTTTACATTTTTCACAATTTTGTCCCTATTTTACAAAACATAAAATATTCAAAATTTCACCACACCTAAGCTTGGCCGAATTTCACTAATGTCCCTAGCAGCCGATTTATTTCATTTATTTCACAGTTTGACCCCCCAATTTACAAAATTCACAATTTAATCCTAAATAGGTATTTTTACTAAAAATCAGTTAATTAACATGACAATCTAACAACATATTTTTATTTTTCATCATCAAACACAAAAATCATCAAGCTATCAACAATAGAAAATCTCAAATTCATCATCAATTCCTAAAATTAAAGCATAGGCTAGCTAAAACACGAAGCAACGATCTCAAAAACGTCAAAATTATCAAAAACCTATCAACTAACATACCTTAATCAAAGATAGCAATGGCCGAACCTAGCTTACTTCTTTTCTTTCTTTTTCTTTTAAAGTTTTGGCAACAAGGATGAATGAATCATCCATTATCATGTTTTATTTTATTTTATTACATATTAATTTACTTTTTACTATTTTAACCTTAAATATTTAATTATAAGCTATATAATGGTTGTCCAAATGTGTCCACTCAGTTATTTAATGGTAAATTTACCACATAAGGATTCCACTTAATAAAAACCCTAGCAATATAGCACTTTAACAAATATCAAGCCACTTTTGCCTTTTTCATGATTAAGTCCTTTTATCAAATCAAACACTCAAACGATAAAATTAAATCACGAAAAATTTCAGACATATTAATTAACATGCTGTAAACACCAAAAATAATATTAAATTATTTTTCTGACTCAAATTTGTGTTTCTGAAACCACTGTTCCGATTTAGCTAAAATCGAGCTATTACAAGTTCTTTGATTTCCTGAGCCAAAATTTTCACTGATTCTTTAGAATACGTCAAATGTGGCTATAATTCAATCTCACTATGAAGAATCACGTGTGAAAGATTAGATCTATACCGTCTCAGCATTGAAACATGGAACACATTATGAATTTTCTCGAGTTTAGGAGGTAAAGCTAATCTATAAGCTATAGGGCTGACTCTTTCAGTAATCTCATACGGCCCGATAAATCTCGAACTCAACTTTCCTTTCCTGCCAAATTGTAGCACTTTCTTTCATCTATATCTTTTCTTTTCAAATTCGCGTACGATTTCTAATGATCAAGTGTCACTTTCAAACAATCTCGAATAATTCAAACCTTTTCTTTGATTTCTCGAATCAAATCAATTCCCACCATTTTGGATTCGCTCAATTCAGACCAATGCAATAGTGTTTTACACTTTCTTCCATATAAAGCTTCAAACGATGCCATTTTAATACTGGACTGATAACTGTTATTGTAAGCAAATTCAGCTAATAGTAGATTTTTTTCCAACTACCCTCAAACTCGAGTATACAACATCGTAGCTTATCTTCCAGAATCTGTATTACTCATTCTGATTGCCCGTCCATCTGAGGATGAAACGTTGTACTGAAATTGAGTTTATTGCCCAAAGCCTCATGAAGTTTACTCCAAAATCTTGATGCAAACCTCAAATCAGGATAAGAAATAATAGATGTTGGAACTCTATGTAATCTTACAATCTCTGACACATATAAATCCGCTAATCTTTCAAGTGAATAATCTGTTTTGACTAGAATGAAGTGTGCAGATTTAGTCAGTCTGTCAACAATCACCCATATTAAATCTTTCTTTCTTAGAGTCACAGGCAAACTAGATATGAAATCCATCGTGACTCACTCCCAAATCAGCTCAGGAATCATAACAGGCTGTAATAATCACGACGATACCTGATGCTCTGCTTTTACCTATTGACAAATCAAACATTTACCTATGTACTCACAAATCTCACGTTTCATACCCGACCACCAATACATTTGTTTCAAATCACAATACATCTTCGCGCTACTAGTGTAACACCCCTAACACGTATCTATTACCAGGTTTTAGAGCATTACCGAACTTATCAATTAAACAATCATACAATTCTCAAATCCTAACAAACAACATTCAGACACAATCATATAGTCCCTAATACAAGCCCTTGAGGCCAAAAAAAACATTAGAAGTGGTTCAGGACTAAACCAAGAACTTAGGGAAATTTTGGGAAACCAAAGAAAATTTTCAAAGTACAAGGGACACACGCTCATGTGGCTAGACCGTGTGTCTCACAAAGCCAAAGACACGCTCATGTCTTAGGCTGTATGGACATTCAAAATGGGATCACATGACCGTGTCCTAGCTCGTGTCCTACCCCATGTAACTCACTGACTTGGGTAACACAGCCAACCACATGCCCGTGCGACTAGCCTGTGTACCCTTCGAAATGGCCTCACATGCCTGTGTGTCAGGCCGTGTGCTAGGTCGTGTGAAAACTAGAAGGTATTCTGACTTATGCTACACAGCCAAGTCACACGCCCATGTGCTAGGCCGTATGAAGCTACTGACTTGGTTTTAAATTATGTATCAGGGGACACACGGCTGTGTCACCTAACTGTGTGTCACACACGTCTGAGACACATGCCTATGTCTCTACCCGTGTGGATAGAAATAGGCTATTTTCCAAGGCATCTTTCTCAGCCAAACTTGCATTCACCTACACATACCAAATAACATATTACCTATCATAAATGTACATTAAAATCAACCACAACCAAGTCCAATTCATACAATTTGAATACCAACAACCATAATTCTTATAAACATCATAATTTGCCAATTCAAAGCATACCAACATCACCTTCAATAATTTGCCTAAGTGGTCTTTTTTCATATATATATCTTATTTTGCCTAATACTTAGCATGCTAATATATTCTCAGTTTCAACCATTTGCTTCCTTTATTACCAATTCTCAACAATACATTCACATAGCTAATATAAACCACATAAAAAAAAGGCCATTTACACAAATATACATAACCAAGTATACCAAAATAAGCCAAATCACATGGCTAACCACATAACCCAAACATATATCATTTACAAGCCAAATTAACTTGGTATCAACAATACAAACATATAGACATATTAACCATAACACCTATACATGCCATATAACCAAGTACACAAGTTCAAAAGTACCAAAACAATTGTTGGATAGTGTGATGAGATCTGCGACAATGCCCAATCTGAGCAAGCTTGGAATTCAGTATAAAACATGGAAAACTAAACAAAGTAAGCTATTAAGCTTCGTAAGTTCGTATAGCAATAAACTTAGCTTATCATATGAGCACAATTTAAGTACATACCTGTGCTCATATCATAATACAACTCATATTGATCCACAAACCCATCACATATTCATTCACAAGGTTAGATATGAAATTCACTAGTTTCACGGATTCAATGCTTATATGGTTTACGTACATACCTGTGCTAATATGTATCAATTTCTTACCCTTTCATATCATCAATATACCCATTGAACCATTTGGAATAATATCGGATACTCAGAAATCTGGCACCCTAAGTGCCAATACATGGTCGAAACCATCTCAATCTCATATCTTATATGTAAATGCTCATCTCAAGCTATCATTGGGTCTGCTTACACAAGCTGACGGTCAAGACATAGCTACATGGTGCTACTCACACAAGTTGATGAGTAACCACAACACATGCTGGAAAACTCAGCTACCGGTAGAACATACGGACCAGTACCTAAAACACAATAACCCCTAATATCATGTCATTTGTATCCTATCTATTCCTAAGGTTCAACAGGGATTTCACACGTCTCCAAACTTTCGTTGAATATTTCCGTGAAGTCATATTCATCAATAATGCAATAATAAAGCATTTAAAACACAATTACATTAATGCTTATTAACATACGAACTTACCTCGATCACAAAAATGATAGAATAGGATTGACTAATCCAATACTTTATCTTTCCCTCGATCTAGTTCCGTACAAGGATTAACTTGATCTAAATAATGAAATTCAATCCATTCAGTATTCATTCTATTCAATTCAGTTCATAATACATATTTTTGTAAATTTACACTTTTACTCCTTATATTTCAGCATCTTTACAATTTAGTCTCTAGCTCATAAAAATGCAAATTCGTCCAATTTAATACAATCCCACCATAACTGAATATCACAAATGCCTTTAGCAAGCCCTACATTTCCTTTATTTCACAATATAACCATGAATATTTTCTATCTTTCAATTTAACCCCTAATTGACAAATTCATCAAAATTTCCTTTATTGAAGTTGTTCAACTATCATCAAGCATTCATTTTCATCCATCAACCATCAAAAATAGCTAACATATATTCATGGTACAACCCTATACTTTTAATAGTTTTGTAAATTAGTCCTTGGGCTAGCTAGATTAAGCTACAACGACTCTAAAAACATAGAAATCACTAAAAACCGAGCAAAAATGCACTTACAAGCAATGAGACTATGGTTGAACCTTCAAAACCATAAAAATGGAGCATTTGATTCCTTATATTCTATTCATGAATAAGAAAAAAAGGATGATATCTTTCATTTACCTTAATTTAATTTATGTTATTTTATTCATTTACCAAATCAACCTTATTTATTAACTTAAAATTTACTTATTTAATGTCCATCTTTGTCCATTCAAATAAAAAATGGTCTATTTATCATTTAAATACTCATACAATTAATTCTTTTAGCTATTTAAGGCCTTTAGCCTATAGAACTCTAATTTTTCACCTTTTGTAATTTAGTCCTCTTTATTAAATTGAGTATTCAAACGATAAAATTTCTAAACGAAATTTTCATATTACACAATTAAGTGCTGTAGACACTAAAATAATAATAAAATAAATATTTTGGCCTCAGATTTGTGGTCCCAAAACCACTATTTTGGTTTAACGAAAAATGGGTTTTTACAACTAGGACGAATAAAATACGTACTACTATGAGCCTCTGATAGAATTATCATGGTAATGCAATGTACCATCATCACCAATATTGTATTCAATAGCCAAATTATCCTGAACCAAATTTTGTTTCATTATCAACTTCGGATCGTCATTTTGTAACTCCTGAATTCATTAAAGAAACAAGGGTTTAGTTCTCAACTCTGCCAGTACAAATTCATTAAAGAAACAAGGGTTTAGTCCTCAAATCTGCTAGTACAAAATCATCGTCATTCAGAGCTAAATGAGCATTCAACGCTCGAAGTGCAAACAATAATGATTTTTGACTAAGTACATCCGCGACCACATTAGCCTCACTCAGATGATAATCAATAATCATATCATAATCAAAGGTGCAAAGTTTTTTGGGTTTAGCAGGTTATTACCATCATTTTGTTACAAACTTCTTGATCATTGCTTCACCTATGACCAGGTTACTACAGAAAAACATTGAATTTTTTTTGTCTGATAACTACCAACAAAGTTTTGATCGGATGAAAAACATATGAATAAAAGCTCCAGTATTGACGTAGCTTGAATCTGGGACAAAATATGTTGTTTACAGTGATGCATCTCTCAATGGTTTTCCAACTCATCACGACAGAAACTTTACTCTGATCATCTCGAATCCCATCAGCTGATACTATATGTCCCAAAAATCCAACTTCACGAAGCCATAATTCACATTTATTGAACTTTGCATACAACTATTTTTCTAGCAAAGTTTGTAACATGATTTTCAAGTGTTAAACATATACAAATTGTAACGCCTCAAATCTTTAGTGATTTAACTGTGTGTTGTTTGCATGATGGCTTGCATGTTGTGATGGATAATGGTCCTAAATAGTGTGAGAAGACTTGGGTTCAAACTTAGGCTTTAGCAAAAAATTTTGGTGTCTACTGAACTAAACCATTACGGCTAGATATTGGGTTCTTAATTTATTATGGCGAAATCAGGTCTCAAAAAGGTTGTTGGTCCAAGGGTTAGTGGCGTGTCACTACTGGTAGAAGGGCTTGAGTTCAAATATTGATGCTCACAAGAGGGATGTTTATTTTTGTTACCGTGCCGTGTGGGAGGTTGAGTGGTAGTAGAACTCTAGTGCTAGCAAATGGTTAGAGTGTTTAAGGGAGAGTGGTGTGTTATCGTTTCTTAAGGGGAGTTTGAAAGGAGTTTGAACTGGTCATTTGAGGGATTAGAGGAGAAATGTAGGGAGAGATTTTAGGAGAGAATAAGGGAGGTTGAGGTGTGAAGTAGTAGCATGCCGAAAGTGGGAAGTCTATTATGCAAATTTGGTCACTTTTGCTCTTAGTGCCGAAACTGGTTTGTGGTGATTCTTTTTTCAATTTTTGCCAAAGAATTCTCTCTTGTTTCCTTGCACTTTCTAGTAGGGGCCGAATATTTCTTGGTCATTCAGGTAATTTTTTCTTTGCTTTACAATTGTTGGTGCTCTCTTTTTCGACCATTTGGTTCCTCTGGCAATTGACTTCTTTTCCTCTCTCTGGGTCTCCCTTTCTTGACCGATATTTCCTAACATCTCTTTCCTTCTCAATATTTTTCCCAGGTTGAATCTTTTGTCTCTTCTTCCCCTCTATTTCTCAATCATTCTCTTTACCTTTCTTTTTCTTTTGGTACATTAGCTGTATAGTACCTGGTAAGTTTCTGTTATGTTTCTTCAACCTCGGCTTCTCTCTTCTTGCCTCTCATTCATGGTGCTCTTGTGTTTTTTAGAACTACTCGAGGAATGGAGGGGGTTTTTCAAAAGGTTGCTGAAGCATTTAACTTTGTGCATACCACTCGACTAAAGGTAACTTAACCATTAGATATCATGTGGCAAATTTGGTGCATGATTGGTGTTAAGGGGTTGGCCGAATGTCTTAATTTCCTATATCTGACTTTGTGCTTCCTATAAGTCTATTTTTTATTCAAGCCGTGTATGAGAATAAAATCATCATTAATAGAATTCTTTGGTAATAAAGCTTTTTTTCAAGGAGGTTGTGGCTGACCTTTGTCAACTGATTTAGTGGGCTAAATCACGCTCTTCAAGCAAGGTAGGTATCGACTATTGATTTTGGGTTAGAGTTAAAGAGAGGAAGTTTAACTCTGTTGACTAATGGAAAGTCTTGTATGAATGTAGAGTTGGTGCCCGTGGTCTCTTGCATTTTTTGCAAGCAAGGTGTGCAATCACCCTACTTCAATTGTGACACAACAAAAGCCGAAAAATTGATACTATCGATGCCACACGAGCTTGTGCTCGCACGTGTGGTCAGATAAATGCATCAGCATAAGCATATGATTGTAGAGGCCACCATGAGCGATCACATGGGTTTAGGCCATTTTGGGCCACGTCGGACCGAAATGGGTCGTGTAGGTCCCACGAGCACGTGGGGCCCACAGGCTCGTTGGCCTCACAAGGGTAAACCACATGGACGTGTGGAGTTTCATGGGCTGGCTGTTTAGTTTATACGGCCAAGGCCATTATTTGGGCTTATTTGGCCACATGAGCATGTGGGCCCACATGGGTCTTACTATGGGCTTGGGCCCATTTTCACTGTTTGATTGTTAAGGTCACATAGGTCACTTAGGATGATTGTGGGCCTACTGATGGGTTGGTAAGTACACTTAGACCCCATACTAATGAAATGACTGTTATACCCCTAAAGGTAAAATAACTGATATACCCATATTCTATATTTGACTGTATTCGAGCATGACATTTATATATTATGACATGACATGTTGCATGGTGGTGGGTTTGATGTATTTGGAGAAAGTTTACTGTACTGGCAGCTCCGCTGTATGTACTATTTAGTACCACAACCGGTTCTATATTCTAGAGTGTAGGGATAGGTGGGTCGATTTTATCCCCACATGGAATGTAAGGCTGAATGGTGTGGAGTGTAGAGGATGGATGGGTAGGATCTCTATTTGCATCTCTAATACTGTACTGAATTGTGCTAAGGTTCACACTGATGCTGTTACCGTAATGGGCTGTGGCCCACACTGATATTGCTGTTGTTAATGGCTTAGGTCCAGACTGCTTGCGCCACATGATTTACTACTTAGGGATTACACACTGAGTCCCATGAACTCACTCTTCTTCTCATCTGCACAGGTAATCCTTAGGCGGGTCGGTGCTGCAAGGGACTCGGAGATGGTCACACCACTGTTTATGTTTTTAGTTTTTAATTTCTAGTAAAGGTAGTTTTATTTGAGTAAATTTTATGTAATAAGGCCCTTTTAAGTTTTTGTTTTTATTTGGGAATTTAATTAATTTAACTTAAATTTGTTAGCAGTAGGACTTAGATTTACAAAAAGGTAAATGGTTTTCAACTACCATACTACGTAACTTGTTTTAAAAGCTTCCGTAACGAGCAATGTTTTAAAATGTAATAACAGTTTAGTATGAAGCATGTTTTGCTAGAAAGACCTGTAATTTAATAAATGAATAAGATAAGTTAGCTTCTTATAAAGATTTCATATAAAGATCACAAACAAGGTTTTATCACAACCGAACTTTTCTAATAGAACTACGCTTTTCAAAATTCACTCCAATGTGACATTACAGTTTTGGCCATAACGTCTAGGCCGGGTTTGGGGTGTTACATTTAGTGGTTTCAGAGCCAGGTTACAAAACTCAGCTGTGAATTTGGGTTTTTCCTAGAAACGTAAATATCAAAAGAATTGTTTCAAATGACAGAAAAATATTCTGAGGTGTTGTTTCTGAATATGTGGTCTACCGAGTCTCCTACACTGATTCTGTAATTTTTTTAAAACTACTATTTGATTTAGTTGAAACACTGAGATTATTGTAGATAATAGAATGTACAGAAACCATTATTAGGGTAACTTAAAACTGTAATATGACTACGATCTGCGAAAACAAAACAACTCTGAATTATTGATGCTATTATTCTCAAAATATCTGTTAATAAACACTAGAACGGTAAAACTGAAGCATAAATTGTTAATACAGATAATAACTAAATCGATAATTAGCACCAGAGGTACTCGTGGAAGGGGTACGAGAGGCCACGGCAGAGTTCGTAGAGGTGCTCGCGCTGGGTCTTCGGAATTAGGCCATATTCCCAACATTTAGGCAAGAGAGGCATCGGCTTTACCTGTGACTGAAACTGGGTCATACGATTGGGTAGATAGGGGCGACGAACTGTCCCAAGCAATGTTGTGAATTCTAGAAAGGATCGCTGGGCCCAATACTGGTACTGTAGGTCGTGGGTTGGTAACAGAATGACACAAGTCCAATGGGATTGAGATCTTTAGGGGTATCGTTAGAGTTGCCCCTAATGTGGCTGAATATTTGATAGAGGCCACAGAGAAGATCATATATGACCTTGACTGCACCTAGAGCAGAAACTAAAAGGTGCAGTGTCGTTGTTAACAGATGAAGCTTATCAGTGGTGGCTTACTGTGATAGAAGGTACTCAGCCCGATCGATTGACTTGGGAGTATTTCAAGAATGCATTCCAAGGGAAATATATGGGCACTAGCTATGTGGATGCCTGTAGGAGGGAGTATCTGAATCTGACCCAGGGGGTAAGTCCATGGCTGAATATGAGGCAGAATTTTTATGATTGAGTTGTTATGAGTGAGGCATGGTGGCAACTGAGTATGAGTGCTGTGTGCATTTTGAGGATGGTCTTAGAGATGATCTACGAGTTTTGATAGCTCCTTAGAGGGAGCGAGATTTTGTTATGTTAGTGGAAAAGGTGAAGATCGCCAAGGATGTGAAACGCGCTGAGTATCAGAATCATGAGGCGGACAAGAGAAGGAACAAGAGGGTTTGATGGCGCTCAAGTTCAGTTTTGAAGCCTAAGAAAAAAGCTAGAGTTGATGGGCCAGTAAGAGTTGGGCCACCTATTGCTACTTTTGGGTTGTAGCCTTGTACTATTTGTGTGAAGTGCCATCAGGGAGAGTGATGGGTTCGGATAGGGGCATGTTTGAGGTGCGACTCTATGGAGCACCGAATCAGGGATTATCCACAGAGGCCCGATCAGATGCAAGCTATTGGTATGGGTACTGTTCAGTTATAGAAAGGTTTTCAGTAGCCACCGAGAGGCCATGGTCAGGCCAGGAGTGGAAATAGTATGGGCCATGGTCGTAGAGCACCGGGCAGAGGTGCGGGCCGTATTGAGACGAGGCAGCCAACACTGGTTTATGCTGCACATCGTCGAGAGGATGGAGACGCCCTAGATGTTATTACAGGTATATTATTTATTCATAATGTACCTTATATTGCATTGATTGATATTGGATCTATGCACTCTTATATAGCATGCATGGTGTCTAAGACTTTGAGTATAATGGTTGAAAACACTACGAGTGAGGTTACCATGTTGAGTCCGTTAGGGCGGTCAGTGATAGTGAATAAACTATTTAATGAGGTACCTTTGGAGGTTCAAGGAAGGATCTTTTTGGCAGATTTAATGGAACTTCCTTTTGGAGAATTTGACTTGATATTGGGTATGGACTAGCTGGTTAAGCAGTAGGCAAATTTGGATTGTGCTGCTAAGTGGGTAGTACTAAAAACTGCATACGGTGATGAGGTAGTGGTGATTAGGGAACCACGGAACTATCTCTCAAATGTGATTTCTGTACTTAGAGATGAGAAGTTGGTTCGTAAGGGTTCTGAGACGTATCTAGCCTATGTCAGTGCTAAACGTTCTGAGGTTTCGGCTGTTAGAGATATCAAAATAGTTAAGGATTTTTCGGATGTCTTTCCCGATGAGCTACAGGGGTTACCTCCTAATCGTGAAGTTGAGTTTGGGATAGAACTCTTGCCTGGTATAGCTCCAGTGTCTATCGCCCCTTATAGAATGGCACCGAAGGAACTTCTGGAGCTTAAGGCTCAGATTCAAGAGTTACTGGATCGTGGGTTCATCCGACCTAGTGTGTCTCTGTGAGGAGTACCGATTTTGTTTGTGAAGAAGAATGATGGAAATATGCGTATGTGCATCGACTATCAGCATTTGAACAAATTGACTATCAAGAATAAGTATCCCTTACGGAGGATAAATGATCTGTTTGATTAGGTTCGAGGAGCTTTAGTTTTCTCTAAGATTGATCTCTAATCGGGGTACCATCAACTGAGGGTCAAGGAGACGGATGTTTACAAGATAGCCTTTAGGACTTGTTACGATCATTATGAGTTTCTAGTGATTCCGTTTAGACTGACTAATGTACCAGCAGCTTTTATGGATCTGATGAACTGAGTGTTCCTGCCCTATCTGGATCAGTTCGTAGTGATGTTTATAGATGACATTCTGGTGTATTCGAGGACTAGGAAGGATCATGATGCACATCTTCGAGTTGTTCTACATATTTTAAGGGAGAAACAATTATACATTAAATTTAGTAAGTGTGAATTTTGGCTATGAGAGGTAAATTTTCTGGGTCATGTGGTCCTGCAGGGGGATTAGGGTTAATCCTCAGAAAATTGAAGCGGTTCTGGATTGGAAGCAACCTAAATCAAAGTTTTATAGGTTTGGCAGAGTATTATAGACAGTTTGTTGAGGGGTTTTCGTTGATTGCTACTCCTCTAACTAAATTGTTACATAAAGGAGTACCGTTTAACCGTACTGATAAGCAGCTGGAAAGTTTTGAGAAACTTAAGAAAGTTCTGACTGAGGTCCCTATCTTGATACAGCCAGAATCTGGGAAGGAATTCACCATCTATAGTGATGCATCACAAGTTGGTTTAGGATATGTACTGATGTAAAAGGGTAAGGTAGTGGCATATGCATCTTGTCAACTTAAGATGCATGAAGCAAACTACCTGACACATGATTTTGAGTTGGTTGAAGTGGTATTCGCACTGAAGATTTGGAGGCATTACCTATACGGTGAGAAGTGTATCATTTACACTAATCACAAGAGCCTCAAGTATCTCTTTACTCAGAAGGAGCTAAACCTTAGGCAACATAGGTGGATTGAGCTGCTTAAGAATTATGACTATTCGACTGAATGCCATCTTGGTAAGGCTAATGTGGTAGCCGATGCATTGAGCCGTTGGGTTATTACTGATTTAAAGGCGATGTTTGCTTGTCTCAGTTTATTCGACGATGGTAGTTTACTAGCTAAACTTCAAGTTAAACTGAGGTGGATTGAACAGATCAAGGGTAAGCAATTGGAGGATGAGTCGTTGGCCTCCCATTTCCTACAGTTAGAGAGTGGAGAAACTGGTTTGAGGTAGTCTATACTGCAAAAGGCACATAGTAACCCTTATGATATGCATCCTAGCAAGAATAAGATGTACTGAGACCTTCGAAAATCATATTGGTGGCCAGGTCTTAAGCGAGAAGTTACCGATTTTGTGAGTAAATGCCTAACTTGCCAGCAGGTTAAGACAGAGCATTAGTAGCCTTCAGAGTTCTTCAGCCAGTTCAGATTCCGCTTTGGAAGTGGGAGAGAGTAACTATGGACTTTGTTAGTGGACTACCCCTAACGCCTTCTAAGAAGGATTCGGTATGGGTCATTGTGGATCGATTGACCAAGTCTGCCCATTTATACCTGTTCCTACTGATTACTCATTGCAGAAACTAGCTAAGCTGTATGTGTCTAAAATTGTGAGACTGTATAGGTTACCAGTTTCCATCATATCCGATAGATATCCTCGCTTCACGTTTCAATTTTGGAAGAAGTTACATGAAGCATTGGGTACAAGGTTAGTCAGAGAGGGTGATTCAAATATTGGAGGATATGTTAAGGAGTTGTGTGATTGCCTTCCGGGGCAATTGGGAGGATTATTTGCCATTGGCAGAGGTTGCATACAATAATAGTTACCAGTCCAGCATACAGATGGCACCTTAAGAGGCATTATATGGTCGTAAGTGTCGTACCCCTATGTGTTGGACTGAGTTGAGCGAGCGGTGTGTTCTAGGTCCTGAATTAATTTCTAATACAGAAGATAAAGTTAGATTGATTCAGAATCGATTGAAGGCGGCATCTGACAGGAAGAAATCGTACGGGGATCTTAAGCGTAAAGAGATTGAGTATTCTGTGAAGGACTTGGTGTTTCTTAAGGTCTCACCATAGAAGAAGGTACGAGGTTTGGTTGGAAGGGCAAGCTAAACCCCAGGTTCATTGGGCCTTACTGTGTATTGAAGCGTGTCGGACCGGTTGCATACCAACTTGAGTTACCTTCAGAGTTGGACCGGATTCATGATGTGATCCATTTCTCTATGTTGAGGCAGTATTGCTCTGATCCTACCCACATCGTCTCAACTGATGAGATTGAGGTTAGACCAGATCTGACCTTTAAGGAAAAGCTGGTTTAGATTTTAAACCACGATGTGAAAGTTCTGAAGAGGAAGTCTATTCAACTAGTTAAGGTGCTTTAGCATAACCACAATTCTGAAGAAGCCACGTGAGAACCTGAGGAGGCGATGCGGCAACAATACCCTCATCTATTTTGATCAAGTAAATTTCGAGGCTGAAATTTTATTTTAGAGGGGTAGAGTTTTAGCGCCCCAAATCTTTAGTGATTTAATTGTGTGTTGTGTGCATATTGGCTTACTTGCTGTGATGGATAAGGGTCCTGAGTAGTGTGAGAAGACTTGGGTTCAAACCTAGGCTTTAGCAAAAAATTTTGGTTTCTACTGAACTAAACCTTTATGGCTAGATGTTTGGTTCTTAATTTATTATGGGGAAATCAGGTCTCAAAAAGGTTGTTGCTCCAAGGGTTAGTGGCATGTCATTGCTCGTAGAAGGGCTTGAGTTCAAATCCTCCTACTCACAGGAGGGATGTTTCTTTTTGTTGTTGTGCCATTTGGGAGGTTGAGTGGTAGTAAAACTCTAGTGCTAATAAGTGGTTGGAGTGTTTGAGGGAGAGTGGTGTATGGCCGTTTGTTAGGGGGAGTTTGAAAAGAGTTTGAATTGGTCATTTGTGGGATTAGTGTAGAGATTGGGGAGAGATTTTAGGAGAGAATAAGGGAGGTTGAAGTGTGAGGTAGTAGCATGCTGAAAGTGGGAAGTCTATTGTGCAAATTCGGTCACTTTTGCTCTTAGTACCGAAACTAGTTTGTGGTGATTCCTTTTACAGTTTTTGGCAAAGAATTCTCTTTGTTTCCTTGCACTTTCTGGTAGGGGCCAAATATTTTTTGGCCATTTGGGTAATTTTTGCTTTGCTCTACAATTTTTGGTGCTCTCTTTTTCGATCATTTGGTTCCTCTGGCAATTTACTTCTTTTCCTCTCTTTGGGTCTCCCTTTATCGACTGATTTTTCCTAATGTCTTTTTTCCTCCCAACACTTTTCCTAGGCCGAATATCTTGTCTCTTCTTCCTCTCTATTTCTCAATCATTCTCTTTATGTTTCTTTTTCTTTTGGCGCGTTAGTCGTATAGTACTTGGTAAGTTTCTGTTATGTTTCTTCACCCTCAGCTTTTCTCTTCTTGCCTCTCATTCACTGTGATCTTGCATTTTTTACAACTACTCGAGGAGTGAAGGGGGTTTTTCAAAAGATTGCTGAAGCATTCAACTTTGTGCATACCATTCGACTAAAGGTAACTTAACCCTTAGATATCATGTGGCGAATTTGGTGCATGATTGGTGTTAAGAGGTTGGCCAAATGTCTTTTTCTCTTATATCTGATTTTGTGCTTCCTATAAGTCTATTTTTTATTCAAGCCGTGTGTGAGAATAAAATCATCATTAATGGACTTCTTTGGTAATACAGCTTTTTATCATGGAGGGTGTGGCTGACCTTTGTCAACAGATTTAATGGGCTAAATCACGCTCTTCAAACAAGGCAGGTATCGACTATTGCTTTTGGGTTATAGTTAAAGAGAGGGAGTTTAACTCTGTTGAATAATGGAAAGTCTTGAATGAATGTAGGGTTGATGCTTGTGGTCTCTTGGTTCTTTTCGCAAGCAAGGTGTGTAATCACCCTACTTCAATTGTGACGCGACAAAAGCCGAAAACTGATACTATCGATGCCACACAAGCGTGCGCTTGCACGTGTGGTCAGATAAATGCATAAGCACGAGGATATTGTTGTAGAGGCCACCATGAACGATCACATGGGTTTAGGCCATTTTGGGACACATAAGGCCGAAATGAGCCGTGTGGGCCCTATGGGCTCATGGGCCCCGCACGAGTAAACCACAAATATGTGTGGAGTTTCGTGGGCTGGCTGTGTAGTTTACACGACCAAGGCCATTATTGGGCTTATTGGGCCACACGAGTGTGTGGGCCTACATGGGTCGTACTATGGGCTTGGGCCCTTTTCCACTGTTTGACTGTTAAGGTCGCATGGGTCCCCTACAACGATTGTGGGTTTGACTGTTCAGGTCGCATGGGTCCCTTACAACGACTGTGGGCCTATTGATGGGCCAGTAAGTACAGTTAAACCCCTTACTGATGAAATAACTGTTAACCCATAGAGGTAAAATGATTGATATACCCTTATGCTATATTTGACTGTATTCGAGCATGAAATTTCGTATACACGTATATATTATGACATGACATGTTGCATGGGGGTGGGTTTGATGTATTAGGAGGAAAGGTACTGAATTGGCAGCTCCGCTGCATATACTATTTAATACTAAAACCGATGCTATTTTCTAGAGTGTTGGGATGGGTGGGTCGATTTTATCCCCACATGAAGTGTAGGGCTGGACAGAGAGGAGTGCAGAGGATGGATGGGTAGAATCTCTATTTGCATATTTGATACTGTACTGAATTGGGATAAGGCCCATACTGATACTGTTACCATAATGGGCTAAGGCCCACATTGATATTGCTAATGTTAAGGGCTTAGGCCCAGACTATTTGCGCTACATGATTTACTGCTTAATAAATAGGGATTACACACTGAGTTCCATCAACTCACTCTTCTGCTCATCTGCGCAGGTAATCCTTACGCGGGTCGGTGCTGCGAGGGACTCGGAGATGGCCACACCACTTAGTTTTCGATTTCTAGTAAAGGTAGTTTTATTTGGGTAAATTTTATGTAATAAGGTCGTTTTAAGTTTTTTTATTTGGGAATTTAATTAATTTAACTTAAATCTGTTAGTAGTAGGACTCAGATTTTCAAAAAGGTAAATAGTTTTCAACTACCATACTATGTAACTTGTTTTAAAAGCTTCCGCAATAAACAATGTTTTAAAATGTACTAATGATTTAGTATGAAGCATGTTTTGCTAGAAAAACCTGTAATTTAATAAATGAATAAGATAAGTTAGCTTCTCATAAAGATCACAAACAAGGTTTTAACACAAATGGACTTTTCTAATAGAACTACACCTTTTAAAATTCACTCCAATGTGACATCACAGATTCGATCATAACGTCTAGGCCGAGTTTGGGGTGTTACATAGATTCTATTTTAGAATAGATCAATATATCATCAATAAACATAGCCATAAATCTATCCAAACGAGGGTGAAAATCCCTATTCATTAAATTAATAAAAGCAGCAGGAACATTTGTTAATGCAAATGGCTTTACCAAAAACTCATTGTGGCTGTAACTAGTTCTAAAAATAGTTTTTGGCACATCACAATCTTTAACTCGCAAATAATAATACTCGAATCTGGGATCTATCTTTCAAAACACTATGGCACATTTTAATTGGTAAAACAAGTCGCCAATACGTGGAAAGGGAAACTTATTCTTTATTGTAACTTTTTTCAACTGTCTATAGTAATTACATAATCTTCAGAAGCCGTCTTTCTTTTTCACAAACAGTACAGGTGCACCCAAAGGAGATACACTCAATGGAATAAACCCTTTGTCTAACAATTCTTGCAACTGTGCTTTAACTTCTTTTAACTCAGCTAGTGTCATACGATACAATAACTCAACTCAAACTCAACTTCACAATCAAGGGATAAGCCCAGTAACTCTTTAAGAAATACATTAGTAAACTCATTAACAACTGGTAGCTAATCTAACTTTAATTCTGAATCTCTAGTATCAAATATATATGGTAAAAACACTTCACTACCTTTACATTGAAACACAGTTGAAATGATTCTAACAATACTATTCGGTCTGTCAAATTAAATTGAAATCATTTCTCCTGTTTGAAATTTCAAATCAATTTATTCCTATCTACAATTTACCATAGCATCATGTAGTGATAACCAATCCATACCCAGAATAACATCAAATTCCCGAAATGGTTATAACATCAAATCAATAGAGAATTCATAGCCTTTAATTCAGTTGATTAGTAACTATCACAATGGATTAGTAACTTGAAAATCATATTTAGTTTATTCAACATGTAGTTTCTTTTTTGTTACTAATGTAGTGCGAATATAAGACTGAATTGACCCAGGGTCAATTAGTGCATATACAGTAATATCAAAGAGATAAAATGTACCAGCAATCACATCAAGTGTAGTAGCTTCCTCTTTGGCTCGAATGGCATATGTTCAAGTAGGTGCTCTAGTCTTTGATTGAGCAACTGTGTCTTTTGCTCCCGTACGAGGGGTTCTAGTAGCGCTGTTCTAGCCTAGACGTCTACCTTTCTGAGATGTAGACATTTTCTTTTCATTACGTTCTTCACTTTCCCTCACTTTTTTTGGACAATTTTGAAAAAAAATGATCTGTAGATTCGCATCTATAACATGCCCCCAGTTTATTTCTAAAATCACTAGAATGAAAATTTTCACAATATTTACAATTGGGCTTCGAAGTGTTCTATACACTTCCCATACTATCAACTGGTTTTGTAGGAGATTTAACATCATGCTGGATTGATTTATTTTTGCTCAAATGCTCAAATGTTAAAGTAGTTTGACTAAAGTCTTCTCTAGTCTTCTTTCTTGGTGGTACAAAAAATAACTTAGAGGAGCTTCAATTGTTAAATTCTCAAAAACGCCTATCTCTTTGTATTCTGAAGTTGTATACTTCTTTCATTTTCTGTGCACGATTAGATAGAACAACAAATTCTCAAATTTCATTACCTCCAATAATCATTCTAATTTTATCATTCAGGCTGTCTTCAAATAGGATACACATTTCATCTTTAGTAGCATAATTTCTCAAGCATATGTAACGCCCCAAAAAAATGTAAGCTTGCAATTATGCATGTTATAACACAAGTTGCATGTTTGCTTTAATAGCTAAAAGTGTTTTTGATGTGTTTGGGGGTATTAGAGAAGCCTGGGTTCTAGTCTAGGCATTTGCAAAATTTTTGGTTTTTCCCTTGAATGAATCTGGACATTAGTATGTAGACCTTATAAATAATTGTAGTTGAAATGTGACACAAATGAGCTTGTGGTCCTATGGTAAGTGGCGTTGGTAGTTGCTAGGGGTTTGAGGTTCAAGTCTTAGCAATATAAAAGTGTATTTATTTTGCTACTCTTGCTGCATAAGAAACAGATGTTGTTTGAAACTCTGCTGAGTGAAATTTGACTTGGTTAGGGAGTGCTATGTGGAGAGAATCAAGGAAAGGATGGGGGAGAGATTTTAAGAGAAGGATAAGGGGAGAGAAAAAGGTAGTTTGAGGTTTAGTGGAGTTGTGCCGAATGTAAGGTGTTGTGCATAAGGATTTTCAACTGAACGACTCCTCTCTATGACTTTTGGTTTTGATTACTCTGTTTGGGGTTCTTTTCTCTTTTTCTTTTTCTCTCGAGTTTGTGCAATTTGGGGTCTTTTCTTTTGGCTTGAAAGTAGTGTTGTATTTTGGTAAGTACCTATTAGGTCTTAGTGACCTACGATTTTAGTCATTCCATTTAATCTTTTCTCCACGGGTTGTCTTCTCCCTCACACATTTTTCTCAAGGGCTTCCCTTTTGGCTGAATATCTATTACTTCTCTTCTTCTCTGACCATTTTGATTTTAGCCTGGGTGACCGAGTTTCTCATTTCTTCTTTCATTTCTCCTTTCAATGCAACTTAACCTTTGTTGACCGAATAATGATTTTGCATTGACTCTTTGGGAATCGATTCTTCCTCTTATTCTTATCAGTCGACATTGGTGGTAAGAACTGTTTATTTGGTTTTGTTTTGTTCATTCCTTCCCTCTTCTACTGTAGCTATGGTTTCCATTTAACACTGTGGTTTTGCCAAATATTGTTAGGGGATTCGATCCCTATAGCCAAGGGGTTAGGTCAATTGTTCTCTCTTGACAAGTGATCCTCTCACTCGTGGTAAGTGCTTAAAGTTCTCAATTTGATTATGTAGGGTATGGATTCTTATGAATCGGACAACTATTTTGGGTTAAGGTTAAAGCATTGGGGAGATTGTGTTGGTTCGGGATCTACTGGAGGTTCTGCGATTGTGCGGTCAGTAAGTAGTGATGGATAGGGTTTAGTACCTCCAATGTTATGGTTTGGACTAACCGTGTGTATGATCTAATGTTGGGGTTGTTGTGTTCATAGGTGTTTGGATTCAGAAGCGTTCCAAGTACAAATCCATAATAGGTGTGTAATCTCACCACCTTTATTGTAAATCGGAAAAAGCTAAAAAATACAGCATTGAGGCCATATGGGCGTACGATCGCTCACATGGTGAATCGAGCCCACGAAACATGGGTGCTAGACTATAGAGGACACCATTAGCATTCTCATGAGTTGGTTCGTTCTGGGCCACTGTGGACCGAAATAGGCTGTGTGGGCCCAATGGGCTCCACAGAATAAATTTCTTCAATATATGATAAATACTGGACTGGGCTGTGTAGTTTGCATAGCCATGGTATCTTTTGGGCTTGATGGGCCACAAGGGCGTATGGGCCCACTTGGGCCGCAAAATGGGCCTTGGGCCCATTTACATTGTTAGGACCATTAAGGTTACATGAGTGGCTCGAGGCAACTGTAGACCCTCTGATGGGTCGATAAGAGTATATAGACCCCAGACTGATAAAATGACCAAAATATCCCTGAAGGGTAAAATGACTAATTTACCCCTCGAAGGTAAATGACTGATATGTATTATGAATTGACTGTGTAATACCTCAATTTTGCCCGGCCCATTAGAAGCCAAGGCATAATCCAAAATTTCAAAATATAAATAAAAGTCAATTAACAGTCCTTTACCTAAATACAAAAGCCTAAACGGTAGGCCCAAATACAAGAGACCTTACCCAGTTACAATAACCAGCAGGCTCACTGTTACATCCTACCCAGATACACTAAACTAAGACCCATCACAACAGACCCAAGTGGACCCAGGACAAAAGGGGCCCAAGTGGCCCAGCTTGTTACACCAAGGCATGAGACCCTAGGGTTTCTGCTTTTCTCCTTGCGCCGCAAACAGAAGGTTCCAGAAGCCAAGCCTCATGACTCTTCAGCTCCTGCTGTTCCAGCTACCCCATCAAGGCCATGATTCCAGGCCCCAAGTCACGCCGAGATCAACGCCACCAGTGGACCATTGTCAAGCCTTTGCCATTGCCGAATGTTTCGCAAATACCTGCAAGACAAGACAAATGACACAAAACAGAGAAGGAAACACAGCAGATACATAGAGCAAGAAAAAGGAAACTAAAAAGTATCTCAGCGAATCAAGGTCAAAGATACAGTGAGCAAGAAATAGAAAGAAATCGAAGATTTCTTTCCCAATTTTTGTAATAAATAGTGGCTATAAAAGCCCGAATCAAACCAATGTAACAGGGGGCGGATTTGTTTTAAGAGAACAGAAAATATACTGACATTCATTCAGAGAAATACAAACAGTCCCTAAAAGGTGATTTAATGGTACCTTGTTCTTATTTTAGCATGCATATATAAATCATTCTAAGCAGAGATTGTTGGGTTTTTTAAAAAAAGAAGAAGGAAAGTTACCTATATTACGCTGAAAAAGGGAAGGGTTTTTATCCCTCCGACCACCGTGCATGGCAGCCCGTAGGCGCGTGGGAACCAGTGGACGGAGGTTCCACGGAACTCCGATGGCCAGCCTCTAGTCCTCTTCAGAGGATTCTATTTTTTGGTTTTTTTTCAAACGATATCCAAAATGATTTTTAAGCCTTAGTTTTGGCTTATATAGCCATAACAAAACGACACTGTTTTAGCTTAGTCTGATAAGTTTAAAGCAACGATGTTTTAAGACCTCAGGATCCGCATGTTGACCCGATTACCCGAAAAGGATCCGCGTGTTTTCTATTAGTGGGATAATCTTCTAATCGGTCCCCCTACATTTTCAATCTTTTTAATTTTATTTATTTTTATTTTAATTTGGGCCCTGGACTTTTATATTTGTTTTGATTTAGTTCTAAACGACCTTTAAATTCGGTTCTACAGAACACAGTCGTTTTGGGGATTAGGGTTTAAATTACCCAATGAGTCCCTCGACTTTCAATTTGTGTTTTGATTAAATCCAATTATTTATTTATTTATTTATTTATTTTTACTATTTTGCAAATTAGCCTTGTAATTTTATTTAAATTCAATTTTAACCCTTTCTTTTCATTTTATTTTCTTTATATAATATATTTATTATAAAAAATATATACTTATATTATATTTATATATTTATAAAAAATTTTATTTATTACACATTGTTTACCTATACATATATTTATATTTTATTTCATTATATAACATTTATTATGTTTTATTACTTATTATTTTTTTATATATATTATATATCACATATTACCAATTATACTATTTATGTTATATCATATATATATTATTTAGAATTTGTAAATTATTATTATTAAAACATATTTTAAACTCATATTATATACACATTTCATTATTATTTATTTATTTATTTATTATATACTATTTCATTTTAAATTAATATTGTTATATTATGAATTCTCTTATATACTCTTAAACCAATATATTACCATATAATTATTATTCTTTTGTAAATATTCTTGTTATTATATTATATATTATATATTAAATACTATTATAAAATTGTTATGAATTACCTTATCTTTAATTATGTATCTATTTTGTTAGTAATCAATCATTCTTTTTTAGTTCTTTAAGATATTTTTATATCATATATATCAAGTATGTGTTAAATGTTATTTTTATTATTATATGTTATATTTTGTGAACAAGCATTTCATCTATTTGTACATCATACATTATTTGGTTATTGTTTTTTTTTCATGCATCATTTAATTATCATTTTGTAGGTTTGTATATTAGTTTATTCATTCTAGATACATGCTATATATATCTTTATATATATTGTTATTATTTGCTTTATATGTATTATGTTATATGTATATATCTAATGCACGATCTTTATATTGTTACCATTACTTTGTTTAAATGTATGCATTACAATAATATGTTATTATGTATGATTTATAATGCAATATAATTCCCTACACATCACTTTAAAAAGAGGGGGCATCAAAGTCTTCAAAAATACAAAAAGGCAATACTTGATGTTTGGAAACTTCAAGAAGGTAGTGCCCTAACTTATTGGGTTGCGACTCTTCTCGTCGAGTTCGAATAATCAAGTACCCTTCTAAGTTTTTAAAGGTTTTCAAAATGTAAGCGACTGTCTTGGAATTTCAAAGCAATATGTCCTAACTTACTGGATGTGGCGTTTTGTTGTTCCGAGATAGGGATTTCCAAAAGGCTAATTCAGTATCAATATTTTGATACTAGTGAACTCCAATTTTCAAAAATAAAAAATGTTTAAAGGAGGATTGCATCTTAAAATTTCTAATTTCCGACATTAGAGACATTTCTGATAATCAATTAGGTACCAATTTTTGGGCGTTACGAGGGTACCAACCCTTCCTCGTACGTAACCGACTCCTGAACCCATTCTTTTGATTTCGTAGACCAAAACCAACGATTTTAAAACAAATTTTTTGAAGGTGATCCAATCACACCTAAAAAGATTGGTGGCGACTCCCATTTTCGTTTTTTTTTAAGTCGATTCCCATTTTCCAAAACTCGATTTGAAAATGGTTTCGACAAACTGTAGTGAGCATGACATTCTACATACTTGTATGATTTATGACATGACATTCTGCATGGGGTTAGGATACTGATATGGAGGAAGTATACTGTTACTGGTGGCTTTGAAACATATACTCACATTGGCAGCTTTGCTGCGTTACTGTTACTGGCAGCTTTGCTGCGATATTGGTGTATTGGCTGGGTGGGTCAACCTTTTCCTCACAAGGTGTGTTGGTGGTACGGAGCGGTGTGTTGGCTGGATTGAGATGGGATGCATTATTGTGTTGTATTGTTACTGTAATGGGCTAAGGCCCACACTGTAATGTTCTGAATAGGGCTCAGGCCCAGACTATTACTATGTGCAGTATATGATTGACTGAAAGGGATTACACACTGAGTTTTCATAAACTCACCTTTTTTTTTACTGTGCAGGTAATCCCTAGCTAGTGGCGATTTGGTGCTGCGAGGGACTCGAAAGAGGCCACACTACTGCTCCAGTTTTCTTTAATTTGGCATTTCATTTGCTATTACATTTCGTTTGGGTTTAAAATTATGTAATAAGGCCTCTCTAAATGTCTAGCTTTTAATTTGGGATTTTTGCTTATTATGGTTTATACCTGTTAAAAGTAGTACGTGATTTCCCAAAACTATATCTACTTTAAAAAAACCACGTTTTCACAACACTTTTGAAATGCTTCCATTACAAATAGAGTTTTAAAAGTAATGACAATATAAAAAGAACAATGAATAGCTTAAATGAATTGAGTTCTAACAAAGAGGTTTCAAATTTCCAAACAAGTTTTTCGTCAGCCTAAGCTAGTTTTCGAAAAGCACTTCGATGTGGCACCGCCAAATTCAGCCATAATGTCTAGGCTGAGTTTGGGGTGTTACATTTAGGGGTATCAGAGCCAGATTGCAAAACTCGACTGTGGAATGGATTTTGAAATGTTTACAAATTCTAGAAAATTGTTCTTAAAATAATTTTGAAGGATTCGCAGGTGTGGCACACTAAGTCTCCGGTGCCAAATCTGTAAGTTTTTTAATAACTAATAAATAATTAGACTGATTACAATATTGAGATTACTCTATATATGAGACTGTATTGTGATACTCTAGTTAGAGTAAACTAAAAACTGTAGTGAGACCTCGATCTTTGGAAACCAACCTTGATTACTATTTCTCATAAGACATTTGTTAATAATTATTGGAATTACTAGTTGATACATAAACCTCTAAAATCAGATAATATACGAATCAATATGAGCACAAGAGGTACTCGTGGAAGGGGTACAATAGGCCGCGGTAAGGGTCATGAAAGTGTTAGGGTTGGGTCTTCGACAATGGGTCACATGCCAAACGTTGAGGCTAGGGAGGCACCGGCTTCACCGGTAACCGAGATGGGATCATACCATCAAGCAATTGGGGAAAATGCACTATCTCAAGCTATGCTCTGAATTCTAGAGAAAGTCGGTAGAACCAATACGGGTGCTATGGGTCGTGGGTTAGTTTCAAAACGACTCCGGTCAAATGGACCAAAAATTTTTAAGGGTATTTCTAGAGTAGCCCCTAATGTAGCTAAATATTGGTTGGAAGCTACGAAGAGAGTAATGGATGACCTCGACTGCATTTCTAAGCAAAAATTAAAAGGTGCAGTGTCTTTACTACGAGACGAGGCCTATTAGTGGTGGCTTACCGTGAGAAAAGGTACTCAGGCTGACCATTTAACATGGGATTTCTTTAAAGCGGCTTTCTAAGGGAAATATATGGGCGCAAGTTATGTGGATGCCCGAATAAGGGAATTTTTGAGCTTGACTCAAGGGAGTAAATCTGTGGCAAAATATGAGGCAGAGTTCTTACGACTTAGCTGCTATGCTTGTGGGATAGTGGCGACTGAATACGAATGCTGTGTATGTTTCGAGGATGGCCTCCGAGATGAGTTATGAATCTTGATAGCTTCGCAGAAGGAGCGAGATTTTACTGCTCCCGTAGAAAAGGCGAAGATCGCCGAGGATATGAAGCGTTCTAAACGCGAGAACCGAAAAAAGGATAGGGGCAGAAATAAGAAGGATTTAGAGCCCACAAGTTCTTTTGGTTGGCCTAAGAAAAAGGCCAAATTTGATGGGCCAGTTCGAGTTGGGGCTCCTATTGCTGCTAGATTACGCCCTGAGCAAATTGTGGGAGACAGCATCAAGGCAAGTGTTGGAAAATGACTGGGGCATGTTTTAGGTGTGGGTCAATGGAGCATCATGTCAAAAATTGTCCACAGAGGCTTGTACAGATGCAAGCTGCAAGTCAGGGTTTTGTTCAGCCAACGAGAGGTGCTCAGCAGCCACCGAGGGGCCGTGGTCAGGTCAGAGGTGGAAATGGTTTGGGTCGAGGTCGTGGAGCACGGGTAGAGGTGCTGGTAATGTTGAGGCAAGGCAACCGGCCCTAGTCTATACTGCACATCGTCGAGAGGACGGTGACACTCCTGATGTGATAACTAGTACGTTCTTTATCCATAATAAACCGTATACTGCTCTAATTGATGTTAGGTCTACGCATTCATACATTGCATGTATTGTGTCTGGGACACTAGGTATTTTGTGTGAGAGTATTGCCAGTGTAATGACCATAATAAATCCACTGGGACAGTCAGTAAGAGTAGACAAGTTATTCAGAGATGTGCCTTTGGAGGTTCAAGGGGTTACCTTTCTGGAAAATTTGGTGGAGTTACCATTTGGTGAATTTGACTTAATCTTGGGTATGGATTGGCTGGTAAAACACCAAGCAAGATTGGATAATGTTGCTAAGCGTTTGGTACTAAAGACGACTGAGGATGTGGAGGTAATTGTGATTGGGGAGCGTAGAGATTATTTATCAAATGTGGCTGCACTAAGGGCTGAGAAATTGGTGCATAAGGGTTGTGAGGCGTTTTTAGCCTATATCAGTGTCCCAGATTCTGAGAGCCCTTCTGCTGGAAATATTAGAATGGTTAAGAATTTTCTGGATGTTTTCCTTAACGAGCTTCTTAGATTTCCTCCTCACCGTGAGGTTGAATTTGGTATTGAGCTCCTATTTGGAACAGCTCTGATGTCTATTGCCCCTTATAGAATGGCACTGAAATAGCTTGTGGAGTTAAAGGCTCAAATTCAAAGAGCTACTAGATCGAGGATTTATTTGACCGAGCGTGTCACCATGGGGAGCACCGGTGTTATTTATGAAAAAGAAGGATGGGTCTATTAGCATGTGCATCGACTATTGACAATTGAGCAAACTAACTATCAAGAAAAGGTACCATTTGCCGAGAATAGATGATTTATTCGATTAGTTTCGAAGAGTTATGGTGTTTTCCAAGATTGATCTCCGTTCTGCGTACCATCAACTAAGAGTTAAAGAGGTCGATATCCACAAGACAGCATTTAGGACTCGTTTTGGTCACTACGAGTTCCTAGTGATGCCGTTTAGGCTAACGAATGCACCAGCTACCTTCATGGATCTAATGAATTGAGTGTTCCAGCCCTATCTATATCGGTTCGTAGTGGTATTTATAGATGATATCTTGGTGTATTCAAGAACTGAAGAGGAACATGATGCACATCTCCGAGTCGTTCTACCGATTCTAAGGGAGAAGCAATTATATGCTAAGTTCAGCAAGTGTGAGTTCTGGCTTCGAGAGGTAACTTTTCTGGGACATGTGGTGTTTCCTGAGGGGATTAGGGTTGATCTTCGGAAAGTTGAAGCGGTTCTAGATTGGAAGCAACCTAGGTCAATATCTGAGATTAGAAGTTTTCTGGGTCTGGCAAGGTATTATAGACGTTTTCTCGAAGGGTTCTCTTTGATTGTTGCACCTCTGACTAAGTTACTGTGTAAAGGGGCACCGTTTAACTGGACTGATAAGCAGCATGAGAGTTTTGAGAAACTTAAAATGGTTTTGACTAAGGAACCTATCTTGATACAGCCAGAATCTGGGAAGGAATTCACTGTCTACAGCGATGCATGACACGTCAGTTTGGGATGTGTGTTGATACAAGAGGGTAAGGTGGTGGCATGCGCATCTCGCCAACTTAAGACCCATGAGGAAAATTACCCTACTCATAACTTGGAATTGGCTGCAGTGGTATTCACACTGAGGATTTGGAGGCATTATTTGTACGGTGAGAAGTGTATTATTTTCACAGATCACAAGAGTCTCAAGTACCTTCTTACCTAGAAGGAGTTAAATCTTAGGTAGTGAAGATGGGTCGAGCTACTTAAGGATTATGATTGCTCAATTGAATACCATCCTGGTAAGGTGAATGTGGTAGCCAACGAACTGAGCCGTAGGGCTATGTCTGATCTAAGGGCGATGTTTGCATGCCTAAGTTTGTTTAATGATGGTGGCTTGTTGGTTGAGCTTCAAGTTAAATCGACATGGACTGAGCAGATTAAGAGTAAATAGTTGTTGGATGAGTCACTAATCCCGTGTTTTTGGTAGATTGAGAATAGGGAAACATCTGATTTTGGGCTGAATAGCAAAGGGGTATTGTGTTTCCGTAGGAGAGTTTGTGTTCCAAGGGATTCTAACTTGAGCCAGTCTATAATGTAGGAAGCGCATAGTAGTCCTTATGCTATGCATCCTGGAAGAAACAAGATGTACCAAGACCTTCGTGAACTATATTGGTGGCTAGGACTCAAGAAAAAGGTTACAGATTTAGTAAGTAAGTGTCTGACATGCCAGCAGGTAAAGGCTGAGCATCAGTTGCCTTCTAGGTTATTGCAGCCAGTTAAGATTCCTCTCTGGAAATGGGAAAGGGTAACCATGGGCTTTGTTAGTGGGCTACCCCTAACGCCTACTAAGAAAGATTCGATATGGATCATAGTAGATCAGTTGACCAAGTCTACCCATTTTATACTGTTCCATACTAATTACTCGTTGCAGAAACTGGCTAAGTTATATGTGACTGAGATTGTAAGATTGCATGGGGTGCCAATTTCCATAATATCTGATCGAAATCCTCGTTTCACGTCTCGATTTTGGAAGAAGTTACACGAAGCACTGGGTACAAGGTTGGACTTCAGTACTGCGTTCCACCCTCAAACAGATGGTCAGTCAAAAAGGGTGATTCAGATACTGGAGGACATGTTAAGGAGTTGTGTAATAGACTTCCGCGGTAGTTGGGAAGACTACTTGCCGTTGGCGGAGTTTACGTATAAAAATAGCTACCAGTCCAACATTCAGATGGCACTGTATGAGGCATTATATAGTCGTAGGTGTCGTACTTCTACGTGTTGGACTGAGTTGGGCGAGCGGTGAGTTATGGGGCCAAAGTTAGTATTTGATACCAATTATAAGGTAAAATTGATTTTGAGATCGGTTGAAAGAAGCATTTGATAGGCAAAAGTCTTATGCAGATCATAAGTGCCGAGAGATTCAGTATGCCGTGGGACTTTGTGTTTCTCAAGGTCTTCCCAAGGAAGAAGATTTTAAGATTTGGGAAGAAGGGCAAGCTAAGCCCTAGGTTTATTGCGCCTTATTGCGTACTAAAGCATGTGGGACCAGTTGCTTATCAACTTGAATTGCCTCCAGGGTTGGACCAAATCCATGATGTTTTCCACGTCTCCATGCTGAGGCGTTACCGCTTTGATCCCACACATATAGTGTCAGTTGAGCAGGTCAAGGTTAGGCCATATCTAACCTTCAAGGAGGAACCAGTGGAGATACTGTATGTGATGTTAAGGTGCTGAGGAGGAAGTATATTCCACTGGTTAAAGTACTATAGCACAATCATGGTTTAGAAGAGGCCACGTGGGAACCTGAGGAGGCGATGCGTCAGCAGTACCCTCACCTATTTTGATCAGGTAAATTTTGAGGTCGAAATTTCTTTTAGGGGGTAGAACTGTAACGCCCCAAAAAATGTAAGCTTGTAATTATGCATGTTATTACACAAGTTGCATGTTTGCTTTAGTGGCTAAAAGTGTTTTTGGTGTGTTTTGGGGTATTAGAGAATCCTGGGTTCAAGTCTGGGCTTTTGAACAATTTTTGGTTTTTCCCTTGAATGAATCTGGACATTAGCATGTAAACCTTATAAATAATTGTAGTTGAAATGTGACACTAATGAGCTTGTGGTCTTGTGGTAAGTGGCGTGTGGTAGCTGCTAGAGGTCTGAGGTTCAAGTCTTGACAATATAAAAGAGTATTTATTTTGCTACTCTTGTTGTGTAAGAAGCAGATGTTGTTTGAAACTCTGCTGAGTGAAATTTGACTTGGTCAGGGAGTGTTATGTGGAGAGAATCAAGGAGAGGATGGGGAGACATTTTAAGAGAGGGATAAGGGGAGAGAAAATGGGAGTTTGAGGTTTAGTAGAGTTGTGCCGAATGTGGGGTGTTGTGCATAGGGATTTTTTGCTGAGTGACTCCTCTTAATGACTTTCGGTTTTGATTACTCTGTTTGGGGTTATTTTCTCTCTTTCTTTTTCTCTCGGGTTTGTGCAATTTAGGGTCTTTTCTTTTGGCTTCTGAAGCAGTGTCGTACTTTGGTAAATACCTATTAGGTCTTAGTGACTACGATTTTACTCCTTCCATTTAATCTTTTGTTCACGGGTTGTCTTCTCCCTCACACCTTTTTCTCAAGGGCTTCCCTTTTGGCCGAGTATCTATTGCTCCCCTTCTTCTCTGACCATTTTGGTTTTAGCCTAGGGTAACTGAGTTTCTCATTTCTTCTTCCTTTTCTGCTTTCAGTGCAACTTAACCTTTGTTGGCCAAATACTGATTTTGCATTGACTCTCCGAGAATCGATTCTTTCTCTTATTCTTATCTGTTGACCTTGGTGGTAAGTACTGTTTATTTGATTTTTTTTCGTTCCTTCCCTCTTCTACCGTAGCTATGGTTTCCATTTAACATTGTGGTTCTGTCGAATATTGTTAGGGGATTCGATCACTATAGCCTAGGGGTTAGGCCTATTATTCTCTCACAACAAGTGATCCTCTAACTTGTGGTAAACACTTAAAGTTCTCAAGTTGATTATGCAGGGTATGGATTCTTATAAATCTGAAAACTATTTTGGGTAAAGGTTAAAGCATTGGGGAGATTGTGTTGGTTCAGGATCTATTGGGGGTTCTGCGATTGTGCGGTCGGTAAGTAGTGATGAATAGGGTTTCGTACGTCCAATGTTATGGTTTGGACTAACCATGTGTATGATCTAATGTTGGGGTTGCTATGTTCATAGGTGTTTGGTTTCAGAAGCGTTCCAAGTACAAATCCATAACAGGTGTGTAATCTCACCACATTTACTGTAAATACGCAAAAGCCGAAAAATACAGCATTGAGGCCACATGGGCGTACGATCGCTCGCGTGGTGAACTGAGCCCACGAAACATGGGCATTAGACTATATATGCGCCATGAGCATTCTCATGAGTTGGTTCGTCCTAGGCCACGATGGGCCGAAATGGGCTATGTGGGCCCAATGGGCTTGTGGGCTCCACACGAATAAATTCCTCAATATGCGGTAAATACTGGACTAGGCTGTGTAGTTTGCATAGCCATGGTAACTATTAGGCTTGATGGGCAACAAGGGCGTGTGGGCCCACTTGGGCCACAAAAATGGGCCTTGGGTCCATTTACACTATTAAGACCGTTAGGGTTACACGAGTCGCTCGAGGCAACTGTAGACCCTCTATGGGTCGATAAGAGTACATAGAACCCAAGACTGGTAAAATGACCAAAATACGCTTAAAGGGTAAAAAGACTAATTTACCCCTCGAGGGTAAATGACTAATTTGTACTATGAATTGACTGTACTGAGCATGACATTCTGCATACTTGCATGATTTATGACATGACATTCTGTATGGGGTTGGGATATTGATATGGAGGAAGTATACTTTACTGGTGGCTTTGCCACATATACTGATACTGGCAGCTTTGCTGCGTTACTGTTACTGGCAGCTTTGCTGCGATATGATTACTGGCAGCTTTGTTGCGATATTGGTGTGTTTCCCCACATGGTGTGTTGGTGGTACGGAGCGGTGTGTTGGCTGGATTGGGATGGGGTGCATTATTGTGTTGTATTGTTACGGTAATGGGCTAGGGCCCACACTGTACTGTTTTGAATAAGGCTCAGGCCCAGATTTTTACTGTATATGGTATACGATTGACAGAAAGGGATTACACACTGAGTTTTCATAAACTCACCTTTTCTTTTTTACTGTGCAGGTAATCCCTAACTATTGGCGATTTGGTGCTGCGAGGGACTCAGAGGTGGCCACACTACTGCTCCTATTTTCTTTAATTTGGCATTTCATTTTCTATTAAATTTCGTTTGGGTTTAAAATTATGTAATAAGGCCTCTCTAAATATCTAGCTTTTAATTTGGGATTTTTGCTTAATATTGTTTATACCTATTAAATGTGGTATGCGATTTCCCAAAACTATATCTGTTTTCAAAACACCACGTTTTCGCAACACTTTTGAAATGCTTCCGTTACAAATAGAGTTTTAAAAGTAACAACAGTATAAAAAGAGCAATGAATAGCTTAAATGAATTGAGTTCTAACAAAGAGTTTCAAATTTCCAAACGGGTTTTTCGTCAGCCTAAGTTATTTTTCGAAAAGCACTCCGATGTGGCACCGCTAGATTTGGCCATAATGTCTAGGTCGTGTTTGGGGTGTTATAGCATATTTACCGAGATACACAAACTCTCTCTCGTACACAGCCACTAACTTGTTTTCTTGCCTTAATTCAAGAAATTCTCTCTTTTTCTTCTCCAGATATCATTTTCTAACGTACTTTTTTTAATCTCGGTCTAAAAGAAACCCCAATAAAGTTTCTCTCTCGGTACTACAACTATCAATATAGTCCACCAACTATACACTTCTTCTTTTAACAGTGAAACTACAAATCAAAGAAAATCATCGAAAGGGAAAGCCATTTCTTCAAAAAGTCACAAGCTATTCTTAAGCCAATACCACTAAATGCAGCACCCTTAAATCTGTATTTGTCACTAAAATAGGGTTACAAGAATGCTACAGCAAGTTAACAGAAAAAAATAAGTAAAATCATGATCATTTCAATATAATTTCCCAAATACCATAAAATAATTAAAGTACAATAATATCTTATATTTACGAGGCTTAAATCGAGCCTTAAGGACTAAAGAATTAATCTTAAAACCCTCATGGACTAATTTGAAACAAATAAGAAAATGTTAGGAAAATATAGAAAATTTCAAAAAATAAGGGACACATGGCCACGTGGAATGTCCTAGGTCGTCTAACTTTCGAAATTGGGACACACGGCTATGCCCTACCCTGAGTAACTCCCTGACTTGTAACACACAGTCATGTCGCAGGCTGTGTGCTAGACTGTGTAACAGAAAAACTTAATACACATGGCCTTGTTGCCACACACGACTATGTGGCACGGGTGCGTCTCAGGTTGTGTGGACTTAAATGAACCATAAATATCAAGTTTACCATTTCAAGACTTCTTGGACACTAAGTAATCTATTTACCAGCCATTAGACCTATTCAAAATGACATTAAATAAGCTTGAATCATGCTAATTCAACCATCTTAGATGCCTAACTAATATACCCTTAATAGTACCACAAATATACACACTTATACAACAATATAAATCTTCAACCAAAACTTACCAATTCACACAACTTAACTTCTAACCAATATGCCTATCATAGGCACCTCAAATCACAACAATTCAAATAGACTTTTTAGTCATACATATACTACAAGTTTATAACAAAAACATCTTCCATAATTCGTAATCCAAAACAAGTCATTATCTAAACATTTGCCAAGTAAACATCAAGATCATGTAGAGATGCTCATGTTACGAACTTGCACTTAAGCTCACTCTTTACGTATATACATACCAAAACAAAAGTAATGACAAAACAAGCCGATTATATGCCATAAAATTAAAAAAAAACCTTCAAAAGCTACTGAAATCAAATGGATAGTGTAACTTGAGTGCTGATCTGATCGTCCAACCTTCAAGAGTATCTACAAGAAACAAAAATTTAGACAAGTAAGATTATTAATGCTTAGTATGTTCGACGTGTAACACCCCTAATCCCTATCCATCACTGGAATAGGGTCACGGAGCATTACCGTAAAACCATAACTTAAAACATACATTTCCAATCATTTCATTAAACATATCAAAGTCCATTCATACACATGCATATCGTCCCTTAATCGAGCTTTCGAGGCATTAGAGACACTTTAGAAACGATTTGGGACTAAATCAAAAATATTTTGAATTTCATGGAAAAAGATAGAATTTTTCATATTGCAGGGGTCATATGGTCGTGTGGCTAGCCTATGTGCCTCACACAGCTGAGACACACGCCCATGTCTTAGGCCGTGTAACTGCCTAACTTGCTACCCTTTGAAACTTACAGGAGATACACGACCATGTTGTATGGCCGTGTGTCGCACAAGGCTGAGACATACGCCCGTATCTTAGGATGTGTGGACAACAAATAAGCCAAATTCATGCACTTTCTTTCACCCAATTTAAGTACACACCTACAAGCCATTTGCACACACAATCAAGCATCAAAACATACCTAAAACATGCATAATAAGAGCAATTCGAATGACCAAATTTCATTCAACAAATATGCCATATAAGGCACCTCAAAAGCAAGCATTCAACTTAACCAAACAATTGCATAATTGGTTACCTTGCTAGCATTTTAAAACATACCATAATTGACTTATACCATGTCAATATAGCTTACTATTTGAACCATTATTCTCATGCATCTCAAACACACATATACCTAAACTTATACATATTTGATCATAACTCATCCATATATATTTAGCTTAATTCCATACCAAGTTATACCATAATTGACCACATAGAACTACACCAACATATACCTAATTGGTCATTTTTCATACAAACACAATTAACTAAATTTCATATTCAAGCATACCTTAATTAACCATATTGCAAACATGTCAAACTTACCTCTTTGGTCATAAAATCATGCATCAACTTAACCATATTAACACCAACCATCAAGATACCATAAGTACATTAACCATAATGATACTTATACATACCAAAACAACCACTAGATTATTTATACACAAATCCACCTACACATTCCATTATAACCTTGATCAAGACATCAAAATCTACCAATATAATCACTGGATAGTGTGATAGATCTCCGACGAGCTTCCAACCCAATCGAGCTTCTGATAACCTTAACAACTACGTAAGCAATGAATGCTTAGTAAGCTCGTAGAACATGAAACATAACTTATCACTTCAATACTATAATACATAGATTGAACATTATTCAACACTAATATTTTAAACTTAATATAAACCTACTGAACACAATTTAGCTCACAATTAAGTATATTCAATAACATCACATATATTTTTCATATATAACATATTGAAATTTATAAGCCGTAAAACAT
Source organism: Gossypium hirsutum (assembly GCF_007990345.1). Lineage (NCBI taxonomy): Eukaryota > Viridiplantae > Streptophyta > Magnoliopsida > Malvales > Malvaceae > Gossypium > Gossypium hirsutum. Next base: position 86,551,731 of record NC_053433.1, on the reverse strand, counting down.
AATCATCAACCTTTTCATAATATTATGAAATGTTCTATTTACTTACTTTCCTTTCCATACCAAATGTAAAGCATAAGCTTAAACAACATTATCATTTTATGAGTTAGTGTATTTATCTATGATATAGGTAATTCTCCCATAGCATAAATAGACTTCTCACATATAAGTACATTATTTATCACGTCAAACCTTTTATAACCTTATATTACATCCCAATTATGAGCTTACCGTTTCATTCTTTTTTCTTACCCATTTCATTTACATAGTACAAAGTATAAGCATAAACAACAATCATAATCACAAGCTTGGCACAAGCTTAAACACATCAACAACACATGTAAGTCTATTCAAATGTAATTCACTTGAATTAACATAAGATGAACTATTGTACATGAACATACTTCTTTTAAATGCAGTATTTCCATGAGCATAACATACTTTCCTATAAACTTTCCATTTCAATCCTTTTCATAATTTCATGACAAGTTCGTTCGAATACATACCTTTCTTTTTCTTTCTTTTTTTTTTGTAACTTCATGACATAGTTCATTTGAACAGATACCTTTCCTTTTTCATCCCTGTTGAAGCGAATGAAATAATATTGAACATTAGGAAAATACTCAAGTAACTGTTTAATTCTCTAAACACACTACAACATCACGATTTAATGTATTTATAGACATAATAAGAATATATAATTACACCAAGGCATTAATATTCAATCTCAAACTATACTAGTCAAACATTCAACTCATATTCATACTTCCAATACATACCTCACTTGAAACATGTTACCTGAATATCAAATGATCAGAATGTGCCATAGTGTCTTTCAACCATGGTCTTATTCCTTTGCTTTATGATATCATATCGTCTTTTAGCTATGGTCTTACTCAATAGGATCCTGATGCCATAATGTCTTTCAGTCATGGTCTTACTCGATAGAATCGTGATGCCATAACGTCTTTCAGTCATGGTCTTACTCGATAGAATCGTGATGCCATAACGTCTTTTAGTCATGGTATTACTCGATAGAGTAGTGATGCCATAACTTCTTTCAGTCATGGTCTTACTCGATAGAATAGTGATGCCATAACATCTTTCAGTCATGGTCTTATTCAATAGAATAATGATGCCCCAACATCTTTTATTCATGGTCTTTCTCGATAAAATAGTGATTTCATAACGTCTTTAAGTCATGATCTTACTCATTTCTAGTATGGTGTCTTTCAACTATGGTCTTAATCATTTTCCTTCAAGCCAATAAACTCAATTCATATATAAACGATTAGATATTAAACAATCTAAACCATAATTAATTTATTTAATCAAGTTACGAGCTTACCTAGCTAAATTGTAGAAATATCAAAGTATAGGGGCTTTTTGGTAATTTTCCATTCTCTTCTATTTTCTACTCGATCTTACTCAAAATTAATAATTTCTTTCAATTTATTAATTTAGATAGTAAAAAAAATTATTTTATGCAATTTAGTCATCTTTGATATTTTTAAAAAGTTTCCCCTAACATTTTATTTTTATTTAGTTTAGTCCCTAAGCCTAAAACATGCAAATTAACCATTTTTATTGCAAATTCATACTAGCTGAATTTTCATAGCCTCCATTTGAGTCCATATCAAGTCCTTGAACTATTACTATTTCAACAATTTAGTCCCTAATCGGTAAATTCATAAAAAAATCACTTAATAAAATACTTATAAATAACAACTAATACCTCAAATTCATAATTTAACATCTAAAATCACAAGTTTCATCAATGACAAAATTCAAAATCTTTAACAGTTTCAAAAACGAAGGTACGAGCTAGTTGAACCTAGTTGCAACGATATCAAAAACATAAAAATTATTAGAAACGAGATCAAATCACATACCACGCATCAAAATTTTAGCTTGGTCAAATTCTTTTTCCTCCCTACACCATATCTATTCAGTTGAATTAATGAATGAAGAAGAAGAAGATTTAGATTTGGTTTGTTTTAGTTTTAATTATTAAATTACTAATATACCCTTTTAAAATCATGAAATTTACCATGCAACCTATCCATGAATATCCATTCACATTAAATATGGTATAATTGCCACTCAAGTCCATTAATTCACATTTTCAAAGCTAACTGATCCATTTAATTAATAGAATTCATCTTTTGCAACTCTCACAATTTAGTCCTTTTGCAATTAATTAACTATCTAAACATTAAAATTTCTTAACGAAACTTTAACTCCATAATTATTTATAAAAATATTCACAACTCGACTTATAGAAACGAGGTCTTGACACCTTATTTTCTAAAAACACTTGACTTTAAGCTTTTACCACTTGAACATAAATGTTCATTCAAATAGCATAAATTGCCAATAAAAAAATTTATTTTAATACCATATTAGACTCATAAATATTAAATAATAATATTTACAAACATACTCACCAGATTTGTGGCCTCGAAACCATAATTTTTAATATCACTAAAAAGCGGGTTGTTACACAATGCACATAAATGATAAATCCTACCAAAGTAATTATAACAATTCAATAAAAAATTCAACAACAAGTATTTCATGTCATCCACAATGTCAAACCGGTGAATTCCATAGTTCAATTCAAAGCTCAAATGATAATTTCCTGTAAAACATATATTTCCACAACGAAGTCAATTCAAGATGTCAAATAAATGTCATGCCATTCAAAATCCTTAAACAAGTTATAATACAATGATTTACAACCTAATGAAAGACTTACAGATACGAGTACATAAGTAATACGACCAGAACATGCCAAACGCTTACAAGAGCTAATCCAATAGATAACACGCCGAACGTTCATAAGAGCTAATCCAACCAGTAACATGCCAAATTCCCATAAGAGCTAATTAAACCAAAAACACACAACCATACGAAGTGCCTAGCCCGCAAGCTGTACATCTGCTCTTATAACACGCTAGATCAGGGTAGTATAACACGAGAATTCATAACAAATGCTAAACCTCGGTAAACTCAGGAAAAATATATAAATCTCTCTACATCAATCTCCACTCCAACCTTGTATAACACACCATCATTTAGTTGTATTCTATTTCGTGTTCATCCAGCCCAAGTATCGATATTAACCATATTTTCCCAAACAATTTACATCATCAACAGAATAATTTATATCCATTATTTCATATGATATCATCATAAAATTCATATAGACATTAAATTACAATCCATACAGACTTACCTGGATTGAGTTATAATAGTTGCAAAAGTTTAGGGTAAATTACAATCCACGTAAATTAATAGGGTATTGATCTAAAATATAAAATTACCCAATTATTAGCTTACATTTCATATTACAATTTATCCTACATTTTATACCCTTTTATTTTTTAAAATTATACAATTACCCTTAACTTTTACGAGTTTTGCAATTTAGTCCCTTAACTCGAAAATCACCAAATTATCCATTTTCTCAAGTCAAAATTTTCAGTCAAATATTCAAGGCTTCTAAATAGTCCACAAAACACTTCTCATTCACAAATAAACCTTGATATTTAACATTTGACATTTTAACAATTTAACCCTTAAATCAAAGTCTAATAAAAATCAATTCACAAAACAACCATATACCACAATCAAAGCTTCAAACACATAATTATCATAAAAAAATTCAAGATTCGTCAATGGAAATTTCTAATATTTTTAACATATTCATAAACGACGGTACAGGCTAGCTAGATCGAGTTGCAACGATATTAAAAACATAAGAATTACAAGAAATAGATGAGAATTGAGCTCACATGCACAAGGAATATGAAACCAAAGCTTGGAGTCTCCTTCTATGGTGTTTCAAAAATATGAAGAAGAAGAAAATGTTTATTCTTCACCTAATTTTGTTTTAATTACAAAATTGCCATTAAACATAAATTTCTTTCAATTTTTCTTTAAATTAACCCCATTACCTTCCACTATCTAATAATAAGGTCTAACTGCCTTTTTCGCCCTTCCACATTTATTAGTTAAGATATTAAATCATCTAAATGCAATAATTAACAAGTTTTACACCTTTTACAATTTAGTCCTTTTTCTTTAACTAGCTATCTAAACATTAAAATTTCTTAAACATATTTTAATACAACTCTAATATTCTATAAATAATATTTACGAGTCGACATGATGGAAATTCATGGTTTCAAAACCACTATTCTGTCACCATTGAAAAATGGACTGTTATAGAGAGTGTCATAGTGAATAAAGGAAACTGTTAGCAAAGTTATTGTAAAATAAGTTCGTGGTATTGAATAGGATCACTAAGAAAAGCAGTAGAAAGTTAGAGGGAATAACAATCAGTGTGTGCAGCAAAAGAGTGATAGTTAGCTTAAAAGTAGAAATATCATATTTTGTGATTAAACAAATGACGTGTCAGTAGGGAATTCTGAGGACTAAATTCTTTTCAGAGGGGGAGATTTGTAACACCAAAAAATAGGGCCTATAAGTTTCGAGCGTATTTTAGGAATTTTAGCTTATATGTGCTTGGAATTTTATAAGTTTGGTAACCGATAACATTTTCAACAAACGCTATTAGGATATTTAACAAATTTATGAAAATGAGTTTTAAATATCTTTTATTTTGGAAATAGGACTGATTTGTAAAAGAATCAAAATTTAGAGTTTTAATGAAGCAATTTGAGCAAACTTTAAATTTCAACCTAAAACCCCTTTTTCTAATTTGGTTTCATGTTAGTTTCTTTATTCTCCGTACTTATGCCGTCCCTTACTCTCCTATTCTCTCCCAATTTATTTTTACTCCCAATTCCTAATCCCTTTTGATTTCCAACATCTCTGGAACTATAAATCTCCATTGAAATTAAGAAAACACCCAAAAACTTCATTAATTTCATCATCTTCTTCAAGAGTGAATTTTTTAGAATTTCACCAAATTTCATTTTTCTAACATTCAAGGTAACCAATCAACTTCCTATTAGTTTTAAATGTTATCTAGACTTTTAAATCAAATTTCTAGCCCTTGAAACGCATGTTTTAGATAAAAGCTGAAATTTTGGTCATTAATGCTGGATTTCGGGTTTGTGGATTAAAACTTGGTTTTAAAGTGTTTTTCAACTTTTTTTAGTATAATTAGAAGGTTTCTAAATTTACTTTGAAGTTTTGTTAAGGAATTCTTGAGTTTTATTGAATTTTTATTATAATGGTCAAAACTTGTCGAAAAATGTCGATACCTTAAAGCATGTACTTTTGTATAGTTTAAAGGTGGGGAATTAGTCATAGATGGTTATATAGATGAACAAAATTCATTTCGTATGAAAATATTAAGTGTAGGTCTAGATATTTGAATTTAAATTTTTCATGTCGAAGGTTTCAGTTAAAAGTGAACGTAGTTTAGGCTATTTTTTAATTGTTTAAGGTGAGTCGATAACTGATTGTTGATTGTGTGCTTGTGTGGTTTGTCTTATTGAAGTGTCGAAGTCTATAGGACCTTCAACAAGTAGAGATAAAGGCAAAGAAAAGCTTGTCTAAGCTTTCGGATTTTCGGCGAAAGCATATTTCTAGTGACTGTTTTGGGATCGCTACTCATAGATGATTCATTGTGTAATTGGGACTTCAGAGGTAGCCTAAACCCCTACTATAAATTCCGAGTGTATGTTTTCTCACGCCTATGATTAAATGTGAAATATATTTTCCTGTGAACTTGTGAAATTCTGGAATCATAAACATATATGAGATGCTACGATATATGCTATAAGATTGTGATGACCATTGTGAAAGTGAATATGAAGGTATGCTATTCATGCCATGTTACAGTAAATAATTGGATATGTTGTCATGCCATATGTAGATATTATATTGTGCTACTAATGTGAATATACAGAGAATATATGTGGAAAATCAGTAAGTAAATATGTGATAATAATGTGAATATTTTGGCCTTGTGACCTTATGAGACCGTTGTATATAGTTGGCATGCCATAGGATTGTGAGTATCCACCTTTGTGTTGTGATATATGTGGGGCGTTGAGGCCCAGGGATAGTTTCAGAGTAATAAGGGAATGTGAACTAAGCTCCAATCACTGGATATGTATATGTGGTGTGTTGGAGAGTGTTAGCTATATGCTTCACTTATAAGACATGTTCGACTCTTTGAGTCATTATGGTGTGATGGAGATCCACGTATCCGATGTGTGGTGATAGAGTCCACTTTATGCTTCATAATCTAAGAGCCAATTTATACAAAAAGTAACTGAATGTGATTAAGTGTTATTGATATATGTTGAAATATATGCTTAAGTACTCATGTGATTAATATGTAAATATTCATGAACGATGATTAAATGCGTAAAATATGACATAGGAGTAGAAGTTATTACAATTATGTTGCATGTCTTCCTTGTTGATGCATAATGACATGTTTACATAGTGGTTATTCTGAGCATTCGCTAAGCTTGTTAAGCTCACCCACTCCTTTTTAACCATTACAGATAAGTAGTGTCGGTGTGAACAGTGTGGCCATCAAGGGATTAATCCAAGCCGATTATTTAGCTTCTATTAGTAGGTGTTTTATGGTTATTTATTTTTTAGGAATAAACGCAATGTGATAGGCCAATATGGTAGATTTTATAGCGGTTATGCTAAGTCAAATTTTGGGTTGGTTACATGCTATCTATGTTTGGAAGTTTGTGGACTTGAACATGATATCGAGATTGCTATTTCGGATATTTTGATGTTTCATTAACTAGGTGAATGAAGCATGTTGTTTAGGATTAAGTTTGAATGGTTTTAATGTTGATGTAGGCTAAGATTTTATAGTCCAGAGTAGATGTATCGATATTTTGGTTTTGAAAAGTGATACCTCGATAACTTTGAAAGCCAGGGAGTCAGAATATAGAATTGGTATCGATACCTTGGCCTGAGTATTTATTCTTGAGGTAAATTTATCGATAGCTTGCGAAAGGTACTGATTGTTTTTGACTTTTGGGGATTTTGGTGAGAAATAGAATGCAAGTTTGGTATGTATTTTCCTTGTGGTACCGATACCACTTAAAGAAAATATTGATACAACTCCCTTAGTATTGATACCTATGTAACAATTATGGGAAAATTTGCTGAGTGATTCTAATGCTCGATGTATGCCCATTTTATGTTTTTTTTATGTATGGTTAGCCTATAACATTGATAATTGACAAGTTTAATTAACTTAATGTAACACCCCTAACCCCTATCTGTCGTCGAAATAGGGTTACGAGGCATTACCGATCATAAGACAATTCAGAATAGACTTTCATTACACATTAACTAGTAAAATTTTAAACCAAACTATCACACTTCGATTTAATATTTCATATAATTTCCAGAATTTATAATCAAACAATGACAACAAAAAAAACATGAAAATTAAATGTTAAACTCATAACCAAATGCATTTCATTTCACATACTTATCAAATATGTATACTTTAACTTTTATGACATTTGAATAATTTAAATGTAAAATATCTTATTATCATACAAATGTTATGCGCATACTTTGTACAAGCAAACACACATCATTTCATTCAATAAAAATGAAACATTCCATAATAGCATTTGTTTGCCTAACTACAACATTTGCTTACCATGAATAAATAATTATGTATTTGTGTGTATATATATATATCACCAACTCAACCAACTAAACTACTCAAATAAACTAACCAAAATTTTACAAATAATGTACTATTAGAGGCTGATACAAAAACCATATTAATCTTTTATCTAATCGGCTAAGAAAATTTACCTATACATATTTGATGATTTTCGAATAGCTATCAAGCCCACATAGCCATACATATTTTTTTTATTTACTTTACACAATAAGCATATACCAAATACGCTTCATATAAATGACATGCATTTTAATTTGCTAATGGATTACATGCTATAACACCATACACATCCATCTATTACTCCTTAACCAAAACATATGATTAAACACTATCATATATATATATATATATCTTAAGGTCACGTACTTGCATTTATCATTACCTCATTATGTATCTAAACATATTAATATGATCAAGTACCGAATCACAAGTCAAGTATTAACCTTAACTAAATTTTAACATATAACCGAATATACTTAACAATCAAGTTAAATCATTCTTATTCAAATTCACATAATAAAACCTTAAATTTAATAACCAATTTCACATATATACTTTATCTTAGTATGAACCACATTCAAAAAAATCAAACATACCTATGTATATAATATAGTCAATACATTCATACCATAGCCAAAGTCATTAATCAACTTCAATGCACAAAACACATATCACAAACCCCACTCATCCATAGCGAATAACATTTTAACCAAAATGTACTCAAACCATAATCAAACATAACCGATTTCAAGTAAGGAAGTTAGGCCATTTTCGCATGGCTTATATACATATGTTTTCAAAATAAACTAACTCCAAGGCTAGCCTACACATGCCATAATTCGAGTTTAACTTATTAAGTATCGAAACAGTAGATAGTGTGATGAACTTTGCTGATGATCCCCGAGCTCATAACTTGATCCAAAATCTATAAAACAGAAATAGACACACGCTTAGTAAGTCATAAGCAAATAAACTATTCAATGACATGAAAAATTCATTTAAAGTAAATTTAATTATACTAACATAATCATATTAGACCCGGAATCTTATGGTTTCACTTATAACATATACTTTTGCAAATAATTTTACTAAATGCCGATTACACATATATAAATGTTAACAAAATATCTTTCGATTTCAATGCTAATTATCATTATGTTAACACATATACATATACTCTTGAGTTAAAATATAATATCACATACATATACATAACAATGGCCGAATATACTTCACATAGTACACATGTTCACATTAGTAACTCACTTACCTTATCTCAAGTAGGTAATAAACCAATTCATACCTGATTACTTTAGCTCATTTTGAACATTTGATAACAACTTATCGTTGCCCGATGAACCATTCGGAATTGGATAGGACACTCGGATAATCACACATATCGTACAATGCCAACGTCCCAGACGTGGTCTTACATGTAATCACATATCGATGCCATGGTCCCAGACAGGATCTTATTCGCACACATATATCAAAGTCACATATTGATGCCAACGTATAAACCTGGTCTTACTCGCACACATATATCGATGCCATGGTCTTACTTGCACATCACATATCGGAATCCGATGTCATGACATATGTATCCTAGCTATTCTTAAGGTTCAGACGGGACTTTCGGACGTCGTATCTCGGTCGAATCGAACTCACAAATATAGTTGTCAAGCTTGTATAAATTCAGCTATTATAAATATATGTTCACACATTTCATTCCAGCATATAGTTTGCATTTAATTAAAATTAACAACGTCTATTTGCTTATAAACTTACCGCAGACGATGAAAAACGAAATGGGACGGCTAGTCGACAACTTTAGTTTTCCCCCAATCCAAATCCGATTTTCTCTTTTCTTGATCTAAATTAATATAAATTAAAATTATTTAATCAAATATTCATTAAATTCATCCAAGAACACATAAATGGGAAATTACACTTATGCTCTTGACATTTCACATTTTTCATAATTAGTCCCTATCGCCCAAAACACAAAACATTCAATATTTCAACACACCTATGTTAGGCCAAATGTTCCTAGTGTCCATAAAAGTCCATATATTTCATTTATTTCACATTTTAGTCCCTTAATTTATTATTTTTGCAATTTAGTCCTAATTACTCAAAATCATCAAAAACTCCAATACAAAACATGTTAACCCGAAACATATCTTTCATATTTCATCATCAAACAAAAAAATCACAAGCTTTCAACAATGGCATAACTCAAAATATTCATTAAAATCAAAAATTCAAGCATGGGTCTTGTAGATAACTTAGCAACGATCTCAAAAACGTAAAAATTATCAAAAATCGAGTAAAAACGAACCTTGAATCAAGCTTGGAAGGTGGCCGAACCTAGGTTTCTTTTTCTTTTCTTCTTATTTTGTTATACAAGAATATGATAATATAAAACCATATTATATATTTTTATGTTTTATTATACATATATTATTAACCATTTTACATTTTTACCGTTTACTAATAAATAAACATAACACATATTCTAAGGTCATTGTTGTACACACCATAATCCCCTGGTCTAATTACATCTTAGGTACTTCAAATGAATAAGACAATAGCAATTCGACCTTTATACAAATAACCATCAAATTTTCATTTTACGTGATTAAGTCCTTTTATTTTATCGGGCACTCAAACAGCAAAATTAAAGCACAAAAATTTCACATATATAAATTCACACATAAGAAACATAGAAAATAATTTTTTAAATATTTTTCTGACTCAAATTTGTATTCCCGAAACTAGCTTTCCGACTAAGGTCTAAATCAGGTCTGTTACAACTCTCCCCCCTTAGGCATTTTCGTCCCTAAAAGTCTTACCGGTGAATAGGTTTAGATAACGCTCTTTCATTGCATCTTCTGGCTCCCACGTTGCTCCCTCAACTCCGTGTTTATGCCACAATACTATAACTAACGAAATTTTTTTATTTTGCAATTCTTTAACTTTACGAGCCAGAATGCGAATCAGTTCTTCTTCATATGTCATATTGGACTTAATCTCCATCTCTGACAAACTACTCACATGTGAAGGATCAAATCAATATCTACGAAGCATCGAAACATGGAGTACATTGTGGATCTTTTCTAGCTTAGATGGCACCAACAGTCTACAAGCAACTGGCCCGATAATCTCATACGGTCCAATAAATCTCGGACTCAATTTGCCTTTTCGATTGAATCTGAGTATTTTCTTCCACGGTGAAACTTTCAAAAATACTTTATCTCTGATCTGAAACTCTGTATCTTTTCGTTTCAAGTCCGCATACGATTTCTGACAATCTGATCTATTTTCCAACTTTCACGGATTACTTTAACTTTTTGTTCAGTCTCTCTGATTAAATCGGCCCCGTGTATCTTGTTTTTACTGAGGTCGGTCCAATACAATGGTGTATGACATTTACGACCGTACAAAGCCTCGTAAGGTGCCATTTTGATACTCGATTGAAAGCTATTACTGTACGCAAACTCAATCAGAGGTAAGTATCATTCCCACATACCTTCAAACTCGAGAATGCAACATCTCAACATATCCTCAAGTATCTGAATGATTCACTCGGACTGACCATCTGTTTACAGATGGAAAACAGTGCTGAAATGTAATTTCGTACCTAATGCATCTTGCAGTTTCTTCCAAAAGTGCTATCTAAATCTCGGATCTCTATTCGAAACAACAGAAATAGGCACACCGTGTAATCTTACAATTTGAGAAACATATAACTCAGCAAGCTTGTCAAGCGAATAATCTATACCAACTGCAATAAAGTGAGCCAATTTAGTCAATCTATCCACAATTACCCAGATTGCATCGTTCTTACTCGGTGTCAATGACAAACCAGATGCAAAATCCATCGTGACTCTGTCTCATTTCCACTTAGGTATCATGATCGGTTGAATCAATCCAGAAAGTACCTGATGTTTGGCTTTTACTTGCTGATAGACTAAACATTTCGAAACAAAGCGAGAAATGTCTCGTTTCATACTGTGCCACTAGTAAAGTTGTTTTAGATCATTATACATCCTCCTACTAACCGGGTGAACAGATAACCGACTGCTGTGAGCTTCATTCAAAATCATATAAATCAATTCTAAATTCCTCGAGACACATATTCGGTTTCTGAACCTCAGACAACCCTCAGCATCAATTCTAAACTTTAAGTCAACATTTGGATCGCAATGAGCTCGTTTTTCTATCAAATCATCATAAACTTTCTAAGCATCACAGATTTGTTGAAAAAATAACAGTCTTGCTTTTAATTTAGCTATTATCAAACCATCATCAGACATAGTGATAAAGGGGGCAATTTTGATGATTGGAATCTAATAAATTTCACCCCATCTGTGCATGTATCACATAGCCATATGCGTATTCATTGCAAGCAAAGCAAATAGTGATTTTTAGCTTAGAGCATGAGCAACAACATTAGCCTTTCTCGGATGATAATCAATCACAAGCTCGTAGTCTTTTAGTAACTCTAACCATCAGCATTGTCTCAAATTCAGATATTTTTAAGTCATCAAGTATATCAGGCATTTGTGATCAGAATAAACATGACATTTTTCACCGAACAGATAGTGATGCCAAATTTTTAACGCAAACACAATAGCTGCCAATTCTAGGTCGTGTGTTGGATAATTCTTTTCATACGATTTTAACTGTCTTGAGGCATAAGCTATAACTTTTCCTTCCTGCATCAAAACATAGCCCAAACCATTTAAAGATGCATCACTATAAATAACAAATTCTTTACCTGATTCTGGCTGAACTAGCACTGGAGCTTCGGTCAAAAGGGCTTTCAACTGATCAAAACTTTTCTGGCACTTTTTTGACCACTCGAACTTAACATCTTTCTGTAATAGCTTCATCATCGGGGTTGCAATCATAGAGAAACCTTTCACAAACTGTCTATAGTAATCGCCAAGTCCCAGAAAACTTCAAACTTTAGAAACATTTCTCGGAGATTTCCAATCAGGTATAGCTGAAATTTTACTCGGATCAACCCAAATACCCAATGCTAATACAACATGGCCCAGAAAACTAATTTCGCGTAACTAGAACTCAAATTTACTAAACTTTGCATACAACTATTCATCTCGCAGAGTCTGTAACACAAGTCTTAGATGTTCGGCATGCTCAGTTGCATTACCGGAGTAGATCAAAATGTGATCTATGAACACAACCACAAACCAATCTAGATACTATCTGAAGATCCGATTCATCAAATCCATGAAAATAGCAGGTGCATTAGTAAGTTCGAAAGGCATAACCAGAAACTCATACTGTCCGTACCTCGTTCGGAAAGCAGTCTTTGGCACATCAAAGTCTTTAACTCGCAACTGATAGTAGCCTGATCTCAAACCTATCTTCGAAAACACTGTAGCCCCTTTCAAATGATCGAACAGGTCATCAATATGTGGCAACGGATACTTATTCTTTATAGTCACCTTGTTGAGCTGCCTATAGTCGATACACATTCTCATAGTTTCGTCTTTCTTTTTCACAAACAAAATTGGTTCACCCCAAGGAGAGAAACTCGGTCGCGCAAAACCTCTATTTGTCAACTCTTGCAACTGAGCTTTCAATTCTTTTAATTCAGAGGTGCCATTCTGTACAGAGTTATCAATATTGGAGTCATCCCCGACACTAACTCAATCCAAACTCTACTTCTCGAATAGGTGGCAAACCCGGTAATTCTTCAGGAAACACATCCGGATACTCGCAAACAATTGGTACCGATTCAATCTTCTTTTTGGTTGCTTTACTGTCAAGCACATATGTAAAGTAAGTTTCACAACCTTTTCTTACATATTTCTGAGCTAACATTGAGGAAATCACTGCCGACAAATCGTTCAGATCATTAGATTCAACTTGAATAATCTTATCATTCTAGCACCATACATCAATAGTCTTTCTTTTGCAGTTTACAACTGCAAAATCAGCTAGAAAACACGAATCTTGAATCATCAAAGGACAATTTTTATACACTTTGTCAACCATAACACACCAGCCCAAGGGGTTTGATACTCTAATCAAAAACTTAGTAGACTCAACAGGAAAAGTCTTACTGAATACTAAAGTCTCACACACATAAGAATGAGTCGAACCAAGATCAATCAATGCAATTACACTAGTATCATAGAGAGTGAAGTACCAGTAACAACATCTGGGGATGAAACCTCCTTACGTGAGCAAATAGCATAGGCTCTGGCAGGTGCACGAGCCTCGAATCTAACTCCTGTATGTTTAGTCCCTCTCTGACTGCTACTCACATGACCAATATTTTTGGGTGGTATACCTCGAGCTGCAGTGTTACCTGATCTCATATTCTGTACTGGATTTTCTTTAGCTAACTCTAGGCATTCATGAATATAATGATCCATCGATCCACATTTAAAACAAGCCTAATCATGCAATCTGCAACTGCTGGGATGTCGTTTACTGCAATGTTTACACTCGGGTTGATTTGATCTGACATTACCCACACTAGCTACTGAGGTAGCTCTCGAGCTCACAAGTGGTCTATCCCGATCCCGTCGAGAATAAGTCTTAGTAGCCTTAGAACGGCTAAAATCGTCTTGGAACTTCTTCTGTACCGACTGAAATGACTTACTGAATGATCTCTTACGTGAATCTCAAGCTTCAAAATTAGCTTTTCTTTCCTCTTTCCCAAGCTCTTTAGTTTTGCATGCTCGCTCAACCAGTACTATGAACTCTTTTATCTCAAATATGCCAACTAGCAGTTTAATGTCTTCGTTCAAACCATCTTTGAATCTTTTACACATGATAGCTTTGATCGAAACACACTCGAGGGCATATTGACTGAGTCTCACAAGTTTTCGCTCATATTCTGTCACGGTCATCCGACCCTATTTTAACTCCAAAAATTCTTTGCATTTCTGGTCGATAAATTTCTAGCTGATGTATTTCTTACGGAGCTCAGTCTGAAAGAATTCCCAGGTCACTCACTCTTTCGGATCCACCGATACTAGTGTATTCCACCAATGATATGCGGTGTCTCAAAGTAAAGATATGGCACATTTTAAACATTCATCCGGAGTACAGGATAGTTCATCGAACACACAGATAGTATTATCAAGCTAGAATTCAGCTCACTCAGCATCATCATCATCAGCAGCTTTGAACTCTTCAGCTCTGTGTTTTTTGATTTTATGAACAGGAGGCTTAAGCAATCTCAATGGATTACTCACTTGAGGTATAGTAGGTATAGAAGACGGATTAGTCAGGGATGGAAGTTGTTGTGTAGCCGGATTAGTCTGAATATACTGAGTAAACCAGTCATTCATTATTTGGTAAAAGTATTGTTTAGCCTCTCCCTCCTAGTTACTTGAAGTCGATCGAGAATCAACCGGCGCTGTCCCTTGCACGGGCGCAGGTGCTATATTCTCGACATCATCAGCTACAACTCTGTCGAGATCCATTTACTATACGAAAACACATTTTCAAACGTCAGAAGTCATCACAGTATTGCAGTATATAATATGGCATGTATAGCTAGACTCACGCGCAATGTTAGTCCTCGAATTGACTAAACCGTAACTCTAATACCAATAAAATGTAACACCCCTAACCGGTATTCGTCACCGGAATGGGGTTACGACGCATTATCGACAATAAGACAGTTTAGAACAGACTTTCATTACAAATTAACTAGTAAAATTTCAAACCAATCTGTCATACATTGATTTAATATTTCATATAATTTCCAGAATTTATAATCAAACAATAACAACAAAAAAAAAACATGAAAATTGAATTTTAAATTCATAACCAAATGCATTTCATTTCACATACTTATCAAATATGTATACTTCAACTTTTATGACATTTGAATAATTTAAATGTAAAATATCTTATTATCATACAAGTGTTATGCGCATACTTTGTACAAGCAAACACACATCATTTCATTCAATAAAAATGAAACATTCCATAATAGCATTCGTTTGCCTAATTACAACATTTGCTTACCATGAATAAATAATTATGTATTTGTGTGTATATATATATATCACCAACTCAACCAACTAAACTACTCAAATAAACTAACCAAAATTTTACAAATAATGTACTATTAGAGGCCGATACAAAAACCATATTAATCTTTTATCTAATCAGCTAAGAAAATTTACCTATACATATTTGATGATTTTCGAATAGCTATCAAGCCCATATAGCCATCACGATTATACCACGATGCCCTTAACTTAAAGCCTAAGCCTATATGCGATGTATAGACTCCTGCAACCATGACATATTTGTTTCCTTGAACATAATTTCATTTCTTTCTAAAAGAACTAAAAGAAATGAGAACGGTTAATTCCACAAAAAAAGAAGTCTTTTTTTCAAGAGGTGCAACTCAAAATTCCTAGTTATTTATTTTTACTAACTCGACCATAGACCAATTCCCTTTTTATAAAAATTTAAGGAATAACAACTATGAAAATAAGGGCTTCCGTTCGTAAAATTTGTGAAAAATGTCGCCTAATCCGTAGGAGGGGACGAATTATCGTAATTTGTTTTAACCCGAGACATAAACAAAGACAAGGATAATCTTTCTATTCTAACACCAAATCCCTCTAGAGCCCAAACCTCCATTTCTCCTACCCGTTGTCCTCCTTGCTTGGACCTTCCTCTAAGTGGTTGTTGTGTAAAGAACTATCGAGGATTCGAATCCCTCTCTCTCCTTTTGCTCGATGAATAGATTTCTTTCTTTATTGCTTTTTCCTGGCTTCTTAATTAAGAATCTTAATATTAATAAAAGGTAATGGCTCGGCTGGGTGGAATAGCCGAGCTGAGAAAATACCCCACGAATATTCTACCATAGTAGGTATTCAAGAATCAGTCCGTGAAATTTTAATGAATTTGAAAGAAATTGTAATGAGAGGGAATTTGTATGGAACTCGTAACGCCTTTATTTGTGCCAAGGGTCCCGGATATGTAACTGCTCAAGACATCATCTTACCACCTTCTGTGGAAATCGTTGATAATACACAGCATGTAGCCAGCCAAAAGCGCATTTCAACGGATCCAATCGCTCTTTTTTTTTCTTGGATAAGAATAAAATAAACAAAACCCCATTTTCTTAATTAATCCTCGCGGGTAGATTGATTTTTGATTGATTCTATATAAATAGATATAAAATAAAAAATTTCTATTTATTGGATGATTCATATCTAGCTTTGTATAAATTTTTCTTTATTATTTCCTCCCCCCTCTTTTGGTCTATTCAGACTTTTCTTTTTTAAAAATTTATTATTCGTATAGCATATATCAAATACGCTTCATATAAATGACATGCATTAGTAAATGCATTACATGCTATAACACAATAGGCATCCATCTATTACTCCTTAACCGAAACATATGATTAAACACTATCATATATATATATATCTTAAGGTCACGTACTTGCATATATCATTACCTCATTATGTATCAAAACATATTAATATGATCAAGTACCGAATCACAAGACAAGTATTAACCTTATCTAAATTTTAACTTATAAGAGAATATACTTAACAATCAAGTTAAATCATTCTTATTCAAATTCACATAATAACACCTTAATAAATTTAATAACCAATTTCACATATATACTTTAACTTAGTATGAACCACATTCAAAACAATCAAACATACCTATGTATATATTATAGTCAATACATTCATACCACACCCAAAGTCATTAATCAACTTCAATGCACAAAACACATATCACAAACCCCACTCATCCGTGGCATATAATATTATAACCGAAATGTACTCAAACCATAATCAAACATAACTGATTTCAAGCAAGGAAGTTAATCCATTTTCGCAAGGCTTATATACATACGTTTTCAAAATAAACTAACTCCAAGGCTAGCCTGCACATGCCATAATTCGAGTTTAACTTATTAAGTACCGAAATAGTAGAGAGTGTGATGAACTTTGCTGACATCCCCGAGCTCGTCACTTGATCCAAAATCTATAAAACAGAAACAGAAAGCTTTCAAAGCTTAGTAAGTCATAAGCAAATAAACTTTTCAATGACATGAAAAATTCATTTAAAGTAAATTTAATTATACTAACATAATCATATTAGACCCAGAATCTTATGGTTTCACTTATAACATATACTTTTGCAAATAATTTTACTAAATGCCGAATACACATATATAAATGTTAACAAAATATCTTTCGATTTCAATGCTAATTATCATTATGTTAACACATATACATATACTCTTGAGTTAAAATATAATATCACATACATATACATAACAATGGCCGAATATACTTCACATAGTACACATGTTCACATTAGTAACTCACTTACCTTATCTCAAGTAGGTAATAAACCAATTCATACCTGATTACTTTAGCTCATTTTGAACATTTGATAACAACTTATCGTTGCCCGATGAACCATTCAGAATTGGATAGGACACTCGGATAATCACACATATCGTTCAATGCCAACGTCCCAGACGTGGTCTTACATGTAATCACATATCGATGCCATGGTCCCAGATAGGATCTTATTCGCACACATATATCAAAGTCACATATTGATGCCAACGTATAAACGTGGTCTTACTCGCACACATATATCGATGCCATGGTCTTACTTGCACATCACATATCGGAATCCTATGTCATGACATATGTATCCTAGCTATTCCTAAGGTTCAGACGGGACTTTCGGACGTCGTATCTCGGTCGAATCGAACTCACAAATATAGTTGCCAAGCTTGTATAATTTCAGCTATTATAAATATATGTTCACACATTTCATTCCAGCATATAGTTCGCATTTAATTAAAATTAACAACGTCTATTTGCTTATAATCTTACCTTAGAGGATGAAAAACAGAATAGGACGGCTAGTCGACAACTTTAGTTTTCCCCTGATCAAAATCCAATTTTCTCTTTTCTTGATCTAAATTAATATAAATTAAACTTATTTAATCAAATATTCATTAAATTCATCCAAAAACACATAAATAGGCAAATTACACTTTTGTGCTTGACATTTCACTTTTTTCACAATTTAGTCCCTATTGCCCAAAACACAAAATATGCAATATTTCAACACACCTATGTTAGGTCTAATGTTCCTAGTGTCCATACAAGTCTATATATTTCATTTATTTTACATTTTAGTTCCTCAATTTATTATTTTTTCAATTTAGTCCTAATTACTCAAAATTATCAAAAACTCCAATACAAAACATGTTAACTCAAAACATATCTTTCATATTTCATCATCAAACAACAAAAATCACTAGCTTTCAATAATGGAATAACTCAAAATATTCATCAAAATCAAAAATTCAAGCATGGGTCTTGTAGATAACTTAGCAACGATCTCAAAAACGTAAAAATTATCTAAAATCGAGTAAAAACAAACCTTGAATCAAGCTTGGAAGGTGGCCGAACCTAGGTTTCTTTTTGTTTTCATCTTATTTTGTTATTTCGGCAAGAACATGATAATATAAAACCATATTATAAATTTTTATGTTTTATTCTACATATATTATTAACCATTTTACATTTTTACCCTTTAATAATAAATAAACATAACACATATTCTAAGGTCATTGCCATACACACCATAATCCCATGGTCTAATTCCATCTTAGGTACTTCAAATTAATAAGACAATAGCAATTCGGCCTTTATACAAATAACCATCAAATTTTTATTTTATGCGATTAAGTCCTTTTATTTAATCGGGGACTCAAACAACAAAATTAAATCATGAAAATTTCACACATATAAATTCACACATAATAAGCACAGAAAATAATTTTTAAATATTTTTCTGACTCGAATTCATGGTCCCGAAACCACCATTTTGACTAAGGTCTAAATCGGGCTGTTTCAATTAAAACCTATATGAATACTAAAATGGAAGATGGTTCCTTTGGAATGAACTTTTACTTGTTGTAATGAAATGAGAAGGTGGTGTGGCATTGTAACAGCCCGATTTTGGGCCTAGTTGGAACAGTGGTTTTAGAACCACTAACCCGAGGCTAGAGAAATTATTTTTAATACTATTTTATGTGTTATAGCACATTTACATAGGTGCATGAAAATTTTGATGAATTAATTTTAGCGATTGTGAGCTTAATTGTGAAAAAGGACTAAATCGCATAAAGGACAAAAGTTTTTTTTCTAGCAAATGGTGTGAAATAGCTAGAGAAACATAATTAGGGGTCTTTAAAGGGAAAATAGACCCATTTCAAAATGGGTGGCCAGCCATAGAGACAAAGAAGAATAGAAAAGTCAAAATTAGGTGGAGTTGGTAATTTATTTTGACTAGAAATAAGATAAAATAAAACAAAAGGGCTTCATCTTTTTACCATTCATCTGCTCCACCAAAAATATCAACAAGAAATGGGTTTTTTAAGCTTGAAACTTTCAACCATTAAGTTCTCTCATAAGTAAGTGATTTTGATGACTTTTCTTGATAATTTTTGTACTTTTGGGACCCTTATAGCTTAACTTAGCTAATGGAGGGACTAATTTTCCAATATGGTTGAGAGTTTAGGGTTTTTTAGTGAAAGAATTTATGTTATAAGCTGAATTTTTATAGAAGAAAGTGAGTTATGGTTGTTAAATAAACAACTTTTGTGATGAAGTTTTCATGAAAACCCTAATTAAGGACCATTTTGTATAAGTTATAAATTATGTGGTAAATGTGTGAAATAATTGGAATTGTGGACTGCTTCTAATATAAAAAGAATTCAACTAGGCTTGGTTAGTGAGAAAATTTGATGAAAATTAATTTACGAGCCTAGGGATAAAATCGTAATTTTTGTAGAAGTCTAGGGGCAAAATGGTCATTTTGCCAAAATGTGGTTTATAAAATGTCTTGATTAATGTGGTGATTAAATTAGTGAATTTTATCATTTTAGATCAAGAAATATGAAATCCAGACCTAAGCCGGGGGAAAGCCAAGCTAGTGGATTAAAAACCGATTAGTCGCCCACATTTTGTATACCGAGGTAAGTTGTATGTAAGTAAGGCAACTTTATCGTTATTATATATTGAATGATTGATTTTGCATAATATGGTTGAATATGCTTATGAATAATGCATGGTGAAATTTAATGTGGTAAATTCCAGGTTGAGCCTAGGAATAGATTGGATATCCATGCCATGACAATTGGGTGATATGTGTGCTAGTGTAAGACCATGTCTAGGACATGGCATCGGCCACATTTTGAGAGCCACTGTAAGACAATGTTTGAAACATGGCAGCGGCATTGAAACAAGAAATAATGTAAGATCATGTTTGGGACATGGCATCGGCCTCGACAAGTGAGCTAGTGTAAGGCCATGTCTAGGACATGAAATCGGTGTTGATATGTGTGCTACTGTAAGACCATGTCTGGGACATGGCATCGACCACAATTTGAGAGCCAGTGTAAGACCATGTTTTGAACATGGCATCGGCATTGAGACAAGAGCAAGTGTAAGACCATGTCCGGGACATGGCATCAGCCTTGACATGTGAGCCAGTGTAAGACCATGTCTGGGACATGGCATAGACAATTTACCCTCTTGTGTGAGGCTTATCGGACATCTTTTACTATTCCAAATGGTTTCATGGGTTATTTAAAGCTTATGATAAAGATTTGGAATAATATAATCATGTTGTGAGTGGTACAGGTTCTTTTTCAAAACTCATGAAATATGAGTCAAGTTATGATGCCTTAATGGTAAGGATGACATTGAGTAAGTTCTATCTATGAAGATGATCTTGGGATGATCTTGTAATCATTGGCTTATACTTGTGATGTATAAGTATTTAGTGAAATCTACCATTGTTAAATCAAGAATGTTGTGTTCGTTTATAATATGCTATGTGTTAAAATATGCATGGTTGATGTTGTTACTTATTTTCATGCAACTTACTAAGCTTTATGCTTACTCCTTCTCCTTTCCATTTTCTTATAAAGTCGTCAAGCTAGCTCAGGGATCTAAGGGATGTCGGAGCCATCAAGCACACTATCAACCAAAGCACTTGGTATAGTTAGCCTTAACATTTTGAATATGGCATGTATAGGATCTCGGTCTTTTTTTAGTGTCATAATATTTTAGCCAAATACATTGGCTTGTCATGAAGGATTGATTCATTTTGTATAAGGCCATGGATGATGGCTAATATTTATTATTGCTAAATGAAATTGATGAGGGTTTTCATGGATGCGGTTTGTTCATGGTTTGTATGTGAAAGAGAATAGCTTGGAAATGATGTGTTAATGCTTATATTGGTATTATTTGATGTCTGGTAGGTCGGTGTAAGTAAGGGTGACCAAAAAGGCTTGGTAGATAGCCTTGTTTTTATCCATACGGGTAGACAAAGGCGTGCGTCTAGGTCGTGTGTGACACACGGTCTGCCCCATGGGCATGTAGTCAGGCTGTGTGTCCCCTGCACCTAAATTTGACATAACAGAATGCCTAGTAGTAACCACACGGACGGAGACACAACCGTGTGTCTAAACTGTGTGGAAGACACGGTAGTAGAACACGGGCGTGTGCCTTGGTTGTGTACCCTTAAGTTGTTGTTGACATCAGAAAAAAATGTTAAGGTTTTAGTACACGGATGTGTCATGGCCGTATGAGGGACACGGGTCATGGACACGAGCGTGTGCCAAGCCGTGTGAAAACCCCTATAGGTTCAAATTGGGAAATAAATTCACATAGGCTAGGGACATGGGTGTGTCCCAAAATGCTCAGGCCGTGTGAGCCACACGGTCCTTCAGCATGGCCAGGTTAAGAAGACACACGAGCGTGTCACTCTTCGACACGGGGATGTGCCCTTGGTTTTCTTGAAATCTTTTAAAGTTTTCTAAAGTGCTCAGTTTAGTCCCGAACCAAATCCAAGGTGTGCTTGGGGTCTCATAGGTCTATAGTAGAGACATAAGATGAATTGTGAAAAGTTTTTAATTTAAACGAACTTCTATAACTCAGAAATGTATGTTTGCATGTGTTAAGTTAGGTAACACCTCGTATCCCGTTTCAGCATCGGATACGGGTAATGGGTGTTACAGGCATCTCGTATTTAGGCCTGGCAATCAGGCCAAGTATAAGATGTTATAATTCGAATGATGCTTGTGCTATAAAGAAGGAATTACATATGTTACTGTAATAAGTGTAACAACCCATTTTTCGTCAAATCAAAATAGTCGTTTTAGGACCACAAATTCAAAGTCAATATTTATTTTATTACTATTTTGAGGTTTACAGCATGATAGTATGATTGTGTGAAAATTTCGTTAAGATTTATCGCTTGAATGATCAATTTGATAAAAAAGTACTAAATCGTGTAAAGTGCAAAAGTAGCGTTCTATTAGCTAAAGGTGTCTAATAGTTATGGAACCTTAAAGTGGATGTTCTTAATTGGTAATTAGACCATTTTTAATGTTAGTGGACATTCTTGGACATCATTTAAGTGAATTTTAATGTTCTAAGTTAAGGTTAAATTAGTAATTTATGAAATAAGTTAAGTAAAATAATAAAACAACAAAAGCTATCATCTGCACTCATCTCTTCCATTGAAAATTCAAGAAAAACAAGAAGCCATAGGAGCTTGTGATTGCAATTTTCGTGTGACAGGTTTTAAATATTTCTAATGAATCGTTCTTGAAACTAACTATTATCACGATGTAGGCAAGTGTACCTATTGAATAGTAGTATAGTTTTAGCAAGACTAGATTGTCGAACCCAAAGGAACTAAAAGTACTAGTAATGACCGTCTTTTTATTATCTAGCCTAAAAATAAGGAGGTTTTGTTTCAGCTAACTAATTATCTAAACTAAGAATTCACAGAAAGTAAAATTGGGGGATTACTTTTGGAAAACGATTGAATTAAGACAATACCTAAGGAAAAATCCACCTAGACTTTACTTGTTATTCTGGCTCCGAATCGAATGATTTATTCACTTAACTTGTTCTGTAGAGATCCCTAAGTTATGTTATTATCCCTATTCAAGACTAATAACATCCAATCCCCAGATTGAATAATTGAGACTTTTCTCTAATTAACACTCTAGGTTTGTATTCTCGATCTATGGATCCCCCTATTAGGTTTCACCCTAATCTGGAAAAATCTTGTCACCCTATCTCTAGGCACGCAACCAACTTCGCTTCATTATGACAAATGTACTCTTAGATAGGGTCTATTCCTCCTCTGAATAAGAGCTTATCTTGAATCAATATCTTGGGATATCAAAACAAGAATTAAGAACACATAATTAAGAACAGGTTAAATATTTATCATACAATTCAGAAAATAATAACAAGATTCTTCTTAGGTTTCATTCCCCTTAGGCATTTAGGGAATTTAGTTCATAACTAAAAAGGAAAACATCTCAGAAGAATAATGAATACAAAACATAAAGAAAACCCAAAACTCCTAAAGGGAAATTGAGGGGAGATCTTCAGTCTTGATGATGAATCCAACTTCTGAGATGAAATAATCGGCTTTCTTCGTGTAATTCCTTCCTCCCTCTCCGTGCCTCCCCTCTTTCTCTTCCTTTAAGGCGTATTTATAGGCTTTAGAATGCCTAAAAACCCTCAAAATTGGCCTTTTCTGAATTGGACTCACCTTGGGCTCGGCAGGGACCCGCCCGTGTGACACGCCCGTGTGAGTCATGCTTCAAATCTTCCAAATTGACACGACCGTGTGGTGTGCCCGTGTGAGGAGGTCCAGCCAGTGTTGATTTTGTACTTTGGCCCATTTTCTCTATTTTTGGCCCGTTTCTCGTTCCTTTCGCTTTTCTATGTTCTCCTAAGTATAAAACATGAAATTAAGGCATTAGGAGCATCGAATTCACCAATTCTAAGGAAAAATCATCCATAAAAAGTGTTAAGCATGGGGTAAAAATATGTATAAATTACGGTTTATCAAATACCCCCACACTTAAGCATTTGCTTGTCCTCAAGCAAAATTCTCAACTCATAATCAAAATAAATCCTTCTCAACCTATAATTCCTATCGATAATATCTCAAAATAATCCATAGGTAATCATACATTGAAAATTCAACTAAAAGAACATCAAAGTTTCAATCATTCTAAGTTGAGCACTTTATCATGAACATATAGGTGTCTCCCCTCGTCTAAATAATTACCTTTGGTTCAAAATGTCACAGAGTTTCACATCCTCACTAAAGATTCACTCGAATCACTCCAGGTGTTTAAGAACAATAAATGAAGCACTCAATAGTCAATAATGAGAAGTCATTACCATAAGCTTGCATGGAAATCACATCTCCACCACTATAAATTGAGATGATACATCAATCAAAAGGTCTTTAGAGGGTTGTAACGTGGCTTTGGTTAGGGGGTGTGGTCAAAAGCTGAAAGAAAAATTTAGAATTGAGATTGAATTGAAAAATCACTTAACTAGAAAAAGATTTAATATGACTTGCATACAACAGAGCTTCTTCTCAGAATATGAAATTTAAATACTTAAGCTCAAAAACAAAATATTACTACTAAAGTGTATACACATTTTTTTTGTTTTTAAGAATAAGTTAAATAACATAGACTAACTATTAAGAACAAGACATAGCTGAGCAACTATTTCAATTCAAATCTCGACAAAAAAATAAGGATCAAATTTAATTTAGGGGATTTCAACAATAATGGGTTAAGGGTTAATATTAAGGGTAATACAAGAAATGACTTGTTAGGCTCAAGGGGGTTTACTAGGGGTTATGTAACACCCCGTGCCCGAGACCGTTGCCGGAGTCGAACACGGGGTGCTAACCGACTTAATTCATTTACTTGCACAGTTCATTTTAAAAATTTCTAGACAGCTGGCTAACTGTGTCACTGTCACCTTAAAAATCATATCTTGAGTTCCACAACTTGAAAATCAGTTTCATGATTTTTCCCTGAAACTACACTCATATATGCATCTACAAATTTTTTTCTATAATTTTTGGTTGGGCCAATTAGTACAGTTTATTAGTTAAAGTCTCCCGTGTTACAGGGATTGACTACACTGACCTTCGTGCATTACGACTTGGATATATCCCTGTACAGGGCTTCAATACTGATGCCGTTTGTTTCTATAGAAACTAGACTCAAATAGGAATCTATACATATATGGAATGACTCCTAATTATCTCTGGTTAATTTATAATGAATTTTCAAAGTCGGAACAGGGAATCCAGAAACCGTTCTGGCCCTGTTTCACGAAAACCTAAATATCTCTTAACATACAACTCATATGACCGTTTCATTTCTTCCATATGTAAGTAGATTCATCAAGGTTAATTTAAATAATTTATTCACTATTTAATTCCATTCCTACTATTTTTAGTGATTTTTCACATTCACATCGCTGCTGCTGTCAGCATCTGCCTTTAAGGTAGACTTTACCTATTTCATAGTTTCCATGATTCAATTAGCCCTTTTTTTTGCATACATAGCGCAAAGTATAATCATGATTAACCATTCCAATGGCTAATCATTTCCAAACATTTTCATACCTCTTAGTGATCAACATACAAAACGATTATAGTACTATGCTAAAAACGTATATAAGCCATTTTCACATGGCTATCCAAATTTACACAAAATCCATGGGTACATGACCAACAACAAGAAGGGTAGTCCTATACATGCCATTTCAAAGTTCAACCAAAATTGTACCAAAAGGGGGCTTTGATAGTGTGGGAGACTTCGACTTCCAAAAATCCCGAGTCCGATAGCTGACGAGCCAAA
Organism: Gossypium hirsutum; assembly: GCF_007990345.1. Taxonomy (NCBI): domain Eukaryota; kingdom Viridiplantae; phylum Streptophyta; class Magnoliopsida; order Malvales; family Malvaceae; genus Gossypium; species Gossypium hirsutum. The sequence goes on along the minus strand of NC_053433.1, from coordinate 86,525,296 downwards.
ATCTATAAAATAGAGAAACAAAGAAACGGAGTAAGCAATTTATGCTTAGTAAGTTTTGAGCAAGGGATTCCAGCACAACAAAAGTATAGCATTCATATAGCTAAACGGATAATTTCATATGCACAAATTCTCAATATCATACTTACTTCACATTACCAACCCTTATGTTCATACACAAAAGATCAACTTAGCCAAAGGCCGGTAGCTCATTTATCGACTGAGCGAATACAGATTTGTAAGGGATCAACTAATTCAAAGCACACACGAAACATACCTCATCGCTGGGATTTTATGAGTGTATTAATTTAAATTTTTACAGCAAGATCGCTCATTCCCAAATCAAGCATCTTCGGGGTTTAGCCGGATATAACCACTCGCACAAGGCCTTCGGGTCTTAACCCGGATATGGTCACTAGCATAAATGCCTTCGGGACTTAGCCCGGATATAGTCGCTAGCACAAATGCCTTCGGATCTTAGTCCGGATGTAGTCGCTTAGCACAAAAGCCTTCGGGACTTAGCCCGGATATCATTCGAGTAACCATGCACATATATCAATAAATCATGACACATTCATATTTCATTTTCATTACCAAAGCTCAAACACAAGACACTTATCACATTTACAGTTTCGGCTCAATAGCCACATACAAGAGCATGATTTTGATTTACTTAAGACATAATCTAATCGAATCATAATTTAAAACCCATTACTCGAAACTTACCTCGGATGTTGTCGAACGATTCCGATGGCTATTCGACCACTTTTTCCTTCCCTTTATCGGATTTAGTTCCCCTTTGCTCTTGAGCTTAATTTAACAAATAAATTGATTTAATCATTTGAGCATCGAAAAGAGGAACTCAAGGTACTTGGCCCACATATATTCATTAGACATTAAAGTCACATATGTACGGAATCATGAATCAAACTCAACACATTAGTTAATACTCTCCTTAGCCGAATTTTCTAAGTCAAGATAAAGCCTTCAATATGCTTACCTATGGCCGAACAACACATCAACCTATGTACTCATTCATGTGGCCGATTATGCATGTCTATGTTGAGGCCAATTATATACTCAATACCACACACAAATGGCATACCTTTTACTAACTAATGCATTACATATTATAACTCAATACGCATCCATCATGTACTCCATAACCGAAACACCATCATATGTAAATATATACCTTGAGATATTGTATATGTCATACCAATACGTCATGTGCAAACATATATATATATGTGCAAGAGCCGAATCTCAAAGTTGATTATAACTAAACATGAACATAAATCCAAAACACAAATCTTACCTACCATGCAATAAGCATAAATCATACTTATGGATATACCATGGCCGAATACATCACAACACCATACCATTTCAATTTTGGTCATGGTTAAACAAAGAACTTAATGTCTCACTCAAAAATGCTAAAAAGAAAATCCAAGAGTCATCAATCCACCATCACATGTATCATTAACAAGCTTCATATTTAGCATGCAATGGCATTAACACAAATCCACCTAGGCCGAATATCATCCCCATGACATAGCAAAGATTTGAACCATGGGCTAATTAGAACTCAAGCTAGCAACTAAAAACATGCATGAATCTCATGGCACAACCTCAAACATACCTTAATCTAGATACAAGTATGGCCAAACCTCCTCCTAATCCTCTTCCAAACCAAACATGAAGCAAGAACTCCTTCCTTCTTCCTTAGAATTTTCAGCCAAAAGAAATGAAAAAGGATGAACAATTTTTTTTTCTTTTCTTCAACTCACGACAATGGGGGGGGAGAACACTCACACACATTCTTTCTTTTTCTCCATTTCTTTATTACCCATACTCCTTATTTTATTTTTCCTAACATACCTCACTAACATAACATGTTTGTGACATGTTTCCACTCATAGCATGGCCGGCCACTACTAATTAGGGGGGGAAATTTGACATGCAAGTCCTCCCTTTTTATTACATGCACTATTAGATCCTTATAGATTAGCCTATCACATTTCAAAAGTGTCACACAAGTCCTACTAACTGAATTCACATGCAATCGACTAAATCGAAGCTTGAAATTTTCACACATTCATAATTACATATTCTAGACAATAAATATCACATTCAAACATTTCAGTGACTCGGTTTAGCGATCCCGAAACCACTTCCCGACTAGGGTCAATTTTGGGCTGTCACAGGTTAATCGTGGAGGTAGGCTTTTTATGGCATGAGTTGGTTAATCCTAAGTGCCTTAATCATTTTGACATATCAAATCAAATGGTGTGGTCTTGACATGCATAATCAAGCAAGTTCTAGAATAACAATTCAATACTGACGCACTCAAAGCAATAATAAAAGTGAGCATGAAAAAATTAATAGATGCTCAAAAGGCTCAAAAATCTCAAAAAAATTATGGCTTTTTGATGTTTAAAACTTGTGAATTCCAACTCAAAGTAATACCTAAAATTTGGGGAAACAACCTAACATTTTAAATTCTTAAAGATCAACTTATCATGCTTGATTCTCTAATGTCTTAAAGTTTTAACAATCAATGCATAAATACCTATATTTTAATTCAAGATATATCAATCAAAATCATAAATCAATCAAAATTTATCCTAAATATGATATGAGAGCTTTTCAAGAGAACAAGGCAGTCATTCAGGGATTTTTCTGATGGTAAAATGAATACCCCCCACACTTAAGATGTACATTTCCCTCAATGTACAAAGATAGATATAGAATATAAAAATAAGATAGGGAGAGAAGTGAAACTTCCTGAGTTAAAATTGGATGAAATTCCTGGATTAGCGAGAGCGAGTTGTTGGAAATAAAGCTGGAGGAAAAACATGATTCTGAAGAACAAAAGGAGAATTGGGGGAATAATTTGGTAGTAATCAAAAAGATAAGTCGTGTTTAAAAACAAAAGAATCTTCAAAATTTAATAAATAAGATAGATAATCTATTTTTTCAAGTGGCACGACCAGTTCACAAGCCCATGTGGATCGTGTCCCGCCCGTGTTTGTCGCGAAGTGAGATGTCTTCACGAGGCCTTAGGGCACGCCCGTGTGTCTAGGTCGTGTAGGTACATGATCATGTTACACGACCGTGTGTAATGTGGTTCACTTCTCCCACAGTCATGTAGCTCTGCACACGCCCGTGTTATTTTGACAGTGTTGTTTACGGGTGCTAGACACGGGCGTGTCTCATACCCGGGTTGATTTGACAGGTTTGGACACGGGCGTGTCTCATAGCACACGGCTGTGGCGATTTATCATAGCCCGTGTTGGGGAAATCTTTGCCCTATTTTTACACGGCCCTAAGCACGCCCATGTGCTTGGCCGTGTATGTGTGGAAAAACCTATATTCAAGATCTTTGTTAGTAAGTTAGGTGTTAAATACTAAAATTTAAAGAAATTAATATTGTTAGTGCTCGGATTGCCTCCCGAAAAGCACTTATTTATAGTCTAAGCTTGACTTACCTCTCCATTGAATGGTCATGGTGGTTCGAGGAGTTTATACTCCTCATTCCTGCTATCATTCTCATCAAAATAAGGTTTTAGACGGGTGTTGTTTACCTTAAAAATGTCGAACTTGGGATGACTTACCTTGACTGTACCAAATAGAAAAATGCTAAGTACCGTAAGAGGGATTTCTTCATTCATTGTGGTAGTGACAATGTGAGGATCTGCGGTATCTAATAAGACTTTATCTCCAACCTTAAGTTGATGTGGGAAGGTGTTGAACTCGTTCTGGCGTAGTTTCAATTTATCATGTGTTCTAGGTTTATGTGTCCGCCATTCATCTAGTTCCTCGATTTGTAGCCTTCGATCTTCATGAATAGGTCCTCTGCTAGTGCTTGAGAATGACTCATGTGCTTCTTTCAGACTCATTTCCTACAAAGTAGGTTGTACCAAATTGTCAGTTTCAGTAGAATGGTTTGGACGATCACCTTCAATTTCTGATGTGTTGCTAGAATTACGAGCTTGAAGGGTTACTGTTTCGTCTCCCACACGGACTGTGAGTTCACCTGTGCCAACATCAATAATAGTTTTAGCAGTTGCTAAAAAGGGCCGTCCTAAAATCAAAGGAGTGTTGTTGTCCTTCTCTATGTCTAGAACAATGAAGTCAACGGGAATTATAAATTTATCGATTTTAACTAGCACATCTTCAATAATACCCCTAGGAAATCTTATAGTTTTATCTACTAATTGAATGCTCATCCTAGTCTATTTGGGTTTCCCAAGACCTAATTGTTTAAACATTTTCTAGGGCATGACGTTATTGCTAGCCCCTAAATCAGCTAATGCATTATTAACATCTAAACTACCAATTAAGTAAGGAATCGTAAAACTGCCTGGATCTTTTAGTTTGTTGGGTAGTTTATTCTGGAAAAGAGCTGAGCAAACTGCGTTTAGCTCCACATGTGATGCCTCGTCCAACTTCCGTTTATTTGCTAAAAGCTCATTTAAAAATTTTATTGCATTTGGCATCTACGATAGGGCTTCCATTAACGGTAATATGTAATTTTTTTAAGAGTTTAAGGAATTTACTAAATTGTTCATCTGAGCGGTCTTTCCTTGTCGCGTTAAGGTATGGCACATGATGTTTATATTTGACATTCATTGGTTTGTTTTTATTATGACCTACCTCATCTTGATCTCTGCTCACCATAGTTTCTTGCTTCGGTTCTGGCTCAGGCTTAACGAATTCTTCTTCATCTTGAACATTAATTGCGTTGAGTTGTTCCCTTGGGTTGGGTTCAGTATTACTTGGCAAGCTACCTTGTCGTCGTTCGGAGATTAGTTTGGATAGCTGGCCTATCTGTGTTTCGAGCCCTTGGATCGATGCTTGTTGATTTTTAAGTGCTATCTCGGTGTTCTGGAAATGACTTTCTGACACCGAGATAAATTTAGACAGCATCTCTTCAAGGTTCAGTTTCTTTTCCTGTTGATAGGGTGGTTGTTGGTAGCCTAGAGGTGCTCTCTGATTTCGTTGACCTCCCCATGAGAAATTTGGGTGGTTCCTCCAACTTGTCTTATAAGTGGTACTATATGGATTGTTTTGAGATCGAGGATTATTACCCATGTAATTTAACTGCTCATTATCCATGTTGTGGCCATAAGGTTGGTATTCCAAATTGTTTAATCCACCTCCACTTGCTTCGCACTGCATTACTGGGTGAACCTGTGAAGAACTAAGAAAACCATCAATTTTCTTATTCAAGAGTTTATCTGATTAGAGAGCATGGTGACCAAATTGACGTTATAAACACCAGCTGTTTTCGTTGGTTTTGTCCTCATGACTTGCCACTGATAGTTATTCAGTGACATCTTCTCTATAAACTCATAAACATCTTCAGGTATTTTATTTTTGATGGTTCTGCCAGCAGCTGTGTCAACCATTTGCCGAGTCGAAGGATTCAGGCCATTATGGAATGTTTGAACTTGTAACCAAAGCGGTAACCCATGGTGAGGGCACCTTCTCAAAAGGTTCTTGTATCTCTCCCATGCATCGTAGAGTGTTTCTAAGTCCATCTGCACAAACAAAGAGATATCATTACGTAATTTGGCCGTTTTAGCCGGCGAAAAATATTTTAATAGAAATTTTTCGGTCATTTTCTCCCAAGTAGTGATTGACCCTCATGGTAACGAGTTCAACCACTGTTTAGCTTTGTTCCTCAATGAAAAAGGGAATAACCAAAGATGAATGGCATCACCAGAAACACCATTAATTTTAAATGTATCGCATAGTTCCAAAAAGTTTGCTAAGTGAGCGTTGCGGTCCTCATCCTGCAAACCATCAAACTGAAAAAATTGTTGTATCATTTGAATAGTATTAGGTTTTAGTTCAAAAGTATTTGCAGCGACAGTAGGTCTAACTATGCTCGATTCAGTTCCTGTTAAAGGAGGTTTAGCATAACCATATATAGTGCATGGAGTAGGATTTTGATTAACCGCAATTGCAGGAGGTAGCTGATTGTCTTGATTTTCAGCCATCTCCTCGGTTGGGGGTTGAGTATTGTCCTCTTGCTCGTTCTCTATGTATCTTAAGCTTCACCTTATTTCTCTTTGCTTTCTGCGAACTGTGCGATCGATTTTTTTGTCAAAGAGTAGTGGTCCTGACGGGTTTCTTCTAGTCATAAACTATAAAAACCTTCCAAGAGAAAGAAAAAAGTAAATTAATAAATAAAAAAATTAAATTAAATTAAATTAAATTGCAAGAAAAATAAATGGCTAAAGTAATAAAAATTGAGCGTTCCTAATATCTTAGTTCCCAAGCAACGGCACCAAAAACTTGATCGCGATTTTCGTGTGACAGGTTTTAAATATTTATAATAAATCATTCTTGAAACTAACTATTATCACGATGTAGGCAAGTGTTCCTATTGAACAGTAGTATAGTTTTAGCAAAACCGGATTGTCGAACCCAAAGGAACTAAAAGTACTAGTAATGACCGTCTTTTTATTATCTAGCCTAAAAAAAGGCAGTTTTTTTTAACTAACTAATTATCTAAACTAAGAATTCACAGAAAGTAAAATTGGGGGATTACTTTTGGAAAATGATTGAATTAAGACAATACCTAAGGAAAAATCCACCTAGACTTTACTTGTTATTTTGGCTTCGAATCGAACGATTTATTCACTTAACTTGTTCCGTAGAGATCCCTAAGTTATGTTTTATCCCTATTCAAGACTAATAACGTCTAATCCCCAGATTGAATAATTGAGACTTTTCTCTAATTAACACTCTAGGGTTGCATTCTCGATCTATGGATCCCCCTATTAGGTTTCACCCTAATCTGGCAAAATCTTGTCACCCTATCTCTAGGCGCGCAACCAACTCCGCTTCATTATGACAAATGTACTTTTAGATAGGGTCTATTCCTACTCTGAATAAGAGCTTATCTTGAATCAGTATCCTGGGATATCAAAACAAGAATTAAGAACACATAATTAAGAACAGGTTAAATATTTATCATACAATTCAGAAAATAATAAAAAGATTCGTCTTAGGTTTCATTCCCCTTAGGCATTTAGGGAATTTAGTTCATAACTAAGAAGGAAAACATCTCAGAAGAATAACGAATACAAAACATAAAGAAAACCCAAAACTCCTAAAGGGAAATTAAGGGGAGATCTTCAGTCTTGATGATGAATCCGACTTCTGAGATGGAACAATTGGCTTTCTTCGAGTAATTCCTTCCTCCCTCCCTGTGCCTCCCCTCTTTCTCTTCCTTTAAGGCGTATTTATAGGCTTTAGAATGCCTAAAAACCCTCAAAATTTGCCTTTTCTAAATTGGACTCAACTTGGGCTCGACAAGGACACGCCCGTGTGAGTCATGCTTCGAATCTACCAAATTGACATGGCCGTGTGGTCTGTCCGTGTGAGGAGGTCCAGGCCGTGTTGATTTTGTACTTTGGCCCATTTTCTCTATTTTTCGCCCGTTTCTTATTCCTTTCGCTCTCCTATGTTCTCCTAAGTATAAAACATGAAATTAAGGCATTAGGAGCATTGAATCCACCAATTCTAAGGAAAAATCATCCATAAAATGTGTTAAGCATGGGGTAAAAATATGTATAAATTATGGTTTATCAGCTTGCTATGGTTCAGTCATTTTGAAGCTTAATTGGTGAGTGAATTTTGTCCCTTTTTTAATAATTTCTATATTTTTTATATCACTGCAGCTTAATCTAGCTAGCCCAGGGACTAATTTCCAAAACTATTAAAGGTTTAAGGTTTTTCCATTGATGAATATACGTGTATTTTAATGTTTGATGATAGAAAATGTATGGTTGTTGTTAGATAAACAACATTTATACAGTGATTTTTCATAAAATTGCCAATTAAGGATTAAATTGTGAAATGTGTAAATTTTGTTGTTAAATTGTGAAATAAATGAAAAATATGGGCTACTATGGGTTCATGTGAAATTCGGCTAGCATGAATAGGGACCTAACTGCATGAATTTGTGTTTTTATGAGATAAGGACTAAATTGTAAAAAAGTTGAAATATTAGGGGGAAAAGTGTAAAGTTGTCGTAATGTGATTTTTGGGCTAAATTGAATAGAATGAAAATTAAATAAGCTAAATTTGATTACATATAAATCAAGGAAAGCGATGTTTAGATCTAGATCGAGGGAAAAACAAAGTTTTTGACTAATCGACTCATTTTATCGTTTTTGCATTCGAGGTAAGTTCATGTGTTAATAAACACTAATATAATTACGTTTTAAGTGCTTTATTATTGAATTATTTGTGAATACGACCTTGCTGATATGTTCGACGATGATTCGACAAATGTGAAATCCCGGTTGAACCTTAGGAATAGATTAGGATACGAATTACATGTCATTAGGGGTTACGTGATTTGGGTGTTGGTCCGTACGTCCTACCAATAGCTGAGTTATTCGGCCTGTGTTGTGGATTTTCATTAGCTTGTGTGAGCAGCACCGTGTAGCTATGTCATGACCGTTAGCTTGTATGAGCAGACCAGTTGATAGCTCGAGAGTGGGCATTTTATGTGATATGAGATTTAGATAGCTTCCGATATGTATTGGCACTTAAGATGGAAGATTCCCGAGTATTCGATAGTATTCTATATGGTTTAATGGGTATGTCAAAGATATGGATGAGTGTGAGGTTCGAGATGGTACAGGTATGTACATGAGCCGTATAAGCTTTGAATAGAAGGAACTTGTGAATTTCACAACTAACCTTATGAATGATTATGTGATAGGTTTGTGGATTAATATGAGTTTTATATTGATATATTCAATTGTGTGAATTGTGTATTTATGACAACTTGAGTTTATTACTATACGAACTTACTAAGGTTTATAGCTTACTCTGTTTAATTTTTCATGTTTTATAGTGAATATCGAAGCTGGCTGGGATTTGGGAACTGTCGAAGATCTCATCACACTATCAAGCTATCACTTTGGTACTTTTGAACTTATGTATTTGGTTATATGGCATGTATAGGAGTTATGGTCATGTTGGTATATGTTAGTAATGGATTTTATCTGTTTGAGTTGGCTTGTAAATGATAAGTGTTTGGTTTTGTGTATAGGCGTGAGAGTTGGCTTATTTTGGTATATTTGGTGATGTCTATATTTGTGCAAATGGCCTTTGTTATGTGGTTGATAATTGCCATTTTATATGCTTGTTGTGAATTGGTATTTGAGTACCATATGGTTGAATTTTGAAGAATTGGTATGCATGTGATTAGAAGTAAGCAAGTACATATATAAATTTAACTAGTTAAGTGAATTGAGAATGTGATTTTGGTATGAAATTGAATAGCATATTGTGGTACTTATATGCCTTGTAGTTGATGGTATTGAAATGGCATGAATTATGCTTGGTTAAGATTGGTTCAAATTTCTATTGATGCTATGCTATATGCCAATTGATGTTTTTAGGTGGTTGCAATTTGGGTGAGAAAGATGGCTTGGTAAATAGCCTATTTTTGTCCACATGGGCAGAGACACGGACGTGTGTCTAAGCCATGTGTGACACACGGTCTGGTGACACAGCTGTGTGTACCCTAGTGTTTAATTAGAAATGAAGTCAGTATGCTCCACACGGCGTAGCACACCGGCATGTGACTTGGCCTTGTGGCATAACTAAGTATACCCTACAGGTTTGGCACGGTCCAGCACACGGGCGTGTGCTTGGCCATGTGACCCAAGTCAAAGAGTTACACGGGGTCAAACACAGGCTAGGACACGGCCATGTGATCCCATTTCGAATATCCACACGGCCAGGCCACACGGGCATGTGTCCCCTGTATTTTGAAAAATTTTCTATGTTTTTTAAAAAATTTCCTGAGTTATTGGTTTAGTCTCGAACCACTTTTAAAGCATGTTTTGGGCATCGTAGGCTCGTATTAGGGACTTGATGAAAGATTGTGAATGTCTTGTATTTGAATTTGATAATTGTATGAGAAATGTATGTTCGATTGTATAATATGTCTGATAATACTCCATAATCTGATTCCGGTAATGGATACAGGTGAGCGGTGTTACATTTATTGGTATCAGAGCTATGGTTTAGTCGATTCTCAGACTAACGTAGCATATGTGAGAGTCTAGCTATACATGCCATATATAACTTGTGATAGTGCGATATCTCCTGACAGTTTAAAATGTGTTTTCTTATAGTAAATGGATCCCAATAGAGTAGTGGCTGGTGATGTTGAGAGTAATGCGCCAGCCTCCGCTCACGAAGTAGCGCAATTTGAGTCGAGACCTAGATCAGGTAGCCAGGGAGGAGAGGCGAAAGAAGCTTTCTTCCAAATGTTGAACGAGTGATTCACTGAGTTTGTCCGAACAAATCTAGCTGCTCAGTAACCTCCACCTCCACCTATTCTCCGACCGGTCCCTGAAGCTCCTCAAGGTTTGGAACTTTTATGATTGAGTAAGCCGCCAGTTGATAAAATCTAAAAGTATGGGCCTGAAGAGTTTAGAGCTACCGTTGATGATGATCCTGAGAGAACTGAGTTTTAGCTTGAGAATACGATCAAAGTATTTGATGAACTATCTTGCACACCAGCTGAATGTGTAAAATTTATCGTATCACTTCTAAAAGACACTGCATATCAGTGGTGGAATACTTTGATATCTGTGGTACCGAGAGAAAGAGTCACATGAGAATTCTTTCAAATGAAGTTTAGAAATAAATATATAAGCCAGCAGTTTATTTATCAAAAGGGCAAGGAATTTCTGGAACTGAAATAGGCCGAATGTCTGTAACTGAGTATGAGAGAGAGTTTGTAAGACTCAGCAAATTGCTCAAGTATGTTTTCCACTGAGGAAATTATGTGTAAAAGATTTGAAGACGGGTTAAACGAAGACATCAGACTGTTAGTCGAAATTCTGAAATTGAAGGAATTTGTTGTATTAGTTGACAGAGCTTGCAAAGCCGAGGAACTTGGCAAAGAAGAGAGAAATGCTAATTTCGATGCTAGAGATTAGAGAAAGAGGTTGATGAGTAAACCATATCACTTTTTGTCAAAGAAATCACGGGATTCATATAGTCGTTTGACAGCTTTAGTGGAATATTAAAATAAAGATCGTGGGAAACAATACACGAGTCCTAAAGCTCAGGGTACTTCAGTGTTGAGTGTGGGTAGTGTGAGAAACAGTAAACCTAAGTGTCAACAGTGTGGTAGACGACACTTTGGAGACTGCTGGATGAGTAATAAAGTTTGTTTTAAATATGGCTCGCAAGATCAATTCATTCGGGATTGTCCTGAGTTACCCGAGAAAAATAGATATCATAATGCAAGACCGAGTAACACAGCTGCTAGAGGGAGACCACCTAGAAATATGGGAAATGTTACTAGTAGAAAAGGAATGACAAAAGACTCTACTGTGAGATCCGAGGCTAGAGCACCAGCCAGAGCTTACGCTATCCGCACTCTTAAAGATGCGTCGTCACCAGATGTTGTCACCGGTACATTTTCTCTCTATGACACTAGTGTAATTGCCTTGATTGATCATAGATCAACTCGTTCATATATCTGTATGAATTTAGTGTCTAGTAAGAGTTTTCCTATTGAGTCTATCGAATTTGTGATTAAAGTATCGAACCCCTTAGGCAAGTATGTCGTAGTTGATAAAGTTTGCAAGAATTGTCCTTTGATGACTTGAGGTTACTGTTTTTGGGAAAATTTGATGCTTTTACAGTTTGATAAATTCGATGTGATTTTGGGTATGAATTGGTTGACTCTACATGATGCTGTTGTGAATTGTAAACGAAAGACTATTGAATTGAAATGTCAGAATAATGAAACTCTTCGAATTGAATCTGATGAGTCGAGTGGATTGCCTATTGTGATATCGTCGATGTTAGCTCAGAAATATGTGCGAAAAGGTTGTGATGCTTACCTTGTCTATGTACTGGATACAAAAGTGTCTGAATGAAAGATTCAATCAGTACCAGTGGTTTGTGAATAACCGGATGTGTTTCCAGAGGAATTGCCTAGGTTGCCACCGATCAGAGAAGTTGAGTTTGCTATTGAATTAGTGCCAAGAACATCACCGATATTGATAGTTTTGTGCAGAATGGCTCTAACAGAATTGAAAGTGTTGAATTCTCAGTTGCAAGAGTTAACAGATAGAGGTTTTCCACGACCTAGTTTTTCGCCCTGGGTTGCACCAGTGTTATTTGTAAAGAAGAAAGATAGGTCGATGAGCTTGTGTATTGATTATCGTTAGCTCAACAAGGTTACAATTAATAATAAGTATCATTTGCTGAGAATTGATGGTTTATTTGATCAGTTGAAAGGAGCAACTGTATTTTTGAAGATTGATCTGAGATCTGGTTATTATCAGTTGCAAGTTAAAGATTTAGAAGTACCGAAGACTGCGTTCAAAACAAGGTACAGGCATTATGAATTTCTTGTTATGCCTTTTGGATTAACTAATGCTCTTGGAATTTTTATGGATTTGATGAATCAAATCTTTAAACCGTATTTAGATAGATTTGTTGTTGTATTCATTGATGACATTCTGATCTATTCTCGAGATGAGTCTGAGCATGCTAAAAATTTAATAATTGTATTACAAACATTGAGAGGTAAACAATTGTTTGCTTAATTCAGTAAATGCAAGTTTTGGCTATGAGAGGTTGGATTTTTGGGGAATATTATTTCAGCAGAAGGTATCTGAGTTGATTTGAGCAAAATTTGGGCAGCTGTTGACTGGAAACCACCAAGAAATGTATCTGAAGTTAGAAGTTTTCTGGGATTAGCTAGATATTATCAGTATTTTGTAAAAAGGTTCTCGATGATAGCTACACCAATTACTCGATTGTTATAGAAAAATGTGAAGTTCGAATGGTCCGAGAAATGCCAACAGAGTTTTGAATAGTTGAAAGCATTGTTAACTAATGCACCAGTTTTAGTTTAGCTTGAATTGGGTGAAGAGTTTGTGATTTTCAACTATGCGTCATTAAACGGTTTGGGATTGTTTTGATACAATAGGGCAAGGTGGTAGCCTATGATTCCAGACAATTAAAGCCGCATGAAAAGAATTATCTGACACACGATTTAGAATTGGCTGCTATTGTTTTAGCTATGAAAATTTGGGGACATCATTTATTCGGTGAGAAGTGTCATATCTTTACCGACTATAAGATTTTGAAGTATATATTGACTTAGAAAGATTTGAATTTGCGACAACAAAAATGGTTCGAGTTGTTGAAACACTATGAATTAGTAATTGATTATCATCCGGGAAAGCCAATGTAGTCACGGATGCTTTGAGTAGAAAATCTTTATTTGCTTTGTGGGCGATGAACACACGGTTAACTTTGTCTGTTTGTAACACCCCCTAACCCTTATCCGCCACCAGAATAAGGTTATGGAGCATTACCGGACATTTCAGATCAAATACATACATTGCACATCAAGCAACTCAAAACCATTTATTCAACTAATTTAAAACTCAGTTAAACATACTCTAAACATGTCAAAATAGACATTTTAAGTACTTAACCAATGTACCTTCATAGGCACTCTACCTGACTTATTCAAACACGTATGTGCAAATTTTTACTAAATAATATTCTTGAAACGAATTATCATTATACCTATATGTTCACACATAACCAATATGATTTTATGCACGTTTTATTTTTATTTGACTACTACTTTACCTCTCATCATTCAATCATATCAACATTTTTAAGGTAATCATGTAAACACCACAATACCAAACATAAGCTAAATACATGACTAATTTTAACAAAACACCTATACACTAACCTTTAGTCAAAATAACCTATACATGCCATTATAACTAGAATTAGGTAATCAATAATTACCAATAAACCAATGGATAGTGTGATATAGCTTCGATAAGCTTCCAACCTGTTCGAGCTTCCGATAATCTGTTAGGTAAATAAATAAAACAAATACGTAAGCAACGATTGCTTAGTAAGCTCGTATATTCTTTAATCATATTAATTTATTTCAATTATAAAACTTTACATTTCAAAAAAAATCCAATATTGTTACCATAATTCTCATAAAATATTCTCACTAATTCACAAAATGAACTAATCCATAATATCACACATAGACTTATATCCTCAAGCTTAGTAAAATTTTACATAACTTTAATTCTTCCACACTTATTCCATATGCATATCATACAAGTCATATGTATATCATCCAACCACGGTTACAAATTAATGCAATTAACCAAGCCTTATTCTAATTGGACACATAATAAATTGTTCCATAAGAAATTGCATAATTTAAACCTTACCATTCCTTCATGAACACTAACTTATTTTCATTTAAATAATTGTCATTTCAATGCATCAAATGAATAAACAAATTATTATTCAGCTAATAGCTTGGCAATTGCCTAAACATCAAGCAACAACAATAGTTAGCATACTTGCACATCTTACATATAAATTTAATATTGATAAACTTATTTTCTCGACATGTTACCATATACATGCTTTCCTTGTATCAACATAAACAAAGATAATCACATATTTACATGTCACTTTTTAATATATATTAAGTAAATACCATTTCCATGTCACATTTCAATATATCATGTAAATATCATTTCCGGGTATTTCAATTATATACCGGTAATAATCATAAGTCTTCCAATATTAATTCATAAATATCTACAGATCACTCATAGTACATCCAATTCTCATTAATTTTTTATCTTAAATGGCTTTTCACAAATTGTTTCACATTTCATTACATAATTGCAATATCCATTCGATAGTCATTTCTTGAGTATATAACTCATATATTCCATATATTTGCAATATATTTCACATCCTATTTTCAATTCACTATTTTACTTGCATTTCTCATACCATACCATTTCAATATCAATTATAAAACTTTATTATTCATTTACCCCTATTAACACGACTCAGACTCGGACGGATATACAGATCCAACCAAAACACACCAGTTTGGGACCCAGTGCCTCATCGTATAATTCGAAGTAATAAATTGACACCCAGTGTCTCATCGGCTATGACCCAATACTCATCGAATTTATCCGAATTTGACACTGTCTCATCGACTTGAAGTTGAAATAATCCCTGAACATTTCCAATCCTATGGCATGCCAACTATATCCGACTCAGCCCGATACAGTTAATAGGGTTTAAAATCACTTTTCAATTTCAACCAATATTAATTTTAATTCAATAATCACAAATCCTCAAGAATTCAACTTAGTATCATAATATCAAATTCTCATCTCATTCTACTTATCATACACGTTAAATAATAATTACAACAATTAAATATTTCATATACCATCATTTTTATGAATTTCATATATATTTATTTCGGTAACAATTCATAATCATAAATATACATAATTTTTCCATATCTCTAACCAAGTCTTTCAAAATCGGAAAACAACTTACAGATATAAGTACATCATTTTCTTTATGCCATAACCTAGTTATGGTCTTTTCATTAAAATGTCATAGCCCAGCTATGGTCTTATATTTAAACATTGCCCGATACAGTTAATAGGGTTTAAAATCACTTTTCAATTTCAACCAATATTAATTTTAATTTAATAATCACAAATCCTCAAGAATTCAACTCAGTATCATAATATCAAATTCTCATCTCATTCTACTTATCATACATGTTAAATAATAATTACAATAATTAATATTTCATATACCATCATTTTTATGAATTTCGTATATATTTATTTTGGTAACAATTCATAATCATAAATATACATAATTTTTCCATATCTCTACCCTAGTCTTTCCAAATCGAAGAGCAACTTACGGATATAAGTACATTGTTTTCTTTGTGCCATCACCTAGTTATGGTCTTTTCATTAAAATGCCATAGCCTAGCTATGGGCTTACATTTAAACATTGCCATGGTCCAACTATGGTCTTATCCGTCAATTCATCCTTTGCACTGAACGACTATACTCAATCCAGCTTTCCATTCTTTTTGATCATTTCAATTCAATTTTATAGTTTCAACAATAATTTTATTTTTTTAACAATAAATATAAATAAATATATATTACCATTCATCAATTTAACACATAAACATTAAGGTTTAACCATATGAACTTACCTGAGGTAAATTGTGGAAGCTGTAGTAATTCAGGGACTATTCGGCTGATTTCTCTTTTTCACGTTTGTCATCGGATTCTTGATCTATAATATAAAATTATTCATTCATTAGCATCTAGTTCAATTCTAATTCACCTTACAATTTATACCTTTCAATTTTTGAAGTCACACATTTATCCCAAATTTTACAATTTTTACAATTTAGTCCCTTATCAAATTTCCTGTCAATGAGCTAAATTTTCTCAATTAACACTTTATCTAATTATTTTAGGCTACCATACAGCCATTAATATTCAGAATTTCAATTTTAAACTTTAATTCTTAACCTTTTCATGGTTTGATCCTAAAATCAATAACTATCAAAATTACTAAATAAAATCATCACATAACAAAATTAGAGCATCAATTCCATGTTAATTCATCATAAACATCCAGCGCTCATCAATGGTAACTTTCAAAATTACCCATGAAATCAAAAACTAATGAATTAAATAGTTGGACCTAATTGTAAAAGTCTTAAAAAACAAAAATTACAAGAAAAAGGATTAAATTGACTAACCAATTGAACTTTGAACCTAAGAAATCCCTAAGGCCGTGGCTTCCTTTCTTCTTTCTCTTTTTCTTTTCCTTTCTTTTTCGTTTGGTTTTCTATTATGTTTCTTTCTTTATTTGTTTTTATATTATTATATAATATAATATAATATAATATATATAATATATATACTTAAACATTGAGAATATATATATAATAAACTTATAAATATCTAACTTATGCCACCTCAACTTTAGGTAATGGAATAATTACTTCGTTGGTCCCTTGAATTTTTCTTTAATCTATAATTCAACTTTCACCCTACATGCAATTTAGTCCTTATACCTAATTACTTTTAATTCAAGTAAATTCACTTAACTGACACCTAATTAACTATATAATTAGCTTCATAAATATTTATTATATTTAATAAATATTTATGAGTCTGATTTATGGGAACAGAGTCCTACGAATACACTTTTTTTAGTCCTTTTTAATTAATTAACTATCCAAGCGTTAAATTTTCCTAATGAAATTTTAATACTAACTCAATGACACTCCGTAAATATTTATAAAAATATTTATGGCTTAATTTATAAAATCAAGGTCTCAATACCCCGTTTCCAAAACTACTTAACCTAACAATTCTTTTAAAACACAAAATTCACTAATTCAAAAATATTTCTAAAATCACACTTAACTCATAAATAATGATTAATTAAATTTTTTCAACTCACTAGTCAGATTTAGTGATCTTGAATCATTGTTTCCAGCACCACTGAAAATTTGGCGTTACACTGTAAATGGTTCGATTTTAGCTGAGTTAAAAGCTAAACCGTTATTTCTTCAGAAAATTTGTGAAGCTCATAAATGTGAGATGATTTACAAGTTAAAAGAGTACAGTGCGAATCTACTACTGATTCAGAGTATCAGATCGAATCTGATGATTGTTTGATGTTCTGAGATAGAATATGTGTATCGAGAAACTCTGGGCTTATTCAGAAAATTCTACACGAAGCACACAGTGGTTGTTTATCTGTTCATCTAGGAAGTACTAAAATGTATAATGTGTAACAACCTAAACCAGGCCCAGACGTTATGGCCGTATCCGGCGTGTTACATTGAAGTGTTTTAGCGAAAACTGTTTTCGTTGAAAGCCCTTCTTTAAAATAAAAGAAACCTTAATTGACTAAAAAAAATCCTTAACATCACTTGTTTCAAGCAAATGATTTTATGAAAACATGCCATTTTAAAGTTGAGTTGCGGAAGCGTAGAAAAACATACTATAGTTTAAGAAACCATATTCAACTTCTTATAATTACATGTCATAAAAATAATAAACCAAATAATAATAAAAAGGAAACCTTATTACAATCTGTATTGAAAAGTACTTAATGAAATAGAAGCTCGTATGCTTTTAAAAAAAACTAAAAAATCCAATTTATCTTGCTAGCTGGCCACCTAGAGTCCCTCCAACCATCGAACCTCCTACCGAACGTCACCTAAAAATAAAATAAAAGAGGGAGTGAGTTTTCACAAACTCAGTGTGTACAACCCTCGATAAAAAAATAAGCATTCAAAAGTCATCATACAACAAACATGCAATGCAATCCCATCCCAGTAATCCATCCGCTACACACCAGCTCCGTCCCTCGTCACACCATGTCGGGATATAAATATCGACCCACCCAATCGACACATCAATAGTAGCCCGGTTGCGGAACTACCTTCATTTACATATTGAGCTTTAAAAGCCATCGGTGGATCCATGATTGTCAAGCAACCATGCGATCCTCATATACTTCCTCCATTACATAATTCCGAACCCATATGCAACCTAAGCAGGATATCATATGTTAGCAAGTCACATCCATAAAACCTACATTCAACACCTAGGGTATTTTGGTCATTTTTGCCCTTAGGGGCATTTCGATAATTTTCCCTTTATTACGATTTTCACTTAAATTTTCCCGTTAACAAATCCCGTGAGCTAAGATGAATGAATACTATGCACTAGGTAGGATTCCAGAGAAGAGGAGATGAGTCATTAAGACCGCTTAAGTAACAAGCTCTCCCTAGAGCCAATCCGAGACATGCATATTGTAATAGCCCAAAATTGGGTCTAGTTGGAACAGAGGTTTCGGGACCACAAAATCTGAGATATAAATAATTATTTTATGATTATTTTGAGGTCTATGATATGATTGCATGATTGTGTGAAAATTTCGTGAAGAAATTCTATGCATAAAGTGCTTAATTCGAAGTTAGGGACTAAATTGAATAAGTTGCAAAACTTGCATTCTAGAATTTTTCTAGTATGAAATTGATTTGAAATATTAATTAGGAGGTCTTAAATAGAAATTTGACCAATTTCTAAGTTATGGAAAAAAATTGGACATAGATGGAATTTTTGGAAAGTTTAGTAGTAAGGGTATTTTGGTCATTTAGGTGTAAAATGAATTAAAATACAAAATTAAAAGCCAATTTTGCTCATATTCTTTACCATGGACGTGTATACCAAGGAAGACTCCATGGCTAGGGTTTTCAAGCTTCTCAAGTTCAATTGTAAGTCCGTTCTAACCCCGCTTTTCAAGTTCTTTACGTTTTTAGAGTCCTAGTAACTTGATTTAGCTTATGCTAGCAATAATTCAACCTAGGGTTCATATTTGGAAAAATACCCATAGGTAAAATTTGTGTATTCTGGTGTTTTATGATACAATATGAGGTTTTAAATTATGTTAGACAACTTGTGCTACTCGGTTTTAAGTGAAAACGAGCAAAAGGGCTTAATCGGTAAAAATACCTAATAGTCATAAGTATATGTTAGAGTGAGAATTTGATGTTGCCATAGAAGGGAAAAGTTGTCATAAAACATAATAATAAGGGATGAAGTTTAATTCCCGAGCCTAGGGCAAAAGTGTAAATATGCAAAAGTTTAGGGGCAAAATTGTAATTTTTCCAAAGTTTGAGTTAAGGACTATTTTGAATAGTACATTAATTAAATAAGTAAAATATGATGTTTTAGATCCCGGAAAACGAGATTTGAACCTAGAATGAGAGAAAAATCAAAAATTGGGAAAGTTGGTAAAATGGCCGTTTTAATATCAAGGTAAGTTCATATGTATAATAAGCGTTAATTTATGCATGTTTCAATGTAAAATTGATATATTTACTATGATCTCCGAGGTGTTGAAAGTATGTAAGTTGGTATGATAATAATACAACAATAATGCTGTAATTTATATTTGAAAGTTAAATTTAGTGAATTAATTGAATTATGTTAAATTAAATGATTATGGTGCCAAGTTTATGAATTGATTTAAAAATATGTCTATGGTACATGAAGTGCATTGAATTATCATATAAATGTGATTTCTATGATTATGGATATTATGGGAAATTGTAAGTTCATATGATTTTTAATAAGACAATGTGTAATTTAATGTTATTGTGTTGATATTAAATGAGATGTAAGTTTATATGTAAGTAATACATCATTATTACTTGTATTATGATATTTTATAAAAATATTGGAAATATGTTTGTGGATAATTACTTGATTGGTGAAATTGTTGGAAAAGAGAGAGAAATCTCGGTTGAACCTTAGGAAAGATTGGATGATACAGATGGTATGTAGCTAGGTCACATGTATAGTGCTGAGTGCACATCATGTGTACAAGAGAGCTACAAGACATTAAGATGTAGCTAGGTCGCATGGGTGATACTATGTGTACACCATGTAGACAAGAGAGCTACGAGATAAACTGGCTAGGTCACATGGGTGGTACTAAGTGTTCACCATGTGTACAAGAGAGCCGAACTATATGATGGGTGGAGCTATGTGCTGAAACCACCAAGTATCGAGGATTGATCCGGAGTGTTCAACGGGAGACTCTCTATGTATTGCTTTGTGAGTTTTGTGATGAATATGTGCAGGAACTTGGTTATGTGAATGATGTGTTCATTAAGTGACCAGGATGTGGTAAGGTTATAAACAAGTAAGTTATACATGAGGATGATTTTATGGTGACCTTGTGATCATGGGCCTATACTTGTGATGTATGAAATGTGGTGAAAATGATTTGTGATATGTATGTTAAAATGAGGTCAATACAAAGAAAGTGTGAAAGAGTGAATTAGCAATAAAACTGTTTTGGACAGTAGCAGTGACGTGATTTTGAAAAATCACCAAAAATAGTATAAATTTAATCAGAGACTGAATGAGATATCAAATTAAATATTAGTGACTCTATATTCATCTAAAAGAAACATAGAAAGCAAAGGAGTTCTATATTTTGAGATATTTATGTTTTCGTGAGACAGATTCAGAATGATTACGTGATCCCCTGTTCTGACTTTGGAAAATCACAAAAATTTGGAGAAAAATAATTAGAGGCTAAAAATTATATTTTTAAAATCCATAATAAGTCTATTTTCAAGATAAATCAACAAGAACATTATCCGAGTTCTGTACTGTGAGATAATTATTTATTAGTGAAGAGAGGTCAGAACTGTCAGAAAGTGAAACAGGGGAAATTTTAATGAATAAACTGTACTAATTGGCTAAACCAAAAATTTTTAAAATTTTATGGTGGAACGATATGTGAGTCTAGTTTCAGGGGAAATTTACGAATCTTAATTTGGAGCTCTGTAGCTCGAATTATAAATAATTAAGTACTATGACTCGTGTGGACAGTTTAATGTTTGTATGTTTGTCTGGTAACGCCTCGTACCTTAGCCCAGCCTCGGATACGAGTAAGGGGTGTTACACATATACTCGTTGCCACACCTTAACCCTATGACTTTTCCACGGTCGCATTGTATTAATTAAGTTTTATGTAGTTATCAGATATAAGGCCCAAAACTCCTACATGCGTGCATATGGCCCACTTGGCCCAATCTCATTTATATGGCCCATCAAGCCCAATTCACATTCATATAGCCCACTAGGCCCAATTCATATTCATATGGCCCATTAAGCCCAAATAACATACAAATTCAGGCTCGCATACAGATTTCCATCACATAGCATCAATTGTCAATTTTTGCCTCATATGGGCCCAACAGCCCATCGGGCCCATTAAGCCTATTCTGGCCCAGTTGGCCAGATCGTAGCCCAAGTCCACTGAAACGCCAATGGGCCTTAGACAACCTACCGGTTACCTCCTCACGAGTGTTCGCGCACTCGCAAGACTACCACAGCCAAACTTTCGACTTTTCGGCATTTCGGCTTTTCGACTTTTGTCGATCTACGTATGTGTGCAGTGTATGTACACACCTGGTAAGCAAGGTGCTGCGATTCTGTTAGTCACCAACCTACAAACGATGTCATCCTACAATTAATCGCATGCTTAATACATATTTTTACTAAAAACGAAAACTCACATTTCACCCTACCTTGCACAACAAGTATAACAACCCCTTTTTTAATCACTAACCACGATCAACTCCTAGATCTGCATCAATCTTAACTGTTAAAACCAAAATAGTAAGTGACTCGTATCCAACACAAGTCCCCTTACCTTAATTATGACCATTCGGCCAACCAAGATTAAGAGTACTTACCAAAGTCTCTTACCCGAAGAGCAAATCGGCAGGGATCCAAAACTGAATTTCGATACCTATTCCTACCCAAAAACTGATTAGAAGAAGTGAGGAACAATAATTGATACCTTATCAAAACCGATTATAAGAGCTAACACTTACACTAGATTAGGTCAGAGAGTATTTGGCCCTTGAAAGATTCAGCTTTTAAACTTGGTATGATGAACAAGGTTTATTTGGCACCAAGGAAATCAAGAAGAAATCGGCTAACGAACAATGGATCAAAGACTTGAGCAAAGGAAGAATTGAGAATCGGTACAAGAAAAGAAAGAAGGAAGCAAGGGTTTTCGGTAAAAAGGAGGAAGAGATTTCGGCATTAGCCTGATACCCTTGCATTCAGCTCCTATTTATAACCTTTATGGCTAAATTCCTCAAGCCCAAGTTCCCATTTTGGCTCCACTTGCTCCCCACTTCTGATCTCCTCGTTTTTCTCCCTGATAACCCCTTGATCCTTTCCTCAAATTTCTCTTCTGACCACTCCCCTTGGAGTCCATCTTCACGCCATTTCTATCCTTCTAAAAGGCCAAAATTAAACTTCTAAAAATACTAAGCTAGGATTCGAACCTTGGATCTCCTTGCTAGCTACCAACGCCACCTCCCTATACTCTAAGTGGCGTCATTTAGCCAATCTTCCACAAGGCTTTTTGATGCCATTTTTCCCTATTTTTTTTAAAAGCCCAACTACTTGCCAACAAGGTCCTTTTAATTATTAATTTATAATTTCATTTACCCCTAGGTTCGAACTCAAACCTTAGTTAAGACCTACTATAATTATCACTTGGCTAGGAATATAAAACACATTTTTTATCAAAACCGAAAACAAAGAAAATTCGGGATTTCAAGATTTTTGGGTTTCAAAATTTTTGGGGTGTTACAGCTCTACCTCCCTAAAAGAAATTTCGTCCTCAAAATTTTACCTGATTCAAACAGTTGAGGATATTGGCATCGCATCGCTTCCTCAGGTTCCAAGTAGCCTCCTCAGCCTTGTGATTCTGCCAAAGCACTTTGACTAATGGAACGGACTTCCTTCTCAGTTCTTTGACATCTCGACCAATTATTTGTATGGGCTCTTCCTCAAAAGTTAGGTCTGGCTTGACCTCAATTTCTTCAACCGCCACGACATGTGAATGATCTGAGCGATGCCGTCTCAACATGAAAACATGGAACACGTCGTGGATCTGGCTTAGTTCAGGAGGTAATTCTAACTGATAAGCAACTGGTCCAATCCGCCTTATAGCCCGATATGGCCCAATGAACCTTGGGCTTAGCTTCCGTTTTTGTCCAAACCTTAATACTTCTTCAACGGAGAGAGCTTAAGAAAAGCTAAGTCCCCCACTGCATACTCTACCTCCCGACGCCTAAGGTCAACATACGACTTCTGCCTATCCGAGGCCTCCTTCAAAGGATCCCGAATCAATTTTACCTTATCCTCAGTATCGACTACTAACTCAGGGCCCAAAACTCTTCGTTCGCCTAACTCTGTCCAACATGTTGGAGTTCAACACCTTCGACCATACAGTGCTTCATACGGAGCCATCCCAATACTTACTTGATAGCTATTATTGTACGCGAATTCAGCTAAGGGCAAATAGTCTTCCCAGCTTCCTCAAAACTCAATC
Organism: Gossypium hirsutum; assembly: GCF_007990345.1. Classification (NCBI taxonomy): domain Eukaryota; kingdom Viridiplantae; phylum Streptophyta; class Magnoliopsida; order Malvales; family Malvaceae; genus Gossypium; species Gossypium hirsutum. The sequence continues at coordinate 86,501,422 of NC_053433.1, read as the reverse complement.
ACGCATCCTCTCAACATATCTTCCAATACTTGGATCATTGTTTATGACTATCCATCAGTTTGAGGGTGGAATGTCGTACTGAAGTTCAACCTAGTACCCAACACCTCATGCAGCTTCTTCCAAAATCACGAAGTGAAACGTGGGTCCCTATCGGATATTATGGACACTGGCACTCCATGCCACATTACAATCTTTGCAGCATACAACCTAGCCAACTTTTGCAATGTGTAGTTGGTACGAACCGGTACAAAATGGGCAGACTTGGTTAACGATCCACTATAACCTATATCGAATCTTTCTTAGTAGGCATCAAGGGTAGCCCACTAACAAAGTCCATAGTGATCCTTTCCCACTTCCAGAGTGCAATCTTTACTGGCTGAAGCAACCCTAAAGGCAACTGATGTTCTGTCTTCACCTTTTAACAAACCAAACATTTACCTACGAACTCCATAACCTCGCGCTTAAGTCCAGGCCACTAATAAAGCTCACACAAATTTTGATACATCTTGTTTTCGCCAGGATGCATAGCATAGAGACAGCTATGTGCTTCCCGCAGAATGGACTGCCTTAGATCATTGTCATTTGGTATACACATTCTCCCACAGAAACATAATACTCCTCCACTGTTTATCCCAAAGCCTGATGTCTCCCCACTCTCCACTTGTTTAAAATGAGCACTCAAAGTCTTACCCACTAATTGCTTACTCCTTATTTGCTCGACCCACACCGGTTTTACTTGAAGCTCAGCTAACAAGCTACCATCATCCTACAAGCTTAAACCGGCGAGCATAGCTCTCAAGTCTGACTTAGACCTACGACTCAACACGTCGGCTACCACATTTGCTTTGCAAGGGTGGTATTCAATTGTACAATCATAATCCTTCAATAATTCCACCCACCTACGATGCCTAAGGTTTAGCTCTTTTTGGGTAAGGAGGTACTTCAAACTCTTGTGGCCCGAAAAAATTATGCCCTTCTCCCTGTATAAGTAATGCATCCATATATTTAGTGCGAAAACCACCGCAGGTAGCTCCAAATCATGGATTGTGTAATTCACCTAGCGAGTCTTAAGTTGTCGTGACGCATACGCAACCACCTTTCCTTCTTACATCAATACACAACCTAAGCCCATATGCGATGCATCATTATAAATTGTAAACTCCTTCCCAAGCATTGGCTGAATCAACACAGAGGCCTCGGTTAAAACTTTCTTAAGTTTTCCAAAACTCTCCTGCTGCTTGTCCGTCCAAACAAATGGTACCCCCTTCCTCAATAATTTAGTTAAGGGTGCAGCAATTACTGAAAAGCCCTCCACAAACCGCCTATAGTATCCTGCCAAGCCAAGAAAACTTCATATTTCTGATACTGACTTGGGTGTTTTCTAGTCTAACACCGCTTCAATTTTTCGAGGATCCACCTCAATTCCCTCGGCTGACACCACATGTCCTAGAAAAGTAACCTTCCTTAGCCAAAATTCACACTTACTGAATTTGGCATATAGCTGCTTCTCCCTCAAAGTCTGCAACACAATCCTTAAGTGTGCATTATGCTCATCTTCATCTTTTAAGTACACCAAAATTTCATCTATAAACACTACCACGAACCGATCCAAGTAGGGTTGCAAGACCCGATTCATGAGATCCATGAAAGCGGCAGGTACGTTCATCAGCCCAAATGGCATCACAGTCATCTCATTCGCAATAATCTCAAACATATCACCCAAAGACTCAGTCTTATTGCATGCAACATATGAATGCGTCGATCCAATATCAATCAAGGCTGTATAAGGTAACTCATATATAAAGAACATACCCGTTATCACATTTGGGGCATCCCCGTCTTCTCGGTGATGAGCAGTATAAACCAAGGCTGGTTGTCTCTCTTTAGCATGGCCCGCATTTCCGCTTGGTGCTCCGCGCCCACATCCATTGCCATTACCGCCCCTGGCCTGCCCACGACCCCTTGGCGGCAGCTGAGCACCCCTTGGTGGCTGAGCACCACCTTGGCCCATTACTGGTTCTCATCCTAGCATTCGAGGGCAATCCTTGATCCTATGCTTCATAGACCCACAAGCGAAACAAGCTCCCAATCTCTTCCAACACTCGCCTCTATGTCTTCTCTCGCAATCAGCACAAAGTGGCACCCCTAGATTAGCAGTAGGGGGCCCTACTCTAACTGGCCCATTATATCTGGCCCTAGCCCTAAGCCTCTGTCCCACACCAGGAGTCTCAGCCTCCCTCTTATTCTTACCCCTTTCTTTCTCCCGGATTAGGCACTCAGTGCGGTTTACCTTGCCTGCTATCTTTGCCTTCTCCACCAATTTTGAGAAAACTCGTTCCCTTTGCGGAGCTATCAGTACCCTGAGGCTATCTCTAAGTCCATCCTCAAACCTAACGCAACGCTCATACTCCGTTACCACCATTACTCTTGCATACCTACTAAGGCGTAGAAACTTTGCTTCATACTCCGCCACCGATTTGTTTCCTTGGGTCAAGTTCAGGAACTCCTTCCTTCTAGTATCCACATAGCTTGCACCCACATACTTCCTTTAGAATGCAGCTTTGAAAAACTCCCAAGTGATCCGCTCCGATTGGGTGCCCTCTTTCACAGTCAACCACCACTGATAGGCTTCTTCACTAAGCAGTGACACTGCCCCATTCAGCTTTTGTTCAGGTGAGCAGTCCAAGTCCTCCATTATCCTTTCAGTTGTCTCCAACCAAAATTCCTCCACGTTAGGAGCCACACCAGCCACGCCCTTAAAGATCTCAGCCCCGTTCGATCGAAGTCACTCCGGAATGGACCCCCAATTTCCAGTACCATTGTTAGGCCCAGCGACCCTTTCCAAAATCCTCAGCATTACCTGCGACAATGCATCTTCTCCCACGGCTCGATCGTACGGTCCATTACTAGCTACAGGTGAGGCCGAAGCCTCTTCTACTCCAACATCGGGCATATGGCCCAATGCCGACGATTCAGCCCTAACACTTCCGAGGCCTTGGCCACGGCCTCTTGCACCTCTTCTAGCACTTATCGTCGATTTGCGCATTATCTGAAATAGAAATTTTTATGAATTTTTAGTTAACTTAATAATTACACCAATGTTTTATGAAAATATTTAAAAAGAAGATTGTTTTCAAAAATCCTCTACAGTTTCCAGATACTACGAGCTTTAGTTCCATTCTAACTATCATCTAAAGTAGTCTTCTAACCATCTACTTAACAATTTAAACAAACTGAAAAATAAAAGTACTTACTTGGTTCGACGTCGGAGACTCGGTGTACCGCTTAGCAAGACTTCCCTTTTTCCAAAACATTGTGATTCAATTTTTTTTAAAAAACACAAAAAGAAATCAAGTAATAAGGCCCACTTCACAGCCCGAATTTTGCAACTTGGGCTCTAATACCACTAAATGTAACACCCCAAACTCGGCCCAGATGTTATGGCCGTATCCGGCGTGTTACATTGAAATGCTTTAGCGAAAACCGTGTTTTCATTGAAAACCCTTCTTTAAAATAAAAGAAACCTTAATTGACTAAAAAAAACTCCTTAACATCACTTGTTTGAAGCAAATGATTTTATGAAAACATGTCATTTTAAAGTTGAGTTGCGGAAGCGTAGAAAAACATACTATAATTTAAGAAACCATATTCAACTTCTTATAATTACATTGCATAAAAATAATAAACCAAATAATAATAAAAAGGAAACCTTATTACAATCTGGATTGAAAAGTGCTTAATGAAATAGAATCTCGTATGCTTTTAAAAAAAAAAAACAAGTCCAATTTATCTTGCTAGCTGGCCTCCCAAAGTCCCTCTGATGCGTGATATTCATAACAAGTTTTAAAGATTTATAAATGAAACGTTTTTGAGACTAACATATTATCACGATTAAGGCAAGTGTACCTATCGAACAGTAGTATAGTTGTAACGCCCCGTACCCGAGACCGTTGCCGGAGTCGGACACGAGGGGTTCACAGACTAAATTCGCTTACTATCGCAGTCCATTTTAAAAATTTCCAGACAGCTGGCTAACTGTGTCGCTGTCACCTTAAAATCATATCTTGAGTTTCACAACTCGAAAATCAGTTTCGTGATTTTTCCCTGAAACTAGACTCATATGTCCATCTACATATTGTTTTCTAGAATTTTTGGTCAGGCCAATTAGTACAGTTTATTAGTTAAAGTCTCCCCTGTTACAGGGTGCGACTACACTGACCTTCATGCATTACGATTTGGATATCTCCCTGTACAGGGATTCAATACTGATGCCGTTTGTTTCTATAGAAACTAGACTCAGAGAGGAATCTATACATATATGGAATGACTCCTAATTATCTCTGGTTAATTTATAATGAATTTCCAAAGTCGGAATAGGGAATCCAGAAACTGTTCTGGTCCTGTTTCACGAAAACCTAATTATCTCTTAACATACCACTCATATGACCGTTTCGTTTCTTCCATATGAAAGTGGATTCATCAAGGTTCATTTAAATAATTTATTCACTATTTAATTCCATTCCTACTATTTTTAGTGATTTTCCAAATATACATCACTGCTGCTGTCAACATCTGCCTTTAAGGTAGACTTTACCTATTTCATAGTTTCCATGATTCAACTAGCCCTTTTAGCATAAATAGCACAAATTATGATAGTGATTAACCATTCCCATGGCCAATCCTTGTTAAGCATATCCACACCTCTCAATAACCATATCCATACCAAATGATTATAACATTATGCTCAAACATATATAAGCCATTTTCGCATGGCTATCCAAAATTATACAAAACCGAAGGGTACATGACCAACAACAAAAGGGTAGTCCTATACATGCCATTTTCAGAGTTCAACCAAAAGTGTACCAAAAGGGTTTTGATAGTGTGGGCGACTTCGACTTCAATAATCCCGAGTCCGATAGCTGACGAACCAAAATCTATAAAACAGAGATTCAAAGAACGGAGTAAGCATTTAATGCTTAGTAAGTTTTAAGCAAAACAAAGTGTTCTCAATCACTATCGTTGGTCATTCATTTCAACTGTTCAATGAAGTTAATCTAGAGCTTCATCTCGATCTATAATATCATTAAACGCAACACTTGGCTGCCACATATATACTTTCGAATAATAATGACCTAGATGGTCAAATATTTCCAAAGCACATTCTTCATCGATTTTCAACTTTCAATAATCCTTTCCACTTGTTCATAATCACATCCATACTTTTAAGTATTTCAACATGACAAGTACTAAATTACCATAGGCACATAAATAACCAACATATTCCTTATCACATATATGTAAGCTTACAAATCATAATCCTTACCTTGTACTGGCACATCTAGCTCAACCTAACCCGTACTCAGATCATAAGGCTTTTGGGCAGAATATGCACTAATACATAAGAATATTTCATCGCATACTTTATTATACAAACATACCATTACCAATTAGATCATTCTCACATTTGGAGTTATAATATTAATCACATTTACCTACCTCTTTGATACTGATAATTCACCTCGAAATCACTCCACCGATGAGTAAGTAATACGTACCTGAACATCTTGAATACATAATACTTATTTGATGGTAACTTAATGCAGATACTCAATATCAAAGTCTTACTTGAATCCTAGCATTTAGCCGTCGGGTCTTTAAAGCTCGGATATAGTACGAGCACGAAGCCTATGGACATTAATCAGGATAATATTCTCGCATAAAGCCTGCGGGGTTTTAACCCGGATATAGTACTGACACAATTGCCCTTCGGGACTTATCACATTTATACACTTCCACATCCATCACATTGGCCATTCGGCCTTATCACATATATACACTTTCACATTCATCACATTGGCCATTCGGCCTTATCTCATATATGCATGTTCACATTCATCACATTGGCCATTCGGCCTTATCACACATACACATGTTCACATTCATCACATTGGCCATTCGGCCTTATCACATATATATACACTTTCACATTCATCACATTGGCCATTCGGCCTTATCACATATATACACTTTCACATTCATCACATCGGCCATTAGGCCTTATCACATATATATACACTTTCACATTCATCACATCGGCCATTAGGCCTTATCACATATATATACACTTTCACATTCATCACATTGGCTATTAGGCCTTATCACATATATACACTTTCACATTCATCACATCGGCTATTAGGCCTTATCACATATATACACTTTCACATTCATCACATCGGCCATTAGGCCTCATCACATATATATACACTTTCACATTCATCACATTGGCCATTAGGCCTTATCACATATATACACTTTCACATTTATTCAAATATACTTCACATACCACATATACTATCATGTACAGACTTGGTCTTGGCCGAATCTACATCCATCACTTTCCAATGAATAATTCAATTTTACGCCATACTATCATTTCATATTCGAATACTCATAAGCTTACAATATCACGATTTAGAATTCAAGTATGGGTTTAATCAATAGCTTATGAGCAACTAAAACAAGTTTTATCCATGTTTACAACAAAATCACATATTCACTACGAGCTGTTTTCCTGAGCAATGGTCACTAAATTATTTATAACCGGAGCTACAAAACTCCAAATCACTTGCCGTTAATTTTTCTTGAATATAGACTCGTATATCTTCCATAAATAAAATTTCCAGAATTTTAGGTTTGGCCAATCAATACCAGATTTTTCTTAAAGTTTCCCCTGTTTCACTATTTGACTAATCTGACCACTCTTCACTACGAATCAAATTTCTCATTTTACAGAATTCAAAATGTGTTGTATTTGATTTCATTTGAAACTAGACTCATTAAGGAGTCTAAGCATATAAATTTTATCTTATAACCATTTTTTTACAATTTATAATGATTTTCTAAAAACAGAACAGGGGATTTCGGAGTCATTTTGACACCGTCTCACACAACTTTAAATATATATTTATAGGAAATTTCTTTGCTCACAAGGTATCTTTTATAAGAAACTAGACTAATTAAGACTTGATTACATATTTTATTCAGCCTATAATTCCAGACCAACAATTTATAGTGATTTTCTAAAATCACGTTACTGCTGCTGTCCAAAGCAAATTATTACAATTTGCTCTTAAATTTCCAAGTCCAAACACATATGAACTTACCATTTGAGTTTAAGACATATCATGGCCACATCATATCTTATTAAATCAACTCATTATGTCCTATTATGATTGAATTTACTCAACGTTTAATCACTTAAAACTTACCTCGGATGTTGTCAAACGATTTCGGCGGCTATTCGATCACTTTTTTCCTTTCCTTTATCCAACTTTGGTCCTCTAAGCTCTTGAGCTTAATCTAGATACAAGTATGGCCAAACCTCCTCCTAATCCTCTTCCAAACCAAACATGAAGCAAGAACTCCTTCCTTCTTCCTTAGAATTTTCGGCCAAAAGAAATGAAAGAGGATGAACAAATTTTCTTTTTTTTTCTTTTCTTCACTCACGGCAATGGGGGGGACAATCACACACATCCTTTCTTTTCTTTTTTTTGTTTCTCATCCTACTAACACTAATATTTTATTGCCCATGCCCTTTAATTTATTAATCCTTACATAATGCACTACCCCAACATGTTTATGACATGTTTTTAGCCATAACATCTTGTCCACCCATGCTCTTTATTTTATTAATCCTTACATAATGCACTACCCCAACATGTTTATGACATGTTTTTAGCCAAAACATCTTGTCCACCCATGCTCATGGTCGGCCACTACATATTAGGGGGGGAAATTGACATGCAAGTCCTCCCTTTTGATTACATGCACTATTAGGTCCTTGTAGATTAGCCTATCACATTTCAAAAATGTCACCCATAAGTCATTTTGGCTAAATTCACATGCAATTTACTAAATCGAAGCCTAAAACTTTCACACCTTCATAATCACATATTTTAGACAATAAATATCACATTCAAATAATTTGGTGACTCGGTTTAGCGGTCCTGAAACCGCTTTCCGACTAGGGTCACTTTAGGGGTGTCACAATAGTTCAGCAAGACCGGATTGTCGAACCCAAAGGAACTACGAGTACTAGTATTTACTTCCTTTTTATTATCTAGCCTAAAATTTAAGAGGTTTGGTTGTCTAAACTAATTACTAAGAATGAACAGAAAGAAAAACTTGGGGAAAATACTTTTGAGAAAATTCGATTGATTGAGACAATACCTAAGGACAAATCCACCTAGACTTCACTTGTTATTTGACTCTAAATCAGACGATTTATTCATTTGACTTGATCCATAGAAATCCCTAAGTTATAGTATTATCTCTCTCGAGACTAATAACGTCTAACCTTAGGTTGAATAATTGAAATCTCTTACTAATTAACACCCTAGAATTGCATTAAACTCGATCAATGGATTCTCTTATTAGGTTTCACCCTAATCCGGCAAAATCTTGTCATCCTAACTCTAGGCGGGCAATCAATTCCGCTTAATTATGACAAATTTACTCTTAGACAAGGTCTATTCCTCCTTTGAATAAGAGCTTAACTTGAATCAATATCCTGGAATATCAAAACAAGAATTAAGAACACATAATTAAGAACAAGTCAAATATTTATCATACAATTCAGATAATAATAACAAGATCTGTCATAGGTTTCATTCCTCTTAGGTATTTAAGGGTTTCATTCATACTTATGAAAGAAAATATCTCAAAAGACAAAACATAAGAAAACCCAAAACTCCTGAAGGAACTTGAAGGGAGATCTCCAATCTTGATGATGAATCCAGCTCTTGAGACGGATCAATCAGCTTTCCTTAAGTAATTCCTTGCCTCCTCCTCTGCATCCCCCTTCCTAAGTTCCTCCTCAAGTGTTTAATTAGGCTTTGGAATGCCTAAGAGCCCTTAAAATTGGTCTTTTCTGAATTGGACTAAACTTGGGTTCGACAGGGACACGTCCGTGTGACACACCCATGTGACAAGCCTGTGTGCGATTACTCCAGCCCATTGTCAAGGCTGTTAAATAGGCACAGGCGTGTGATCCACCAGTGTAAGTCATCCTTTGATCCTGCCAAATTGACACAGCTGTGTGACATGCCCGAGTGAGGAAGTCCAGGCTGTGTTGTTTTCCCATGTGGGTCCATTTTCTGCATTTTTTATTTTTCTTGCTCTTTTTATTCTCCTATGCTCTCCTAAGTATAAAACATGAAATTAAAGGATTAGGGGCATCAAATTCACCAAATCTAAGGAGAAACCATCTATAAATGCATTAGGCATGGGGTAAAAATATGTATAAATTACGGTTTATCAAATATCCCCACACTTAAGCATTTGCTTCTCCTCAAGCAAAATCCTCAACTCACAATCAAAATAAATTCTTCTTAACTTATAATTCCTATTAATAAATCTCAAAATAATCCATAAGTAATCATACTTTGAGAATTTGACTGAAAGAACATCAAAGTTCCAAAACATTCCAAGCTGAGTATTTTATCATGAAAGCATAGGTGTCTCCCCTCATCAAAGTAATTACCTTCAACTCAAAATATCACAGAGTTTCACATCCTCACTAAAGATTCACTCAAATCACTCGAGGTGTTTAAGGACAATACATGAAGCACTCAATAGTCAATAATGAAAAGTCATTACCATAGGCTTGCATGAAACTCAAATCTTCACCACTATATATTGAAATAAACATCAATCAAAAGGTCTTTAAAGGGTTGTAACGGGGCTTTGGTTAGGGCTTTGGTTAGAGGGTGCGGTCATAAGCTAAAAGAAAAGGTTAGAATCGAGATTGATTTGAAAAATTTCTTAACTAGAAGAAGTAATTAAACATCAATTGAGTACAAGTGAGCTTCTTATCAAAAGATGGAATTTAGATACTGCGGCTCAACACTACCGAATTACTACTAATATGTAAGTATGAAATTTTTTTTAAGAACAAGTCAAAATACATAGAAGAGCAAAGCATAGCTAAGCAATTAGTTCAAATCAAATCTCGACAAAAATAGGTATCAAATTAGGGGATTTCAACAACAATGGTTTATGGGTTAATATTGAGGGTAAATCAATTAATGGGTTGTTAGGCTCAAAGGGGTTTACTAAGGGTTAATTATGAAGGTAGGCTTTTGTGGAGTGATTGGATTAAACCTAAGTGCCTTTATCATTTTGACATATCAAATCAAATGGTGTAGTCTTGACATACATAGTCAAGCAAGTTCTAGAATAACAATTCAATACTGACGCACTCAAAGCAACAATAAAAGTGAGCATGAAAGAAATAGTAGATGATCTAAAGGCTCAAAATCTCACAAAAATTACGGCTTTTTGATGTCTAAACTTGTGAATTTTAACTCAAGATAATACCTAAACATGGGAGAAACAACCTATAAAATTTTAAATTCAAAAGTCAACTTATCATGCTTGATTCTTTAACATTTTAAAGTTTAAACAATCAATGCATAAAAGCCTAAGTTTTAATTCAAGACATATCAATAAAAATCATAAATTAATCAAAATTTATTCTAATCATGGCATGTAAAGAGCGCATGAGAATAAGACACAATTCAGGGATTTCTAGTGACGATATGAAAGACCCCCCACACTTAAGATGTACATTGCCCTTAATGTACAAAGATAGATATATTGAAAAAGATCGATTGATAATCATAAGATAGGGAGAGAAGTGAAACTTCATGAATGATGAATGAACTCCTTGAATTGGGGTTATGGAGAATAATCGGCCAAAGCAATGATGAGGGTGAAGGAGGATACTCCGTGGTGGTAGAGGTTGGGTTCCACAAATGCTGCGCCAAAAGAATATTATATCTCAAGTTGGCTATGGTAGTGGTCGAGCAGGGCATGGCAGTCGTGGACAACCTTTCTCAGAGGAGTTTCAAGTTCCTAAGTAATAGTGAGCTTTGGAGCTCTTTATAACTGTGATAGAATTAGGAACTTTTTTAGGAAATATATATAAGGAAGAATAAGTACTCGTAATGAATTAGCCAAAATTAAAAATTTTAAAATAATGAATTGTAATGAATCAAGAATATGAATGAATGTATATGGGAAGCATAAATTTCATGAAACTAGGAAAAATGAAAAAGTAGAGCATAATGGAGTAACTAAAATGACAAAATTCTTATAAACAAGCAAAAGTATTCTATTGTTCTAACTATGAGAATTCATTTAAAATAGGAAAATAGAACAGAGAAATATGAAATAAACAAAATATTCAAAGGAGATAGAGAGAAAAGAGTAAACAAACGCAAAAAGAATGAACTTGGGGTGTCGAAATCGGTGTTGTAGGCGGCGCACGGCCGTGAGGGGTAGGTCGTGTGGAGTTGCAGCGGCTAGGGTTAAGGATTTTTGGGGAGGGAGATGATGAATAGTGAGTTTTTTTATAGATTTTAGGGCACACGGCTGTGGGACAAGCCCCTGTGCCCTAATTTTTTCCCGTGTGTTTTGCGAATTTTGAATTTGGGCGCGTATGACATTCGGCCCACGCTCGTGTTGCTCGGGCGTGTGAGTGCACATGGCTGTGTCGCACAGCCGTGTCTCACTTCGTTCACTTCTCCCACACCCGTATTAACTTGACAGGTTCACCCACGACACGCCCGTGCTAGTTTGACAGGTTTGCCCACGGCCATGTTGCATGGCTGTGGCGACTTTATCACTTTCCGTGTTGGAAAAATTTTGCCCTACTTTCGCACGGCCTAAGGCAAGCCCGTGTGCCTGGCTGTGTGGTATTTAGAGAGTCTGTGTACCATGATTTGGTTAGTACGTTAGATGTTAAAAACTCAAATTTAAACAAATTAATATTGTTATGGCTCAGGTTGCCTCCCGAGAAGCGCTTATTTATAGTCTAAGCTCGACTTACTTCTCTGGTGCGTGATCATGGTGAATCGAGGAGTTTACACTCCTCATCCTTGCTATCAATTTTATCAACATAAGGTTTAAGACGAGTACCATTTACCTTGAACGTGCCAAATTTGGAGTGGTTAACCTCGACCGTACCATATGGAAAAATACTAATTATTGTAAGAGGGGTTTTTTCATTTGGTTCAGAAGTGGCGATTCGAGGATCTACTGCATCGAGTAGTACTTTATCTCCAACTTTAAGTTGATTTTTGGAGGAATTAAGCTCCTCATGATGTGGTTTTTGTTTATCGTGTTTTCTCGGTTTATGTGTCCGTCATTCATCTAGCTCCTCAATTTGTAACCTTCGTTCTTTATGGATAGGTTCTTTGTTGTTGCTTGGCTTATGTATGTTCTTCGAACCTATTTTCTGCAAAGAATGTTGCACTATATGGTTAGTTTTAGCCAAATGATTTGTACAGTCACCTTCGATTTTTGATGTGTTATTCGAATTACGGGCTTGAAGGGTAATTGTTTCATCTCCCACACGAAGTGTGAGTTCACCTGTGCCAACGTCAATAATTGTTTTGGCGGTTGCTAAAAAGGGCCTTCCTAAAATTAAGGGGACGTTGCTATCCTCCTCTATGTCTAGAACAAAGAAATCAATTGGGAATATAAATTTTTCGATTTTAACGAGTACATCTTCAATAATACCCCTAGGAAATCTGATTGTTTTATCTGCTAATTGAATGCTCATCCGAGTTTGTTTGGGTTTCCCTAGACCTAGTTGCTTAAACAATTTGTAAGGCATAACATTGATACTAGCCCCTAAATCAGCCAATGCATTATTAAAATCTAAACTACCAATTAAATAAGGAATTGTAAAACTCTCTGGATCTTTTAGTTTGCTAGGCAGCTTATTCTGTAGAATGGCTGAGCAGACCGCGTTCAGCTCCACATGTAATGCTTTTTCTAATTTTTGCTTATTTGCTAAAAGCTCCTTTAAAAACTTGACTGCGTTTGGTATCAGCGAAAGGGCTTCAATAAACGGTAAGTTTATATGTAGTTTCTTTAGAAGTTTAAGGAATTTACCAAATTGTTCGTTTGAGCGATCTTTCCTTGTTGCATTGGGGTATGGCACGCAAGATTTATATTATGTAATCACTGGCTTTGGCTCATTGTGGCCTACCTCATCCTTACCTATGCTTACCACCGTTTCTGGCCTTTGTTCTACAACTAGCCCTTCCTCATCTTGTATGGAAATCGCATTGAGTTGCTCCCTTGGGTTAGATTCAGTGTTGCTTGGCAAGCTACCTTGTGGTCGTTCGGAAATCAACTTGGTGAGCTGTCCAATCTGAGTTTCGAGCCCCTGGATTGATGCTTGTTGATTTTTTAGTACGGTCTCAGTATTCTGAAAATGAGTTTCTGACACTGAGATGAATTTTGTTAGCATCTCCTCAAGGTTTAGTTTTTTCTCTTATTAGTAGGGTGGTTTTTGGAAGCTTGGAGGTGGTGGTATCTGATTCCCTTCGCCTCCCCATGAAAAAATAGGGTGGTTCCTCCAACCTGCATTGTTAGTATTGCTAAAAGGATTATTTTGAGATCGAGGATCCTTATCCATGTAATTTAACTGTTCGTTCTCCATGTTGTGGCTATAAGGTGGGTATTCTGAACTGCTTGATCCACCTCCACTTGCTCCGCATTGCATTACTGGGTGACCCTGTGAAGAATTAAGGAAACCATCAATTTTCTTATTCAAGAGTTCTACCTGATTACAGAGCATGGTGGCCGTATCGATATTATAAACACTGGCTGTTTTCGTTGGCTTTGTCCTCATGACTTGCCACTGATAGTTATTCAGTGACATCTCCTCTATAAACTCATAGGCATCTTCAAGTGTCTTATTATTGATGGTTCCGCCAGCAGCTACGTCAACTATTTGTCGAGTCGAAGGATTCAGGCCATTATGAAAAGTTTGAACCTGTAGCCACAGCGGTAACCCATGGTGAGGGCACCTTCTCAAGAGGTCCTTGTATCTTTCCCATGCATCGTAGAGTGTTTCTAAATCCATCTGCACAAAGGAAGAAATATCATTACGTAATTTAGCCGTTTTAGCCGATGGAAAATATTTTAATAAAAACTTTTCGATCATTTGTTCCCGAGTAGTGATTGACCCCAGTCCAACCACTGTTTAGCTTTATTTCTCAATGAAAAAGGGAATAACCGAAGACGAATGGCATCATCAGAAACTCCATTAATTTTAAATGTATCACATAGTTCCAAAAAGTTTTCCAAGTGAGTTTTGGGATCCTCGTCCTGCAAACCATCAAACTAAAAAAATTGTTGTATCATTTGAATTGTGTTAGGTTTTAGTTCAAAAGTATTTGTGGCTACATCCGTTCTAACTATGCTCGATTCAGTTCCTGTTAAAGAAGGTTTAGCATAATCATACATAGTGCGCAGAGCAGGATTCTGATTAACAGCAATAGCAGGAAGTAGCGGATTTTCTTGGTTTTCAAACATCTCCTCGAATGTGGTTGAAGCATCATCCTCTTGCTTGTCCTCCGTATATCTTAGGCTTCGCCTTATTTCTCTCCAGTTTTTGCGAACTGTGCGGCCGATTTCACCGTCAAAAAGTAGTGGTCCTAACGGGTTTCTTCTGGTCATAAACTAGAAAAACCTGTCAGAAGGAAATAAGATAAAAATTAGAAAAGAAAATAAAAATTTAAATTGTAATAAAAGTAAAATGGCTAAAGTAATAAAAATCGAGTTTTCCTAATATCCTAGTTCCCCAGCAACGACGCCAAAAACTTGATGCGTGATATTTGTAACAGGTTTTAAAGATTTATAAATGAAACGTTCTTGAGACTAACTTATTATCACAATTAAGGCAAGTGTACCTATCGAGCAGTAGTATAGTTTAGCAAGACCGAATTGTCGAACCCAAAGGAACTACGAGTACTAGTATTTACTTGCTTTTTATTATCTAGCCTAAAATTTAAGAGGTTTGGTTGTCTAAACTAATTACTAACTAAGAATGCACAGAAAGAAAAACTTGGGGAAAATACTTGTGGGAAAATTCGATTGATTGAGACAATACTAAGGACAAATCCACCTAGACTTCACTTGTTATTTGACTCTGAATCAGACGATTTATTCATTTGACTTGATTTGTACAAATCCCTAAGTTATATTATTATCTCTCTCGAGAATAATAACGTCTAACCCTAGGTTGAATAATTGAAATCTCTTTCTAATTAACACCCTAGAATTGTATTAACTCAATCTATGGATTCCCTTATTAGGTTTCACCCTAATCCGGTAAAATCTTGTCACCCTATCTCTAGGCGCACAATCAACTCCACTTAATTATGACAAATTTACTCATAGACAGGGTCTATTCCTCCTCTAAATAAGAGCTTACCTTGAATCAATATCCTAGAATATCAAAACAAGAATTAAAAACACATAATTAAGAACAAGTCAAATATTTTTCATACAATTTAGATAATAATAGCAACATCTGTCTTAGGTTTCATTCCCCTTAGGTATTTAGGGTTTTAGTTCATACTTATGAAAGAAAACATCTCAAAAGTATAAAGATAATAAAACATAAGAAAACCCAAAACTCCTGAAGGAACTTGAAGGGAGATCTCCAATCTTGATGATGAATCTGGCTCTCGAGATGGATCAATTGGCTTTCCTTGAGTAATTCCTTGCTTCCTCCTCTGCATCCCCCTTCCTAAGTGCCTCCTCAAGTGTTTAAATAGGCTTTGGAATGCCTAAGAGCCCTCAAAATTAGCCTTTTTTGAATTGGACTAAACTTGGGTTCGGCAGGGACTCACTCGTGTGACACGCTCGTGTGCGATTACTCCAGCCCGTGGTCAAGGCTGTTGAATAGGCACGGGTGTGTGATCTACCCGTGTAAGTCGTGCTTCGATCCTGCCAAATTAACACGGCCGTGTGACACACCCATGTGAGGAAGTCCAGACCGTATTGTTTTCCTATGTGGGTCCATTTTCTTCGTTTTCAGCCTGTTTCCCGCTCTTTTTACTCTCCTATGCTCTCCTAAGTATAAAACATGAAATTAAAGGATTAGGAGCATCAAATTCACCAAATCTAAGGAGAAACCATCCATAAATGCGTTAGGCATGGAGTAAAAATATGTATAAATTATAGGTTATCACCCTCCAACCATAGAACCTCCTACTGAGTGTCACTTGAAAATAAAATAAAAGAGGGGGTGAGTTTTCGCAAACTTAGTGTGTACAACCCTCGATAAAAAAACAAGCATTCAAAAGTCATCATACAATAAACATGCAATGCAATCCCATCCTAATAATCAATTTGCTACATACCAGCTCCATCCCCCGTCACACCATGTGGGGATATACATATCGACCCACCCAACCGGTACATCAATGGTTGCTCGGTTGCAGAACTACCTTCATTTACATATTAGGCTTTAAAACCCATCGGTGGATCCACGACTATCAAGCAACCATACGATCCTCATATACTTCCTCCATTACATCATTCCCAACCCATATGCAACCTAAGAAGAATATCATATGTTTGCAAGTCACATCCATAAAACCTACATTCAAAACCTAGGGTATTTTTATCATTTTTTCCCTTAAGGGCATTTCAATAATTTTCCTTTTATTACGGTTTTCACTTGACTTTACCCGTTAACAAATCCCGTGAGCTAAGATGAACAAATACTATGCACCAGGTAGGATGCCAGAGAAGAGGAGGTGAGTTATTAAGACCGCTTAAGTACCAAGCTCTCCCTAGATCCAATCCTAGACATGCATATACCCGTTGCCACACCTTAACCCTATGACTTATCCACAGTCGCATTGTATTAATTAAGTTTTATGTAGTTATCAGATACAAGGCCCAAAACCCCTACATACATGCATATGGTCCACTTGGCCCAATCTCATTCATATAGCCCGTCGGGCCCAATTCACATTCGTATAGCCCACCACACCCAATTCATATTCATATGGCCCATTACGCCCATATCACATACATATTCATGCTCGCATATTGATTTCCATCACATAGCATCAATTGTCAATTTTTGCCCATTGTGGGCCCAATAGCCCATCGGGCCCATTAAGCTTATTATGGCCCGGTTGGCCAGATCGTAGCCCAAGTCCATGGAATCGACCATAGGCCTCAGACAACCTATCGGTTACCTTCTCACGAGTGTTCGCGCACTTGCAAGACTACCGCAGCCAAACTTTTAGCTTTTCGACTTTCCAGCTTTTCAGCATTTCGGCATTTCAGCTTTTGCCGATCTACATGTGTGTGCAGTGTATGTGCACACCTGGTAAGCAAGCATGCTGTGATTCCCTTAGTCACTAACCTACAAATGATATCATCCTACAATTAGTCGCATGCTTAATACATATTTTTACTAAAACCAAAACCTCACATTTCACCCTACCTAGCGCGACAAGTATAACAACCCCTTCTTTAATCACTAACCACAATCAACTCCTAGATCTGCATTAATCTTAACTATTAAGACCAGAATAATAAGTTATTCGTATCCAACACAAGTCCCCTTACGTTAATTATGACCATTCGGCCAACCAAGTTTAAGAGTACTTACCAAAGCCTCTTACCTGAAGAGCAAATTGACAGGGATCCAAAACTGAATTCCGATACCTATTCCTACCCAAAAACTGATTAGAAGAAGTGAGGAAAAATAACTAATACCTTATCAAAACTGATTAGAAGAGCTAACACTTACACTAGATTCGGTCAGAGAGTATTTGGCCCTTAAATGATTTGGCTTTTAAACTTGGTATGATGAACAAGGTTTATTTGGCACCAAGGAAATCAAGAAGAAATCGGCTAACTAACAATGGATCAAATACTTGAGCAAAGGAAGAATACAGAATCGACACAAGAAAAGAGAGAAGGAAGCAAGGGTTTTTGGCTTTTTGGATCTTGAAGAGAATAGGGTTTTCGGTAACAAGGTGGAAGAGATTTCGGCATTAGCCTGATACCCTTGCATTCGGCACTTGTTTATAACCCTTACGGCCGAATTCCTCAAGCCCAAGTTCTCATTTCAACTCCACTTGCTCCCCACTTCTCTTCTCTTCATTTTTCTCCCTAACAACCTCTTGATCCTTTCCTCAAATTTCTCTTCTGACCACTCCCCTTGGAGTCCATCTTCACACCACTTCCATCCTTCTAGAAGGCCAAAATTAAACTTCTAAAAATACTAAGCTAGGATTCGAACCTTGGATCTCCTTGCTAGCTACCAATGCCACCTCCCTACACTCTAAGTGGCGTCACTTAGCCACTCTTCCACAAGGCTTTTTGATGCCATTTTTCCCTATATTTTTTTAAAGGCCCAACTACTTGCCAACAAGGTCCTTTTAATTATTAAACTATAGTTTCATTTAACCCTAGGTTCGAACTCAAACCTTAATTAAGACCTACTATAATTATCACTTGGCTAGGAATATAAAACATAATTTTTATCAAAATCAAAAACAAAGAAAGTTTGAGATTTCGGGAGTTTTAGGTTTCGAGATTTTTGGGGCGTTACATAATGATTTAAAACAGTTGTACTAGTGGTCGGGCATGAAACGAGATATTTTAGAGTTTGTGTCGAGATGTTTAGTTTGTCAACAAGTTAAAGCCGAACATCAACTGCCTTTGGGACTATTACAACCAGTGATGATACTAGAGTGGAAATGGGATAGAGTTACGATGGATTTCGTATAGGATTACCCGTGTCTCCGAAAAAGAAAGATGTTATTTGGGTTGTCGTTCATCGACTGAAGAAGTCTGTACATTTAATTCTGGTATGTATAGACTATTTGCTTGATAAATTAGTTGAATTGTATATTTGTGAGATTGTTAGATTACACAGGGTGCCAGTTTCTATTATTTCGGATAGAGATCCGAGGTTTACGTCGTGATTTTGAAAGAAATTACAAGAAACTTTTGGTACGCGATTGCACTTTAGTATTGCTTTCCATCCTCAAACCAATGGTCAGTCTGAGAGAGTAATTTAGATTCTTGAAGATATGCTTCATTGTTGTGTTTTAGAATTTGAAGGAAACTTGGAGAAATATTTACCGTTGGTTGAATTCGCGTATAACAACAGTTTCTAATCGAGTATAAAGATGGCATCGTATGAAGCATTGTATGGTCACAAATGCCACTCCACTGTAATGGACCGAACTTAGTGAGAAAAAGATTCGCGGGGTTGATTTGGTTAGAGAGACCGAAGATAAATAGAAAGTAATTCATGATAGTTTGAAAGCTACTTCCTTACGCGGATTTGAAACGTAAATACATTGAATTTCAAATTGGGGAAAAGGTATTTTTGAATGTATCTTAGTGGAAGAAGATTCTTCGTTTTGGTCGCAAAGAAAAATTAAGTCCGCGGTTTATTGGGCCGTATGAGGTTATCAAAAGAATAGGACCAGTGGCATATCGAATAGCTTTACCATCAGAGTTAGAAACGGTTCACAATGTATTTAATGTTTTGATGTTGTGTAGATATATATCAGATCTGTCATAGTAATTTCTTCGACAGAGATTAAAATTCAGCCTGATATGACGTATAGCGAAGAACCGAGAATTTTAGCCGGAGAGGTTAAAGAGTTCAGAAATAAGAGCATCGCTTTAGTGAAGGTTCTGGGCAAAGCCACGGTATTGAAGAAGCTATGTGGGAACCCGAGAAAGCTATGAGAAAACAGTACCCTAACCTCTTTTCTGGTAAGATTTTCGGGGATGAAAATTCCTAAGGGGGAGAGTTGTAACAGCCTGTTTTTAGTCGAATCAAAACAGTGGTTTTGGGACCACAAATTCAAAGTTAAAATAATTATTTTATTACTATTTTGAGGTCTACAGCATGATAGTGTGATTGTGTGAAAATTTTGTTCAGAAATTTTATCGTTTAAATGGTCAATTTGATAAAAAGGACAAAATCGCGTAAAGTGCAAAAAGAGTGTTGTATTAGCTAAAGGTGTCTAATAGTTATGGAACCTTAAAGTGGAGGTTCTTCAATGGTAATTAGACCATTTTTAATGTTAGTGAATATTATTGGACATCATTTAAGTGAATTTTAATGTTTTAAGTTAAGGTTAAATTAGTAATTTATGAAATAAGTTAAGTAAAATAATAAAACAACAAAAGCTAGCATCTTCACTCATCTCTCCCACTGAAAATTCAAGAAAATAAGAAGCCATAAGAGCTTGCTAGGGTTCAGTCATTTTGAAGCTTAATTGGTGAGTGAATTTTATCCCGTTTTTAATAATTTCTATGTTTTTGAGATCGTTGCTACTTAATCTAGCTAGCTAGGGACTAATTTGCAAAATTGTTAAAAGTTTAAGGTTTTTCCATTGATGAATATAGATCTATTTTGATGTTTCATTGTAGAAAATGTATGGTTGTTGTTAGATAAACAACATTTATAAAGTGATTTTTTTATAAAAATTACCAATTAGGGATTAAATTGTGAAATGTGTAAATTTGTGGTTTGTATTGCAAAATAAATGAAAAATATGAGCTATTATGAGTCCATATGAAATTCGGCTAGCATGGGTAGGGACCTAATTGCATGAATTTGTGTTTTTATGAGATAAGAACTAAATTGTAAAAATGTTGAAATATTAGGAAAAAGTGTAAAGTTTCCATAATGTGATTTTTGGGCTAAATTGAACAGAATGAAAATTAAATAAGCTAAATTTGATTACATATAGATTAAGAAAAGTGAAATTCGGATCTTGATCGGGGGAAAAACAAAGTTTTGGACTAATCGACTCATTTCATTGTTTTTGCATTCAAAGTATGTTTGTATATTAATAAACATTAATATAATTGCATTTTAAATTCTTTATTATTGAATTATTTTTGAATACGACCTTGCAAATATGTTTGATGACGACTCGACAAATGTGAAATCCCAGTTGAACCTTAGGAATAAATTAGGATACGAATGACATATCATTGGGGTTATGTGATTTAGGTGCTGGTCCATACATCCTACCGGTGGCTGAGTTATTCGGCATGTATTGTTGATTCTTGTCAGCTCATGTGAGCAGCACCGTGTAGTTACGTCATGACCATCAGCTTGTGTGAGCAGACCTATTGATAGCTAGAAAGTGAGCATTATATGTGATATGAGAATGAGATAGCTTCGGCTATGTATTGGCACTTAGGGTGTGAGATTCCTGAGTATCTGATAGTATTCCAAATGGTTCAACGGGTATGTCAAAGATATGGATTAGTATGAGATTGGTACGAGATGGTACAGGTATTTACATGAACCGTATAAGCTTTGAATCAAAGAAACTTATGAATTTCATAGCTAACCTTATGAATGATTATGGCTACGTTTGTGGATTAATATGAGTTGTATATTGATATATTCAATTGTGTGAATTGTGTATTTATGGAAAGTTGAGTTTATTACTATATGAACTTACCAAGATTTATAGCTTACTCTGTTTAATTTTCTGTGTTTTATAGTGAATATCAAATTATTTTTATATTGGATAAATATAATTATTTATGTATGTAATATATAAACAGAAAATTATGTTATATCAATAATTGTGTTAACAATTTACAAGAATTGAATCAAATCAAAATTTCATGTATAAATTTGTATAAAATTAAAGTTCATGTATACAATTACATATCAAACTATAGTTCATGTATAATTTTAAAATTTAATAAATTACAAATGAAGTTGAACAAAATAATGTCAATTTCCAACCATCACGTATGGTGTTTGTAAAACTTCTTAATTAAGTAATTATATTTATAAAATAATTGTGGTAACCTTATGGACATTTAATTTTGAAAAAGAATAACATGTATCACCTAAAAACTATACCTTACAGGTTTTGCACAGCCTAGCACACGGCCCAACACACGGGCGTGTGAGTCCATTTCGAAGGGCAAACGGGCTGGTCACACGGGCAAGTGGTTGGCCGTGTAACCCAAGTCAGAGAGTTACACGTGATCAGACGTAGACTGGGACACAGCCATGTGATCCCATTTCAAATGTCCACACGGCCTGTGACACAAGCGTGTGTCCCCTATATTTTGAAAAATTTTCTAAGTTTTCTAAAAAATTTCCTGAGTTATTGGTTTAGTTCTGAACCACTTCTAAAACACATTTTAGGCCTCGTAGGCTCGTATTAGGGACTTGATGAATGATTATGAATGTCTTGTATTTGAATTTGATAATTGCTTGAGAAATGTATGTTCAATTGTATAATAAGTCAGGTAATGCTTTGTAATCCTATTCTGAGGTGAGGGGTGTTACAATAAGACTCTGTACGAGCAGGGAAGTGACTTGAGGTTTTGCCCCTAAAAGTGATCGGCCACTCTAGGACTCTTCTGTACAGTAATTTAATCAAGATTTTACCACGACATTATTGCTAGTAAGGTTGATTCTGAGTAATCCCAACCTTCCACATATTCTCTGCCAAAATATCTTCGCCTTAGCATTCTTAATTGATTATTTTTTCATTTATATATTATTCACAGAATAGTTCCAATATTTACATTTATGTTATCGCCTTCGCCATTACAATTCTGATTATTTACCCATCATTGCATATTTACCTTAGTTTTTGCTAGAACATTTCCTTCAATCATTTTACTATAGCATTAACTTGACCCTATTAAGATAACTTGACTAATTTTTTGCCTCAGTCCAATCCTCATGGGAGCGGTACTCACTTAACTCTTTATTACTTGAACCGACGTGTATACTAGCACAAAAATCGCACACCATTTTTTACGCGACAAGTTTTTAGCGCCATTGTTGGGGATCGACATTTTGGTGAAATTTTGTTTTCTTATTTTACTTAGTAGTTTTACTTAATTTAGTTTAATTTAATTTTTACATGTTTTCCATCAGTGCATAAGAAGAGGCATTGTTTCTAACACAGAATACCTTTTTGATTTAGAGATTGACAAAACTGTATGAAGAAAGATAAAAGAATTGAGAAAAATAGCTGGAAAAAAGAATGAGCTCAAAGACAATCTAAATGATCATAATAAGAATCCTCACATGTGGCATGTGGTGGATGATCAAGACAAGCCAATCAGAGAGCATGTTGTCCCGATGCTAGATGACTTGAATCTAGGAATAGTCAGACCAACTATACAAGCTGTAACAGCCCTAACCCGTATCCATTGCCAAAACAAGGTTACGAAGCATTACCTGATTTATAGATCAGACAAACAGAAATCTCAAACATTTCATATCATTTAGCATTCATGTCAAAAATGAATCAAATTTATACATATTTTCCCTAATACGATCCTTTAAGGCCCAAAATACACCTTAGAAACAAATTGCGACTAAATTGGAAGTTCAAAGAATTTTTCAAAAACTTATAAAATTTTCAAAACTGCAAGGGTCACACGGCCAAGAGACACGCCTATGTCTTAGGCCGTGTGGGCATTCAAAATAGGGACACACGGCCATGTCCCAGCCCGTGTAACTCTCTGACTTGTGCCACATGGCCAAGCCACACGCCCGTGTGCTAGGTTGTGTGAGCATACTGAATTGAAATCTTTAAAAGATACAGAGGACACACAGCCATGTCACCTAGCCGTGCGTCACACGCGGCTGAGACACAAGCTCGTGTCTCTACCCGTGTGGACGAATATAAGCCATTTTCCAAGATATATTTCTCACCCAAATTGGTACCAACCTAAACACAACAATTTGCATATAACCAAGTCATAAATAGGCATCCAAAACTAGCCAAAATTAAGCTTAAAACATGTAATATCATCACATACAACTAATATACCCATAGGCACCTCAAATGACAACTTAAATGCACCACCCCTAACCCGTATCCATTGTCAGAACAGGGTTTCAAAGTATTACCGAAACATTTAGAATATTTTCAATTAATTTACTTAAATTATTATTTATTTTTCTGAGATCATACATATCGTCCCATATATGGACCCTCGAGGCCAAAAACAAGTGTTGGAATCAAATCGGGATTAAATTGGGAACTCAGGGAATTTTTCACAAAATTCCAAAAAAATTTCTAGGTGCAGGGCTCACACACCTGCGTCTCTGCCCGTGTGCCCAATTCTGAGCATTTTGTTTCTCATTTTTAGGATGCAAGAGACACATGGCCGGACCACATACCCGTGGGACAGGCCGTGTGTCAGACACGGCCAAGACACACGCTCGTGTACCTACTCGTGTGGAAAAAACAAGCCATTTCCTAGCCTCATTTGTCACCCAAATTTACCATGTTCCTGCACTAAGACATACCAAATACAATCCAACCACTTCAAGCATCCATCTCAAGCAAATATCATCATTTACAAGACATACCACTACATGCATGCATGTTCATAATTTTACCTTGGTTTAATCCATATGTTAGACTTACTAAAAACAACCACTTAATATATATATACATATATATATATAAAGATAGCTGATGGTCGTGAAACTAACTAAAAATTTGACTTAAGGCAAGCGCACCTATCGAATAGTATTATAGTTATGGTGAGACCGGAAATATCATATCCATGAGGACTAAAAGTACTAGTAATTACTATCTTTTTATTATCTAGCCTAAGAATTAAAGTGTGTTTTTAAACTAAAACTATTTATCTAATTAACTAAGATTATGACAAAGATGAAGTTTAGAAAATACTTTGGGAAAAACTGATGGAGAAGACAATACCCAAGGAAGAATCTACCTAGACTTCACTTATTACTTCTAAATTCGACAATTTATTCACTTAACTTAATCCGTAGAAATCCCTCATTTATGTTAATATCTTTCTCGAGACTAAGAACAACTGACTTTAGGAAAATAAAAATATAAAACATAAGTCTTCAAAAATAAATGAAGGAAAATAAAAATAAAATAAAAATAGAAATAGAAATAGAAATAGAAATAAAATAAATGGACTCAAAGGTCCTCATCATCGATGTCGTAAGCCACTGGCGCTAGAGGAGTGATACGGAGGTGCTCGTGAATCTGCCACAAAGTCTCATCGATACTATCGAACCTTGCATCAAGACTGTCGAACCTCTGAGCACAGTACTAACGGAAATCAGTAAACTCCTAAAATGACATGCCTCGAAAGCTAGCAGCAGAAGGAGCATGGCGGTGACTCGATGGTGGAGGCTGTGGTGGATCCTCGTGAGGGAGAGGGACATCATCAGTAATATCCTCTGGCTTATCCTGGTCATCAAACTGGACAAGTCTGTACTGAGGGGGGTCGAATCTGCGGCGTCACTCTATCATCCGCATGTGGATCATACTAGAAATTCCCTGTGGAGACATTTGGCCAACTGATGTAAGTGTCGATGACATCTCTTGAGTGTCGAAGAGGCCGAAATGTCATGCGAGGCGAGTCACGTAAGGGCCAAGGCAGATAGGGCCACTCCTATAGTGATCCGTCTGAAAAGGCGAGGGCCATAAAATATGCCAAGTCAAATACATGGCCAGTCACCATGCTCCATAGGAAGTACACGTTGGTGGTGCTGACCACTTCGGTGCCCTCTCTCCTCCCAGTCAAAGTATGAGTCAAGAGGGCATGAATGTATCGAAGTGCTAGAGGGAGAGAAGTCGCCTTCGAGCGACTCGGGTCATATATAATCTGACAACCTGTGAGATCGATCCAACAGCATGAAGGGGAATGATGAATATGTCAATGAAGCTGGAGGAAGTTTTCGGCAGACATGAACTCCTCCGTGTAGAGGCCCAAAGCAACTCCAAATTCAGGTACACTCATATGCCTGACAAGTCCACCAACTCAGAAAATGATAGTACCAGCCTCGTCATGTGTGTTCATCACGTGCTGTAGGTGAAAGGTAGTGTAAAACTCCAATGTCAGCTCCGAATAGGTGGGCTCGATGATTGCAAAGAACTGATCCCATGGGGCAGTATTGAGATGGAAGCGAACGAGGTGAGCAAGTTGGACCTACTCTAAAGCAGCCCAGTCAATACAGTGGCCCACTCCTAATGGTCGTACACGTAGTAGCTAAAATAGGTTATCCTGTGGGCTGGAGGAGAATTGAAGCAGTGGATGATGAGCTTCGGTCAAGGTTCTCGATGAGGTTGCGCCAGGACCTTCTACTTTTTCGAAGCGGGAACTGCAGTCTTTTTACCTCGTGAGTTGGTCATAATGTGCCTGCAGAAGTAGACTATTCAAATATCAGTAAAAACAAGACAAGAATATTACCAACCCAAAATGTCGAAGATTTCTTTGAATAAGATGTGTAAAAGACAAAATATGATAGACTTGGGTATGATAAAATTGGCTAATCTATATGATTTATTCCTAAATGCACTAATATGCACTCATGAATCCTAATAAGCTAATTGGCAATAGTAAGAGAAATATTAAATGAATAGAACGTGATGAAGAAACAAATGAAAAGGAAATATCCTTGATTAATCAACTACTAACCAAAGGCACAAATATCCAAAAGCACTGATTATGAATAATAAGAAGCAGAATAAATAAAAAGAATAAATAAGAATAATAAGACTAAAACTAGAAAAATATCAATAGAAAATGACGAAAGTTTCAAGAATTAATAAAGAAATAAAATGAAATAAACTGAAACAATAAAGTAAAAGATATAAAGAACAAGAGGAAACCGACTGGTACAGTTATGGTTGGAGATATGGACGGTGGTGAGCCGACGGTGGGTAGTAGGGGTGGGACACGGTCGGTGTTGGGGGAGGCACAGGCATGGGGACTAGGCCGTGTGGCGCGCGATGGTTGAGAGAGAAATGGGGAGAAAAGATGAGGGAAGAAGAGAAGAAAGAAGAAGGAAAGAAAGAATAAGAAAAATAAAGAAGGTAAAGGGAGGGGTAAGGGAGAAGGGAGGGTTGGACGGCTATAGGTGGTGGCCGGAGGAGGGGACTGAGGAGTTGCGATGGCTTAGGGTCTGGAGAGTTGGGAAAGAAGAAAAAAGACAAAGATTAGGGTTTGAGGGGTTTAAAAAGGGGCACGGTCGTCTGACACGCCCATGTGGATCTATTTCAGCACGTGTTTATCGTGAAAATTTAAATATGTAATTGTCACATGGCCTTGGGACACGACCGTGTGCGATGTTCTTCGCTTCTCCCATGTCCGTGTGGTATTTCGCACTCCCGTGTGTTTGAGCACACGGCCATGTGCCTTGCCCGTGTGGCTTCCTGACTTAATTAAAATTTGAAATTTAAGCTCCAATTTTTACACGGCCGTGTCGTATAGTCATGTGGATTGAATTTATGGTCGTGTGGCTCGATACTTGGGGAATTTTTAGCCCTGTTTCCACATGGCCAAGGGCATGCCCGTGTGTCCAGGCCGTGTTAGCCACTGTACTTGCATAAAAACACTAAAATAGCTAAAATAAAATTATTTAGTGGTGTTAGTGCTCGGGTTGCCTTCCGAGAAGCACTTATTTAGAGTCTAAGCTCGACTTACCTCTCATTTGCATGATCATGGTGGTTCGAGGAGTTTACACTCCTCATTCCTGCTATAAATCTTATCAAAATAAGGTTTTAGACGAGTACTATTTACCTTAAAAGTGCCAAATTTGGAATAAGTTACCTCGACTGTACCGTATGGGAAAATGTTAAGTACAGTAAAAGGGATTGGTCCATTAGGTTCAGAAGTGGCAATACGAGGGTCTGTTGCATCTAATAGTACTTTGTCTCCATCCTTAAGTTGATTTGATAAAACATTGAGTCCGTCCTGGTGTGGTTTGGTTTATAGTGTGTTCTCAGTTTCTGTGTCCATAATTCATCTAGTTCCTCGATCTGTAGCCTTTTCTCATTTATGATCTTCGAACGTGTTTCCTGCAAAGAAGGTTGCACCACATGATCAGTATTAGTAGCATGATTTATACAACCACCCTCAATATTCGATGTGTTACTCGAATTACAAGCTTGAAGAGTGATTGTTTCATCACTCACACGAAGTGTGAGTTTACCTGTACCAACATCAATAATAGTTCTAGCAGTTGCTAAAAACAGTCATCCTAAAATCAAAGGTACGTCATTATCCTCTTCCATGTCTAGAACAACAAAATCAATTGGGAATATAAATTTATCAATTTTAACAAGCACGTCTTCAATAATGCCCCTAGGAAATCTGATTGTTTTATCTGCCAGTTGAATGCTCATCCTAGTTTGTTTGGGTTTCCCAAGACCTAGTAGTTTAAACATTTTATAGTGCATGACATTAATACTTGCCCCTAAATCAGCCAAAGCATTGTTAACATTTAAACTACCAATTAAACAAGGAATCATAAAACTCCCTGGATCTTTCAATTTGCTGGGTAGCTTATTCTGTAGAATGGCTGAGCAAACTATGTTCAATTGCACATATGACGCCTCATCCAACTTTCGCTTATTTCCTTAAAGCTCATTTAAAAATTTAACTGCATTCGGCATCTGTGAAAGAGCTTTAATGAACAGTAAGTTAATATGTAATTTCTTAAATAATTTAAGGAATTTACCAAATTGTTCGTTCGTGTGATCTTTCCTTGTTGTACTAGGGTATGGCACACGAGGTTTATATTCTTCACTTACTGGCTTTTACTTACTGTGGTCTGCCTCATCCTTACCTTCACTTACCACAATTCCTTACCTTGGTTTTGGTTCTGGTTCAACTAACCCTTCTTCATCTCGAATAGTAATATGTTCCCTTGGGTTAGTTTAAGTATTACTCAGCAAGCTACCTTGTGGTCATTCGGAAATCAACTTAGCAAGATGTCCTATTTGAGTTTTGAGTCCCTAAATTGACACTTGTTGATTTTTAAGAGCTGTCTCGGTATTCTAAAAAAGAGTTTTCTGACACCGAGATGAATTTTGTTGGCATCTCCTCAAGGTTCGGCTTCTTTTCCTACTGGTAAGGTGGTTGTTGAAAACTTGGGGGATGTTGTGGCCTTTGATTTCCTTGACCACCCCATGAGAAATTGGGATGGTTCCTCCAACCTGTATTATAAGTGTTACTGTATGGGTTATTTTGAGGTCTAGAATTATTATTACCCATGTATTAAACTTGTTCCTCCTGGGTGCTAGGGTTGAATGTTGGATAATCTGTGTGTACTCCTCCTCCACTTGAATCACACCTCATTACTGGATGTACCTGAGTAGAACCATACAAACCGTCAATCTTTTTATTTAAAAGTTCTACTTGGCTAGATAGTATAGTAACCGCGTCGAGGTTGAAAATACCAGTAGCTTTCGCCGGCTTCGTTCTCATGACTTGCACTGATAGTTATTCAGTGACATCTCTTCAATAAATTCATAAGCCTCTTCAGGTGTTTTGTTGTTTAAAGTTCCACCGGCGGCTGTGTCGATAAGTTGCCTTGTTGAAGGGTTCACACCGTTGTAAAAAGTCTGAACCTGCAGCCATAGAGGTAACCCATTGTGGGGGCACCTTCTTAATAGGTCCTTGTATCTCTCCCATGCATCATACAGGGTTTCTAGATCCATTTGCACAAAAGAAGAGATATCATTCCTTAGTTTAGCCATTTTAGCCAGTGGAAAATATTTTAGTAAAAATTTTTTGGTCATTTGTTCCCAAGTAGTGATTGACCCTCGTGGTAACGATTTTTAACCACTGTTTAGCTTTATTTCTCAATGAGAATGGAAAAAAACGAAGGTGAATGGCATCTTCAGAAACGCCATTGATCTTAAAAGTGTCTCAAAGTCCCAAAAAATTTGTCAAATGAATGTTTAGATCCTCGTCCTGCAAACCATCAAACTGAACAAACTATTGTATCATTTGAATTGTGTTAGGTTTCAGTTCAAAATTATTTGCAACAATAGCAGGTCTAACTATACTCAATTCAGCTCCTGTTAAAGTAGGTTTAGCATAATCATACATAGTACGAGGAGCAGGATTCTGATTTACTGGGTTTGCAACAGCCACAAGAGGTAACTGATTATTTTGATTATCAGCCATCTCTTTGGTTGTGGTTTGAATATCACCCTCTTGTCCTTCCTCTATGTATCGTAGGCTTTGCCTTATTTCTCTTCGATTTCTACGAGCTGTCTTTCGATCTCACTATCAAAAAATAGAGGTCCCACGGGTTTTTTCTAGTCATAAACTATAAAAACCTACCAGAAGTAAATGAAAGAAAATTTAGTAATATAAACAAAATTAAAATTAAAATAAATTGCAATAAAATAAATGGCTAAAGTAATAAAAATTAAGCGTTCTTAATATTTTAGTCCCCAGCAACAGTGCCAAAAACTTGATGGTCGTGAAACTAACTAAAAATTTGACTTAAGGTAAGCACACCTATCGAACAGTAGTATAGTTATGGTAAGACCAGAAATATCGTATCCATAAGGACTAAAAGTACTAGTAATTACTATCTTTTTATTATCTAGCCTAAGAATTAAAGTGTGTTTTTAAACTAAAACTATTTATCTAATTAACTAAGATTACGACAAAGATGAAGTTTAGAGAATACTTTGGGAAAAACCATGGAGAAGACAATACCCAAGGAAGAATCCACCTAAACTTCACTTATTACTTCTGAATTAGACAATTTATTCACTTAACTTAATCCGTAGAAATCCATAATTTATGTTAATATCTCTCTCGAGACTAAGAACAACTAACTTTAGGTTGATTAATTGAAATCTCTTTCTAATTAAAACCCCTATTGTCGCATTAACTTGATCTATGGATTCCCTTATTAAATTTGATTCTAATCCGACAGATTTATGTCATCCTATCTCTAGGAGTGCATTCATATCCGCTTAATTATGGATGATCTACTCTTAAACAGGGACTTTTTATCCACTGATTAAGCACATCAAAACCTGAATTAATACCCTGGAATATTAAAACAATAATTTAGAACTCTCAATTAAGAATAATAATAAGTCTTTATCATATAATTCAAATAGTAATAAGATTCATCATAGGGTTCATCTCCCTTAGGTATTCAGGGAGTTTAGTTAATAAAAATAATGGAAAACATCTCAAAGTTTGGAAAAAAATAAAACATAAAGAAAAACCCAAAGAACTTTTAGGAAATTGGATGGAAATCTTCAGTCCTGTTGTAGATCCTGGCTCCGAGGTGATTCTGATGGCTATTCACGAGTATTTTCTGCCTCCAACTCTGTGTGTCCCCTCTAATCCTCTTCTAGGGTGTTTATATAGGCTTTAGAATGCTTCAAAACCATCAAAAGTGCCCTTTTTCCAAATAGAACTATGCTTGGGCTAGGCAGAGACACGGTCGTGTGCCACGCCCGTGTGAAGGTGCTTAGGCCGTGTGTAATACTGATTTGGTTCTTGGTCGACACGGCCATGACACATGGGCGTGTGGATCACCCGTGTGGAAGTGCCTAGACCATGTAAAACACTGATTTAGGCCCAATTTGCCCCTTTTTGGCCCATTTCTTGCTCTTTTTGCTATCCTAAGCTCTCCTGAGTATAAAACATGAAATTAAAGGATTAGGAGCATCGAATTCACTAAAACCAAGGGAAAATCATTCATAAATATGCCAAGCATGGGTAAAAATATGTATATATTACGGTTTATCAATGGCATAGCATGACATTACAAGTATATCAAACAACCATTACTAGGCAATCTAATGGCTAGATTACAAACATCATCATCAAGCCATAATTGGCCAATTAAGCTTATACATGCCATTATACCAAAATAAGATTTCTATTTATACCAAAATGAGATAGTGGATAGTGTGATGACTGCTCCGACTGACTTCCAACCTTCGCGAGCTTTGAGCACTATAAGACAGGGAAAATTAACGGAATAAGCATTTTATGCTTAGTAAGTTCGTACAATGGAAAATAAACTTACCGGCCTTATTTATTAACATAAGCACATATAAATATATATTCCATAAATTTTGGGTAAGTTACCAAACACATACACTTATTCAAACAAGTTAGCCACTTAATCTCATATGAATATCAAGTAAACATAGATGAGCTCATCACATTACAAGTTTCATAAATTTTTTCACCCTTCCTTGTTTTAAGATTCCCTTTTCCGTTGAACTATTGAAATGTTGATGGACATCCGGTTAGTATACTCAAAAGTACCCCATTTGGGTATAAACTTACAAGCACACTCTCAAGCCACATATTATGTTATAGATTACCAGTCCAGGCTAAATCCTTTTTAGTACATATGCTCTAAAGAGCTTAATTTGGATTGCCCGTTCGGGCTAAATCCAATCTATAGCATAGGCTCTATCGGCTTATATCACGATTACCCATCTGGGCTAAATCCTTTTTACAACATGTGGAGTATTATTCTTGTTCAAGCATATCACCTTAATCCATTGAATTTCAACATTCAACCGAAACATGGAAATTTTTCCATATTTCACAACTTATGATTATTTCATAATGTATGTTGTAACGCCCCAAATCTTTAGTAATTTAATTGCGTGTTATGTTACATGCCGGCTTACTTGCTGTGATGGTTAAGGGTACTGAGTAGTGTGAGAAGTCCTAAGTTCAAACCTAGGTTTTAGCAAAAATTTTTGTTTTCTTGTTGCATAAACCCTTGCATGTTGTTAATGGACTTTGAAATTAAAATGAGTAGAATATAGCAATGTAATGCCTGTTAGCTTAATGGTAAGTAGCATGTGGGTGTGCCTAAGGTTCTTGAGTTCGAGGTACCCTATGCGCAAGGGAGTTATATTTTGCTACTCACACAAGGTAGGTAGTTGGGGTTGACCGAAACTCTGATGGTTAGAGTGTTTGAGGGAGAGTGGTGTGTGTGGTCGGTTGTTAGAAGGGATTTGAAAGGATTTTGAATAGGTGTTTGAGGGATCTGGGGAGAGATAAAGGGAGAGATTCTAGGAGAGTTTAGGGAAGATGAAGGGTGAGGTAGTTTTCTGCCGAAAGTGGAACTCTCTAGTGCCAAAATTGGTCATAGGTAATCAAGTGCCGAAATTGGTTTGTGGTTGTTTTCTTTTTTGGTTCCTGCCAAATAATTCTATTTTGTTTTCTTGTACTTTCTGGTAGAGGTCGAATATTGCTTTATCTTTCGAGTAATTTTGCTTTAGTTTCCAATTGTTGCTACTCATTTTGACCATTTGGTTCCTTTTACAACCAACTACTTTTCTTTTGGGTCTTCATTCTTGACCGATTTCTCCTAACATTACTTTCTTCTTCAACACATTTCTTTGGTCGAATATCTTGTTTCTTCTTCCCCTCTATTTCTTTTCTCTCTTCACCCTTCTATTACGTTTGGTGCATTGGCTAAATAGTGCCTGGTAAGTCTCTGTTATGTTCTTTCATCCTTGGCTTTTCTCTTTTTGCCCCTCATTCATGGTGCTCTTGCATTTTAGAACTACTTGAGGAGTGAAGGGGTTCTCAAGGGATTCCTGAAGCATTCAATACCTTGTGCGTTTCTCTTGACTAAAGGTAACTTAACCCTTAGATATCATGTGGTGAACTTGGTGTAAGATTGCTGCTAGAAAGTGTTGGCCGAATGTCTTATTTCCTGTATTTGATCTAGTATTTTCTATAAATCTATTTTTGATTCAAGTAGTGTGTGAATATGAATTGTCATTAATTGACTACCTTGGTAGTACAGATCATTGATAAGGAGTGCTTGATCGCTAGCTTAAGGGAGTAGTAAACCCTGCATGCTTAATCAAGGTAAGTGAATGGTACGTTTAGAGTTCTAAGTGTAATAAAAGGGAATTAACCCTAACAATTTAAGGACTAAAATTGGATCATACTTGGATCTAGGTTGGGACGTGTGGTGATAGGCGTTCTTCTCACCAAAAGGTGTGTAATCACACTGCTTCATTCATTAAATGGCAAAAGCTGGAAAACTGTTATCATCGTTGCCACGTGATTGTGCGCTTGCTCGTGTGCTCATCTAAACGCATAAGTGTGAGCACATGATTGTAGAGGCCTCCCCGAGCGATCTCGTGGGCTTAGGTCGTTTTAGGCCAAATTGGGCCAAAATTGGGCCAAAATTGGATGTGTGGGCCCTACAGGCTCGTGGGCCCCGCATAGGGCAACCATACGGATGTGTGGAGATTATTGGGCCGACCGTGTTGTTACACGGCCAAGGCCATTATTTGGGCTTACTGGGACACACGAGCGTGTGGGCCCACATGGGCCGTATTATAGGCTTAGGCCCATTTTTGCTGATTAATTGTTAAGGTTGCACGGGTCGCACGAGACGATTGTGGACCTATTGTTGGGTGGGTAAGTATACCTGAACCCTAATTTATGTTACGACGGTTATACCTCTTTGAGGTAAATGATAGATATACCGCTATGTGATATATGAATGTTGAGCATGCCATCTTTATTATTTGTTCATATATATTATGTTGCATTGGATGAGGGGACATATGATATTGGAGGAAGTGTACTGAAAGGCTATAATCCTAATACTGGCAGCTCTACTGCAAATACTGTTAGTGCTGTAACCGGTACTATATTCTGGAGTGTAGGGATGGGTGGGTCGATTTTATCCCCATATGGAGTGTAGGCTAGACGGAGTGGAGTGCATAGGATGGATGGGTAGGATCTCTGTATGCATTTCTGATACTGTACTGAATTGGGCTAAGGCTCACATTGATACTGCTACTGATTGGGCTAAGGCCCTTACTGATATCGCTACTGATATGGGCTTAGGCCTAGACTGTTCAACACTGTATGTTTGACTATTTGGTAAATAAGGATTACACACTGAGATTTCATAAACTCACCTTTTTGGCTTATCCGTGCAGGAAATCCTTAAGTGGGTCGATGCTGCGAGGGACTCTGAGATGGCCACACCACTGTTTATGTTTTCGTTTGGCTTTTAGTAAAAGTAGTTTTAAAAGGGTAAAATTTATGTAATAAGGTTGTTTAAAGTTTTATTTTTATTTGGGCAATTATTTAAATTGACTTGCATCTGTTAGCAGGAGGACCTGGGTTTTCAAAAGGTAAAAATTTTCAACTACTATGCCACGTGACTGGTTTTAAAAGCTTTCACAACGAACATTGTTTAAAATGTAATAACGATTTAGTATGTGACATGTTTTGCTTAACAAACCTTTTATTTAGCAAATAAATAAAATAAGATAGCTTTTCATAAGGATCATAAACAAGCTTTTAAAACAAATGGACTTTTCTAATAGAACTACGTTTTTCAAAACTCACACCAATGTGACATCACAGATGCGGCCATAAGTTCTAGGTCGGGTTTAGGGTGTTACATTTAGTGGTATCAAAGCCAGGCTATAAAACTCGACTGTGGATTTAGGTTTTTCCTAAAAACGTAAATTTCAAAAGAATTATTTTAAATGGTGGA
Source organism: Gossypium hirsutum (assembly GCF_007990345.1). Classification (NCBI taxonomy): domain Eukaryota; kingdom Viridiplantae; phylum Streptophyta; class Magnoliopsida; order Malvales; family Malvaceae; genus Gossypium; species Gossypium hirsutum. The sequence goes on along the minus strand of NC_053433.1, from coordinate 86,466,237 downwards.
AAATATTTTGAAGTGTTGTTTCCGAATGTGTGGTCTACTGAGTCTCCAGCGCCGACTTTGTAAGTTCTCTTAAACTACTATTCGATGTGGTTGAATTATAGAGATTATCGTAGATAATAGACTATATTGAAACCTTTATTAAGGTAACCTGAAACTGTAGTGAGACTATAATTTGCGAAAACAAACTGCGAAAATAAACAACTCTGAGTTATTAATGCTATTTTTCATAAAACATCCATTAATAAACACTGAAACTGTAAAAATTTATGCATAAAACTGTTAATACAGATCATACACAAATTGATAATGAGCACCAGAGGTACTCATGGAAGGGGTACAAGAGGCCGCGGTGGAGGCTGTAGAGGTGCTCGAGCTGGGTCTTCGGCATCGGGTCATATGCCTAATGTTGAGGCAATAGAGGCACCGGATTCACTTATGACTGAGACTAGGTCACACGATTGTACAGTTGGGACGACGCACTACCCCAAGCTATGCTGCGAATTTTGGAGAGGGTCGTTGGGCCTAATACTGGTACAATGGGTCGTGGGTCGGTAAAGGAATGGGGCTGAGATTTTTAGGGGTATCGCTGGAGTTGACCCTAATGTGGCTGAATATTGGATAAAGGCCACGGAGAGGATCATGGATGAACTCGACTGCACCCTCGAGCATAAACTAAAAGGTGCAGTATCATTATTACGAGATGAAGCCTATTAGTGGTGGCTTACAGTGAAAGAGGGTACTCAGCCCAACTAGTTGACTTGGGAGTTTTTCAAGAATGCTCTCCAAGGGAAATATGTAGGTGCTAGTTATGTAGATGCCCAGAGAAGGGAGTTTTTGAATCTAACTCTAGGGGATAAGTCAGTAGCTGAATATGAGTCTGAGTTTTTGTGACTTAGCCACTACACACGTGGGAAGGTGGCAACGGAATATGAGTGTTGTGTTTGTTTTGAGGATGACCTTAGAGATAATCTGCAGGTTCTGATAGCTCCACAGAGGGAGCGAGATTTTGCTGTGTTAGTAGAGAAAGTGAAGATCGCTGAGGATGTGAAGCGCGCTGAGCTCCAAAACTGTGAGAAGGATAAATGAAGGAACAAGAGGGTTTGAGAGCCCTCAGGTTCAGCTATAGGGCCTAAGAAGAAGGCCGGCTTTGATGGGCTAGCTAGAGTTGGGGCCCCTGTCGCTACTACTAGACTGCAGCCTTATGCTGATTGTGGGAAACGCCATCAGGACGAGTGTTGGAAGAGGTTAGGGGCATGTTTAGGGTGCGGATCTATAGAGCACCGTATTAGAGATTTTCTATAGAGGCCCAATCAGATGCAAGCTACTGGTATGGATACTGTTCAGCCGTAGAGGGGTTTTCAGTAGCCATTGAGAGGCTATGGTCAGGCTAGAGGCAGAAACGGTATAGGTCGTGGTCATGGAGCACTAGGTAGAGGTGCTGGTCATGTTGAGGTAAGACAGCCGGCACTAGCTTATGCTGCACATTACCGAGAGGACGGAGACGCTGCAGATGTCATTACAGGTACGTTCTTTATTCTTCATGAACCTTACACTGCATTGATTGATGTTGGGCCTACGCACTCTTATATAGCATTCACTGTGCCTAAGAATTTGGGTTTGATTTTTGAAAACACTACGAGTGAGGTTACTGTGTTAAGTCCTTTAGGGCAGTTTGTCAGAGTGAATAAAGTGTTTAAGGAGGTACCTTTGGAGGTGCAAGGAAGAATCTTTTTGGCAGATTTAATGGAACTCCCTTTTGGAGAATTCGACTTGATACTAGGTATGGATTGGCTAGTTAAGCATCAGGTGAATTTGGATTGTGCTGCTAAGCGGTAGTATTGAAAACTGTCAAGGATGACGAGGTAGTTGCAATTGGGGAGCGTCGGAACTATCTATCAAATGTGATTTCTGCACTTAGAGCTGAGAAGTTAGTTCGTAAGGGTTGCGAGGCATATCTAACCTACATCAGTGCTTCTAGTTCTGAGATTATTTGGCCAACTGTGTTGTTTACACGGCCAAGGCCATTATTTGGGCTTACTAGGCCACACGAGCGTGTGGGCCTTCATGGGCCATATTATGGGCTTGGGCCCATTTTTGCTGATTAATTGTTAAGGTTGCATGGGTCGCACGAGATGACTGTGGACATACTGTTGGGTCGGTAAGTATACCTAGACCCTAATTTATGTTACGACGGTTATACCCCTATGAGGTAAATAACGGATATACCCCTATGTGATATATGAATGTTGAGCATGCCATCTTTATTATTTGTTCATATATATTATGTTGCATTGCATGGGGGGACATATGATATTGAAGGAAGTGTACTGAAAGGCTATAAGCCTAATACTGGCAGCTCTGCTGCAAATACTTTTAGTGCCGCAACTGGTACTATATTCTAGAGTGTAGGGATGGGTGGGTCGATTTTATCCCCCACATGGAGTGTAGGGCTGCATGGAGTGGAGTGTAGAGGATGGATGGGTAGGATCTCTGTATGCATTTCTGATACTGTACTGAATTGGGCTAAGGCCCACACTGATACTGCTACTGTATTGGGCTAAGGCCCTCACTGATATCGCTACTGTTAGCCCTCACTGATATCGCTACTGATATAGGCTTAGGCCCAGACTGTTCAACACTGTATGTTTGACTATTTGGTAAATAAGGATTACACACTGAGTTTTCATAAACTCACCTTTTCAGCTTATCCGTGCAGGAAATCCTTAAGCGGGTTGGTGCTACAAGGGACTCGTAGATGGCGACATCACTGTTTATGTTTTCGTTTTGCTATTAGTAAAAGTAGTTTTAAAAGGGTAAAATTTATGTAATAAGGCCATTTAAAGTTTTATTTTTATTTGGGGATTTATTTAAATTGACTTACATCTGTTAGCAGTAGGACTTGGGTTTTCAAAAGGTAAAAATTTTCAACTACTATGCTGCGTGATTGGTTTTAAAAGCTTCCGCAATGAACATTGTTTAAAATGTAATAATGATTTGGTATGTGACATCCTTTGCTTAACGAACCTTTTATTTAGCAAATAAATAAAAAAAATATAGCTTTTCATAAGGATCATAAACAAGGTTTTAAAACAAACAAAATTTTCTAATAGAACTACGTTTTTCAGAACTCACTCCAATGTGACATCACAGATGCGGGCATAACGTCTAGGCCGGGTTTTTTGTTTTAAATATGTTATCTCAATCACATCAACACAATCATACAATTAAATTTAAGCATTTAACATATATAGTTAAGTTACACAAACTTACTTGGAAAATGGTTCGTTTTTGAATTTCAACTAATCCGAAACCTTTTGCTTTCCTCGATCTAGTTCCATAGTTGGTCTTTCCGAATCTATATTGATAAATTTGACTATTAATCTATCACATTTCATATACATTTGCATTTTATTGCATCCTAGGAAAAATTACCATTTTGCCCCTATCTTTTTCAAAAATTCTAATTTCATCCCTAGGCTCGGAAAATGAAATTCATGAAATTTAACCCTTTTTCCAAGCCTAGACGAAACTTATAAACAACATTTACAGCACACATTTTTCACAATTTTCAGAATTTTTCATGACTTTTTACCATTTTTCATTTTAGTCCCTAAATCAAGTTTTCATAAAAAATTACTTTGTAAAAGTTGTTTATCTATGAATAAACTTTCATTTCCTACCATAAATTACTAATTTTCATCATACTCATCCATGACCCAAATTTCATACCTTGATAACTTTTCAAATTAATCCTCTAAATAGAGAGATTAGATTATCCCGATTTTAAAATATAAAAATCATTAAAAACGGGACTTGATCTCATACCTTTTCAAGCTTCGTAAGTTTTCTTCCTCTCTCCTAGGGTTTCCATGAAAGTTTTGGGGAAGATAATATGAAATTAGATGAATATTTCTTTTTATTTGATTATCATCTTTTAATTTTAGTGATTTCCAATTTAGTCCCTTGCCTTTTTTAGATTTTCCATGGATGAGTCATTAAAATATCTACTAACTACCCTTCAATGGTATAATTAACATGTAAAGACCTTAAGTTTTGAACTCTATGGCTATTTGGTACCTATAGCTACTAGCACCCAACTTTTGCATTTTATGCAATTTAGTCCTTTACCTAATTAACCACACAATCTATAAAATTTTCGTATCAAAATTTTCATGTGACCTTCCTATCATGATGCAAACCATAAAAATAAAATAATTTTTACTTTTAACTCAGATTTGTGGTCCCGAGACCACTGTTTCGACCTCATCGAAATTTGGCTATTACATTAAAAATATGTCAAATATGTATCCAAACTTACCTAAACGACCAAATACAAATATGTATAATTGTACCAAAACTTAACATGTAGGTCACTTATCAAGCTCAACCATTTGGTACCCAAAAAAACCAATTCACAAGATAAATCATTTAAAAACTAACATCACTATACTTATGTGCTTTCCACAACAAGCACTAAATCACTCCAAATTGTAATACATATTCATATGCATATTCAAACCCATTTAAATTTCATCTATCAAACATAAATCAGTTTTCATGTTAACCATACCAAACCACACATTAAACATGATAAGGCCATTTATATATATATAGCAAAATATACCAAAACACAGGTCAATTCCAATGGCTAAAAACTTAACAAAACATATAGGCTATCATTAGCCAAAATAACCTATACATGCCATTATAACCGAAATTAGATAATCAAAAGTACCAACAGAGCCGATAGATAGTGTGATATAGCACTGACAAGCTTCTAATGTGAATGAGCTTCCGAACCACTATAAAACACAAAAAATAACACAGAGTAAGAATTTAAGCTTAGTAAGTTCATATGACACAAAATTTAACTTACCATTTAACCACAATTTAGGTAAGTAAACCAAAACATATCACAACTCAATTTGGCTACAAGCCTAACACATATTCATCAATCAAGTTAGCCATGTAATTTATATAAAAATCGAGAATCATGTATGAGTTCAACAACTATTTAAAATTCCATATACATGTAACATCTATACCATGTATCTATATATCATATATAAACCATTTCCATGTAATTCACGTAAATACTTGTACTAGTTCGTATCGAGCTCATATAAACTCGTAATAGAATTGTGCCTATTGAACCACTTAGAATATTATTGGATATGCGAGTAGTACACACAAGGTGTACTAAACTTTAATCCGTCAATTCCTGTGCATGTATGCTCATACGAGTTATAAACGGTAAGCTCCTTTGAGCTAAATAATGGTAAGCTCATACGATCTGAGTATCGATAAGCTCATAACAACTGAAATCGGTAACCCTAATGACATGTCATTTATATCCTACGAATTCTTAAGTTTCAAACGAGACTTGGTAGTCGTTGTATGTCGTCAAATATGCGATCAGTAATTATACATAGAATTATACAATCCACATATATATATTTCAATTAAATCATATAAATACACAATTTCATTACACGAACTTACCTCAACGAGTTTACGTAGATACGAAGGCAACTAATTCGATATTTTTTCTTTGTCTCGATCTAACTCTGTACGAGGTCTAACCGGATCTATACGAATGAATTTAAATCAATTCAATAGAATTCTTATTCAATTTAGTCCAACACACATTTTTGGCAAAATTACTATTTTCCCTATACTTTTAATTCATTACAATTTAGTCCCTAGGCTCGAAAAATGAAATTCATTCAATTTTGTACCTACCCAAGCCTAGCCGAATTATAAACATACTTATAGCATCCCATATATTTCACAAATTCATACTTTTACCACACAATTTATCACATTTCTCAATTTAATCCCTAATTGATAATTTCATAAAAAATTCCTTTACAAAAGTTGTTTATGCAACGAAAACCATTCTTTTTCTACTATTAAACTTCAAAAACCTAACATATTCATTAATGGAAAAACTCAAATACTTTAACAGTTTTACAAATTAGTACCCAGGCTAGCTAGATTAAGCTACAATGATCCTAAAAACATAGAAATTATCAAAAACGAGACAAAAAAACATGCCTAATTGCACAAAAGAGCCTCAGCCACGAACCTAGCTCTCAAAAATCACTTTCTTCCCTTGTGAAATTCAATTGAAAGAGATGAAGAAAGATGATGGCATTTTTGGTTTTATTTTAATTATCCTTTATTTACAAATTTCTAAAATTAACCTTTAAAACATTTAATAATTACTCTAATGCCAAGCCATGTACATACACTATCACATTTAATGCTATAATTACCAAATAAGGACCTCCACTTTAAAGTTCTATAGCTCTTAGACACCTTTAGCTATTAGAACACCACTTTTGTACTTGACACGATTTAGTCTTTTTTATCAAATTGAGCATGTAATCGATAAAATTTCTTAACAAAATTTTTATATGGTAATATTATCATGATGTAGATCAAAAAAAATTTAACATAAATTTTTTAAACTTGAATTTGTGGTATCGAAACCACTGTTCCGATTTCACTGAATACGGGCTGTTACACAAGCTCAACAATTCGAGTTGAAATTGGTAATGTTCTAAATGTTACAAGTTGTAGGGAAATTGGTGGTTTACCCATTGAAGACCCACAACTATATTTAAGACTTTTTTATAGAATTTTGTGACTCATTCAAAAACAGGGTGTTCCTGAAGACACCTTGAGACTTAAGCTATTCCCGTATTCCTTAAGAGATCGTGTCAAGGCAGGGTTAAATGCTTTGCCATCGGGAACAGTGGCACTATGGAATGACCTTTTCCAGAGATTTTTGTTAAGGTATAATCCTCCCACTATGAATGCCAAGTTGAGAAATGATATTACATCCTTTTGACAATTTGAAGATGAAACGCTATATGAAGCATGGAGAGATTTAAGGAGTTAATTAGGAAATGTCTGATGCATGGATTCTAGCACTGGACTCAAATGAAGATGTTTTACAATGGGCTAAATGCGCATACATGAATGGTAGTTGATGCCTCAGCAGGTGGTACTATGTTGGATAAGACATACAATGAAGCATATGAAATATTGGAAAAAAATTACCAGCAACGATTACCAGTATCCGAGTACTCAATTTAGGATGGGTAAGAGAGCTACTGGTACCATCATACTCAATGCAATCACTTCATTGATGGCCCATGTATCTTCTCTAGCTAATATAATTAAAACCACAAAACCTTTAACTATTGTGCAGGAAATCAAAGCAGCTGAATCATCATGTGTTTATTATGGTGAAAGTCACATGTTTGATGAATGTCCATCCAATCCAGTACCAGTATACTATATAGGGAACTCTTATCAAAACAATAATCCATACTCCAATACCTACAATTCAGGGTGGAGACAACATCTGAATTTTAGTAAGAATAATCAAAGTGCATGAAAATTCAATACTGTCACAAGGCAGAATGTCAACAATGCACCGCCAGGATACGTTCTACTAATGCCCTGACACAATAATCAGTATGGTCAGGCATCATCATCTACTTCTATGGAAGCTTTATTAAAGGAGTATATGACCAAGATTGATATTATTATCCAGAGTCAGGCAACATCCCTTTGAGCACTTAAAAATCAAGTGGGGTAGATAATCAATGCTTTGAACACAAGACCGCAGGGAGCATTACCCAGCGACACAAAAAATTTGAGGACACAAGGCAAGGAGCAATGCAAGGCTATTACTCTCAGAAGTGGGACTCAGATAGATGATGTTTTTCAAAATTATGCGACAGAGGACGATGACCCAAGATATGACCAGGTAAAGATCCTAGAGCCATCTGTAAAACATTCTACAGTTGAAAAGGGTAAGTAGAAGAATGCTATGGTTGAACCAAATCAGGTTACCAACAAAAATGCCACAGCAAAACAATATCAGCAAATTGAAGGACGACCACCTCTACCATTTCCTCACTGATTTCATAATTCTAGGTAAGATGCTCAGTTTAAAATATTTTTAGATGTCTTGAAACAACTCCATATCAACATACCACTAGTCGAAACGTTAGAGCAAATGGCCAACGACGTAAAATTCATAAAGGACATATTGTCAAAGAAACGCAGATTGGGAGAATTTAAGACTGTTGCTCCCACTGAAGGGTGCTTAGAAATGTCGATGAATAAGTTAACTCCAAAGTTAAAAGACCTAGGGCATTTCACTATCCCATGTTCAATTGGAAATCACTATCCAGGTAAGACATTATGTGATTTAGGGGCAAGTATAAATCAAATTCCTATGTCTATTTTCAGTAACCTAGGAATTGGGAAGGCAAGACATATCATATTGATGTTGCAATTAGCTGACAGGTCTTATGCCTATCCAGAAGGTAAAATCGAAGACTTTTTGTAAGGGTAGATAAATTTATCTTTCTCGTAGCTTTTCTTATTTTAGAATGTGAAGCTAACCATGATGTTTCAACTATTCTTGGAAGACCATTTCTTACTACTAGTAAGACTCTAATTGATGTACAGAAAGGTGAGCTAACTATGAGAGTGAATAATCAACAGGACACTTTTAATGAGTTTAATTCGTTGAAGTGTACGGATGAAAATGAGGAAGGCCACACGATTGATGTAATAGAAATAGTAGTATATGAATTTGAAATATTTTGCTATAGTAGTGCGAACAGCGAAGATTACTTGATGGAGTAAGGTGATGAATTAAGATTTGAAGAGCTTGGAGAATTTAGGAAGCTCAACAGATAGTAGACTGGCCAGGGAAGAAATTTGAGACCCTGGATTTATCCAGAAGATTCGTTAAGCCTCCTAAACCTTCTGTACAGGAATCACCAGTACTGGAGTTAAAGCCTCTACCACAACATTTGAAATATGCATACTTAGGGAAAAATAGTACTTTTTCAGTTGTAACTTTTACAAAGTTAACACCTGAGCAAGAGAACAGGTTGTTGGAAGTGTTACAATGATTTAAAAAGGCATTGGGATGGACCCTTGCTGATATAAAAGGAATTAGCCCAACATTGTGTATGCACAAGATTTTGTTGGAAAATTGCCAAATCAATTCCATTAAACAGTAGAGAAGGCTAAATCCAATTATGAAAAAGTTGTCAAAAGGTAGATTATTAAATGGCTTGGCGCCGACATTATTTATCCCATTTTGGAGAGCTCGTGGGTGAGCCCTGTGCAATGCGTACTCAAGAAAGGAGGTGCCAAAGTAGTAAGTAACGATAATGATGAGCTCATACCCACTCACACCGTTACGGGATAGAGGGTGTGTATGGACTATCGGAAGCTTAATAAGGTAACAAGGACAATTTCCCTTTGTCGTTCATTGATTAAGTGTTGGATAGATTAGTTGGTGAGGCTTTTTTATAGTTTCCTAGATGGTTATTCTAGTTACAACATAATTTCCATAGCACCAAAAGACCAAGAGATGACCACCTTTACCCATCCATATGAGACTTTTTCATTTTGACGGATGTCGTTCGGGTTATGTAATGGCCCAACAACTTTCCAACATTACATGATGGCTATATTTTCAAACAAGGTGGAGAATTTCCTTGAAGTTTTTATGGATGACTTTTCCATGTTTGGGAATGATTTTGAGGATTGTTTAAAGAATTTAGAGATGGTATTATGCCACTGTGAATAAATATGTGATAAATATGTCTGTGAATTATGATAAAGAGAATTATGATGTGATGAAATATAAACATGTTGTGATGGTAAATATAAGGGTATGATATTCATGTCATGTTACAGTGTGTATAATATGCCAATAATATGATTACGTGGTGAATATGTACGGATAATCGATAAGTAATATTTGATGACATTATGGGTATTCTGGCCTTGTGATGAGACCGTTGGCTATAGTTGGCATGCCATAGGATTGTGAGTACTCACCTATGTATGTTGTGAAATATGGGGTATTGAGGCCCAAAGACAGTGTTGGAGAGATAAGGGAATATGAGTCAAGCTCCATTCATCGAGTGTGGCGTGTTGGAAAGCATTAGCTATATGCTTAGCTTACGGGATATGATTGAATCTACGAGTCTGCATGTAGTGTGATAGAGATTCGTGTATTCGATGAGTGGTGGTAGAGTCCACTTTATGTTTCATAATCTCAAGAGCCAAATTCTCATACATTGTGAGTAAATGTGACTTTATGTGATTATAGGTGCTTATATGTGATTAATACATGTCGAAATATATATAAGCCTAAACATTCGTATAAATAATGTGTAAAAGTATGCATGAATATGACTAAATATGTGAATTATAGCACTTAGTTAATGACGTTTTGGGAATATGATGTATGTTGTTTGGTTGATACATGAAGACTTATTCACATAGCGGTTGTTCTAGGCATCCACTGAGCTTGTTAAGCTCACCCACTCCATTTTATCCTTTATAGAGTGGTTTCATTCCCAATGTGAGTGGTGTAACAGCTCGATTTTTAGCAAAATCAGAACAGTGGTTTCGAAACAACAATTCTGAGGTTGTAAAACTATTTTAATATTATTTTTATGTTTACAGCATGAGATTAGATATGTGTGGAAATTTCGTATACTAATTTTATCGTTTAAGTGGTTAATTTGAAAAAAAGACTAAATCGTGTAAAATGAAAAAAATGCATTCTACTTAATAAAGGTGTCTAATTGCCATGACTTACTAAATGAAAGGTCCTTATGTTGTTATTAAACCATTTATAGTGGTAATGGACATAAATGGGCATATATTAGGTGATTTTATAATGTTTTCATTAAGGGTAAATTTGGAAATTGATAATTAAGTTAATAAAATTATAACCAAACATGATTTTTGTCCATCTTTCATGCATTAGCCAATTTTTTCCAGTGAAAAACACCTTTCTATACTCATCTATGGTTCAGCTCTTTGAATCTTTGATTAAGGTATGTACTTTGCTAGGTTTTTGATGATTTTTATGTTTTTGTGATCGTTGCTTTGAGTACTAGCTAGCCCGTACCCTAAATTTTAAAATTTGTGATGACCTTGAAAGTTTCCATTGATGAATTCATGTGTTTTTGAATGTTTGATGATGAAATATGAAAGCTTGGTGTTTGATATACATGTTTTGTAAAGTGATTTTTGACAAAACTGGCAACTAGGGATTAAATTGTGAAAAGTATAAAATGTATGGTTAAATGTGTGAAATAAATAAAAATATGGGCTGCTAGAGACCTATAGAAAATTCAGCTAAGCATGGGTAATATTAAATTTTGTGTAATTTGTGTTTTTGTTAAATAGGGACTAAATTGAATAAATGTGAAACTTTAGATCGGGGGAAATCTAAAGTTATCAAATAGTCGATCTGGTTCTTCTATTCCAACTACGAGGTAAGGTCATATACTAATAAATGTCTTTAAATTGAATTATGTGTGTTTACTTGTCATTGAAATGTTATAAATGCGTTACGAGCAAATACAAGCAAGAAATGATGAAGTTTCGATATCCGGATATCGATTTGTGTTAACATGTAAGACCATATCTGGGATATGGCATTGTATAAGCTTATGTGACTTCTGAGTATCCTTAACGATTCTGAATAGTTCAACGGGCAAAGTCAAGTTGAGAAAGAATGTGTAAATAAGTTAAATGACTTAGGTACGTATGAGATTTATATGAGTATTGAAAGGTGAAGTATATGATGAAATTGATTAACATATAGAATATGCGTTCAAGGTGAAAGGTTTTTGAACTTGTATATGATTTGTTATGCTTAGTATATTTGAATTAATGTGCAAATGTTCATATGATGACTTTATTTGTATATGGCTTACTAAGCTTTGAAAGCTTACTTTGTGTATTCTTTCTATGTTTTATAGATCATCGAAGCTAGTTCAGATATCAGGGATCATCAGGAACCATCATCACACTATCAACTACTTGTTGGTACTTTTGGAGCTTTGTTTATATGGTATATGGCATGTATTGGCTAGTGTCGTTTTGGTATGTTTTGAACTATGATTTTAGCCATGAGATTTGGCTTGTAAATGTTGACATGTATTACCATTAAAGTTGGCTTGAATTGTGTTCGGTAAGTGTTATATATGTGATGTATATAATGCCTTATATGTTGGCTTATTTGGTGTGGTTATGTGTTGGTTATCTTGGTTAGTTGTTAATTGATGTGCTAAAGTTTGGAAGTTGACATATTGTGGTTTGATTTGAGATGATGATATGGTATATTAAGTGATTTGAAATTGAGGATAAGTTGATGAGTTAATGCATTTGAAATTAAGTAAATTGTGATAGTTTCGGCATAATGATTTGGTGTGTTTTGAATATGGAATTGAGTGTTTAAAATGGTTGTGAATAGATGGCATTATAGGAGTATGAATTGGCATGTTTTTGGTTGCTTAAAGATGTATTTAAATGGTGCTATTTTGGTTGTTATGTATGCTTGTGGAAAGAGTGGCAAATTGGCTTTTCAAATGGCCTATTTTTGTCCACACGAGTAGAGACACGGGCATGTGTCTCAACCGTGTGTGACACATGGTCATGTTACACAACCGTCTGTCCCCTGGGGTACCCTTCAATTTAAAGTCAGTATACCCTACAGTTTTGACACGGCCTAGACACACGGGCGTGTCTACTGGTCGTGTATGACACAAGGGCTAGCAATTGGGCATGTGGCCAGCCGTGTGACCCAAGTCAGTAACCTCCCAAGTTTTCCCATGGCCATGGCACCCGAAAGTGTCTTCATCCGTGTGGTGCAAGTCAGTACGTATGCCCTATTTTCACACAGCATGTGACATGGACGTGTTTAGTGACCGTGTGAGGCACACAACCTTTGACGCGGGCGTGTCTGGTGACCGTGTAAGGCACACGGGCGTGTGACCCTTATATGTTTAAAAATTTTCTAAGTTTCCCAAATTTTGCAAATGTTATCGGTTTAGCCCCAAACCACTTTTAAGCATTTTTTAAGGTCTCGTAAGACCTCATAAGGGACAATATGAATGATTTGAATTGATTTTGCTTATAATTGTATAAATGTATGTGATTAATGTATTATCCGATAATGCCTCGTAGCCTATTCTGGTGACAAATACGGGTTAGGGGTGTTACAAGTGGTGTGGCTGTTGAGGGATTGGTCCAAGCCATTCTTTATTCATTATAGTAGGTGTTTTGCTTATTCTAGTTCTAGGAAATAAAAAGGCGATGTGGTAGAGATTTATATCAGATTGTTAAGACGTATTTGGGATTATTTTCATATTATCTATGCTTGGAAGCATGTGGACTTGGATATGGTATTTAGACTGTTAATTTATACATTTTAATTCTTGTGTGACTAGGTGAATGAAGCATGATGTTTAGGAAACAAGTTGAACGGTTTAAATGCTCTTATGTGCTGGATTTTTGTAACCTGGAGTAGAGGTATCGATATTAGGGATTTTTAAAATGATACCTCTGTATTTTCGAAAGTGCAGGGTGTCAGAATACCAATTTGGTATCGATACCTTGGCCCGAGTATCGATACTCAAGGTGTAGATACCTTGCAAAAGGCCGATATTTTCTGATGTTTTGGAATTTGGTGAGAAATAGAATGCTAGTTTGGTATCGATTTTCCAAGTGGTATCGATACCACTTAAATGAAATATCGATACCATAGAGGCAGATCAATACCTATATAACATTTTTGGGAAATTTTGATAAGTGGTCCTAATGCATGATTAATACCCATGTTGTGCTATTTTATGAATTCTTGGCATGGTTTATCAACAAAAAAGTGAATGTATGGTTTATAATTCATGATAATGATATGTTGTTATTAATCGAAAAAAAAGATGCATGAGAAATAACATGTCGTTTTAGATGAACAAGTAGTGAGATAGTGGTGTGCCATCTCGATATTCAGCTTGGTGTCTAGGCTGGGTATGGGGTGTTACGTAACCCATGAAATAAGTAGCTTTCCCTAAATAATTGTTTTCTTGACCTCTTGAACCACCCAAATCCTAACCTTGCTTACTTTAAAAGTATTTGGAGTTTAAGTTTGAGGGGAGTTTAAGAGGAATATTAGGTGTATATTATAAGGAACTAAAAGATGAGTTACATAAAAAACTTACTAAAAAAGGTACTTATGTATTTTTTTTTTAAAAAAAAAGGGGAGTACCAAAGAGTACATGAGTTAAAAATGGAAAAGAGTTCGTTATTTAGTGGGCAGTTGCAATTTCGAAGGCCAAGGTAAGCTAAGTTTAAGGTTCTTTGAACTTAAAATATCTATTTTTTTTTCATACCTTAACCCTTTCCCCACTAAAACATTTTCAAAAGACCGATTGATTTAAGACCACTAAGTTGACTACATTAATGAAGAGGAAAGTATCAAACTCAACATACGAAGACGTGTTAAATTCGAAGAATGATGCTTAGTTAAAATAGGGAAGTTAAATTATTTTATGGAATTGAACTTACTCTACTCATAAAATTAACTATTCAAATCATGATTTGTTAGCATCTAAATACAGGAAGAAATATTTTTTAAATTATTTTATGGAATTGAACTTACTCTACTCATAAAATTAACTATTCAAATAATGATTTGTTAGCATCTAGATACAGGAAGAAATATTGGGTGATATATTGAATACAAACTACATACTTGCAAATTAATTTGAGAGCATAACTTTTTTTTGCCCTTATGACTACTTGGATGAATTATATTCTACAAATTATAACATGTTTTTAGCATTACTTAGGATGAGAAATGATTTAAGTTTAGAGGTGTATAAACTTTAATATATATTTTAGCACTTTTTTATGTACGTTTTATGCTAATTCCAAGTAAAAAAATAACACTTTATGTGGTTTTTCACTTAATTTCATGATATTTTATTATTTCCATGCGAATGCATTAAGTTTGTGAACTTTATGTTAGATACATGTTACTTTGTTATTTTTTAGGAATAATTGGGCTGAGGGAAAGAATGAAAGAATTTTGGTTGTATTTGGGTCTTAAACATGTACAGGTTGATAATGCAGTCACATGGGCTTGAAAATGGCGTTATTCTAGATTTAATTACATGGGGGCTAGTATTGTCTTAATTGGAGGTGCAAAACTAGATCACAAATGTTCTTTAACATGAAATAAGACTGAAAATATCCACTGCTAAAATTAGCAGTCCGAAACCTACCATCCATCTCCCAAATATAGCAGATTTAACCACTAATCTTCACCAAATAAAAATGAGCACCCTATTCTCCTTGGATCAAGCTTCAACCGTCCACTCCTCTACTAAAAATAGTAGTCATAATCCCTTCTCTTATTCCACTCAATGGTCGACTATACAAGGAAAATAATGAGCAACCACCTTGGCTAAAAATAGAAGTCAAATGGCCACCCACCTTCCCCACATTAAGGGATGACAATCAAGGGAGGAAATCATGCATGTCCTCTACTAAAATCAAGCAAAATATTCACCCACTTCCACCATTCAAGGGATGAAAATCATTGGAAAGAAAATTAAGGAATCCCTTGCTAAAAATAGGAAGGAACATTGGGACTAAGAAGGCTATAAAAAGGGACCTTCATTCATTCATCAAACACATCAATTAGCACATTAGTTTTTAGAGAAAAATTCCTTTGAGTGTTCTTACCTTTTACATGGCTTACTAATCACTTGATTACCATAAAATAAGGCATACACTTGCCAAAAGTGAGAATAGCTAGGAAGGATGACTTGAAGGCGTTTAGATTATTTAGCATAAAGACAAGGAGGAGAGCCACCATGGGAAGCTGCCATGAGCAATCACAGATAACCCCTTGCAGTTTAACTATTTCCTCTTCTTATTATAAAATGGTCATGGATAACCCCCTCGACTACTCTTTCTTCCCTTTCTCTTTATTGTTAATTATTTTTTTCTGTGTCGAAAGATAAGATTGTATCACATCTTTATGTTTTCAATATAGTATGACATGACTTAATTTTGTTTATTCAAAATGACTATGAATCTTGACTTGAGTTAATTGATTTTTATTTTTTGAATATTTTTTGGAAATGATTATTTCATTCATTTAGGTTTAATTCATGATTACACATGTAAATGTATGGCTAACATTTGTAGGTCAATGAATTAATTTTTTTAATATGAGAGGAGGTAATTGTTTATTGACAAAAAAACCTAAATGGTGGATATCGTGTCGTTATCGAAAGATGATTGATGTATGCATAAATTGTATAAATGCCTGAAAAGGTGATTTCTAGGTTAGTTTTGATATAGACATATGTGGAATAACTTAGGGATATAATAGGACTTCGAGAGAAGCCTATGCCTTAATTAAAATTAGGTTTAATGAATTATCATATTGCTATGATCCTTTCGTGATATTCTTTTTATAAATGCCAATAAATTTTTGTAAAATGGAATATTTATTTTAGTCTATGCATGTTAAGTTCTATTAAAGCTTGCATTTAATCTTTCTGCTGTGATTTTTTTTCCCAAGATGTGTTGTTTTATTTTGTGGGTATTTGACATCTGATTACATTTCTTACAGATTCAGCTCTAAGCAATTATTCTTTCTTTTATTTTGTTTAATCAAATTGTTTTATAGTTAGCTTTACAAATAATTTACACAATATTCCCTATGGACATGGTACTCTTTACTTATTACTTATTACTTGTATGACTGTGTACACTTGTACATAATCATGCGAAATAATAAGCCGCTAGGTTTCCTTCACAATATTTCTTTGGTGGTTGGATTTCTCACCTTTTCCTGTCATGAGCAAACTTATAATTAGTTAATTGGGATGGTGAGGGTACCTAAAGGTCAAATAGAGCCACAAATAGATCTAGAACAATTTCAATCTTGCTGAAATCAGAATTTTGTCGTGTTGTCTAGATGTCGTGTGACTCTTCATTGACATGAGACATCTGTTCATCACATCATTGTGATGTTGGGCATTTATTCGTCAAGACGTTGCCTGTAACACCCCATACCCGTAACTCACATCAGAGCGGGATACGAGGCATGACGTAACTCGATCTCATGCACACAAATGTTCACAAGTTAACCAGACTCGGTCTAATTTAAAACTTTTTCAATTTCTACTTTAAACCTCTTGTTATGGGCCTACGAGCCCCTAATAGACCATTGGGAACAATTCGGGATCAACCCTGGCCTTTAAACCATCTATAGAAAATTCATCTTAGAGACTTGGCACATGCATGTGTAGAAGGGCAACACGCCCGTGTGGCCATTTCAACATGGTCGTATGGATGGCCCGTGTGGATCACGCGGCCTAAGAAATAAAAGGACACACCTGTGTCCTCTACTCGTGTCGAATTTATTCTAAATGCACACCTACAGGGGTTTTCACACGGCCTGGCACACGCCTGTGTTCCCAGCCCGTGTCCTTCACACGGCCATGACACGTTCGCGTCTTAGCCCGTGTGAAAAACATGGACATTCTATTTCTGACGTCAGCATCACCAAAATGACACACGGCCAAGGCACACGCCCGTATGCTAGGCCGTGTCCCTCACATGGCTGAGACACATGGCCGTGTCTCTGGCTATGTGTTTACTTTTATGCATACTAACTTGAAATTTTTACATACAGGGGACACACGGCTGAATAACATGCCCATAGGGTTGACCGTGTGTCACACACGGCCTAGACACATGCCCGTGTGTCTACCCATGTGGACAAAATCAAGCTATTTACCAAGCCTCTTTGTCACCCTTACTTACACAACCTACACAATAGCAACCAAAACCAGTACAAGACTATTTCATGCAATAAAATCAGCCACAATAGACAACATTTCATTTGTGCATTTTACTCAACCATGAACATAACACCATTTGCATTTATCAAAATAAATATTAGCCATCATTCGAGGCTTAATACAAAATGAGGAATTTATCCCAAGCCAACACATTTGGCCAAATTAATAACAACACAAAACACAATTCTAGTTCCCTATACATGCCATATTCAAAAATATGAATCAAACTATATCGAATGTTTCGATTGATAGTGTGATCGATATCTCTGACTTCCGTTGATCCTTGAGCTAGATAGGCAGCACTATAAGAAAAAGGAAAGGAGAAGGAGTAAGGATAAATCTTACTAAGTTGCATATAAATAATTATACAACAATACTTTACCATTCATCAACAAATATCATAATACACAAGTGGGCATAAGCAAAACTTACTCATCAATATTCAATACACATCATATAGCATATAATGTGGCTCACATTTTATACATACCAAATAGGTACCTGTACCACTCACAACACAGTTATACTTTTCTTATTAACTAGAAATCAAAACTTTCATCGTTGAACCATTCACAATGCTATCGAATATTCCATAGCCTCAAACGTGGGATAAGGTGCCAATGCCATGTCCCAGACATGGTCTTACACTGACTATCATCTCGTAGCTGATGCATGTCCCAGACATGTCTTACACTAGCACTTGTTTTGATGCCGATGCCATGTCCCAGACATGGTCTTACACTGGCTTACGATAACCCATATGTCATGGCATGAATATCTGATTTATTTCCTAGGTTCAAAGGGGAACTCTGCTATCTCTATTATCCTCATGCTTTCTCAATTCCACAATCAAGAAATTCATGCTATATTAAATTCAAGTACAATTCAACACATACATTAACAATGTAGTTGTATTATTTACATACAACTTACCTCGGATTACAAAATATGGTGACTAGTCGATTTAATCAATTTACTTAGTTTTCCCCCGGTCTAGGTTCAGATTCAGTATTTCTTAATTTGTGAAGGCCTAAAGTTGCTAAAATTTCAAGCTCTTAAAACTCCATTGTTTGCTAAAAATTTCTGTTAAGAAGAAAGAATGAAAGAAAAAAAAAAGATGATAGCTAGGCTTAGGGCATTATTATATCATACATTATGTCATCAACTTACCTAATGTTGAATTTTCAACATTTTTACCTCCCATGGCCAGCCAAGCTATCATAATAGGGTCTAATTTCCCTTTAAAGACCTCAAATTTTTATTCTCTAGCTATTTGACACATTTAGCTATGAAAGTAGGACTTTTGAATTTTATGTGATTTAGTCATTTCTAGATATTGGGCTTACAAACGTCAAAATTACTACACCAAATTTTTCATGTACTAATATAAACATGAAATGACTCCAAAATAATAATAAAATAATTTATTCAATTCTGAATTTGTGGTCCCGAGACCACTATTCCGACTAGGCCCTATATCGGGTTGTTACATTTCTCTCTTTTAGGGATTTTTGTCCCCAAAAAACTTACCGGCGAATAGGTTTGGGTATTGATCTCTCATAGTCTCCTCGGGTTCCCATGTGGCTTCCTCGACTCCATGTCTATGCCACAAAACTTTCACAAGTGCTACACTCTTATTCCTCAACTGTTTGACTTCATGAGCCAATATCTTGATCGGCTCTTCGCCATAAGTCATGTCCGAATGAATATCAACTTCTGTTGGCACAATCACATGCGAAGGGTCTGATCTATATCTGTGACAGCCCAAAATTGACCCTAGTCGGGAAGTGGTTTCGGGACCGTTAAACCGATTCACCGAAATGTTTGAATGTGATATTTATTGTCTAGAATATGTAACTATGAATGTGTGAAAATTTCAAGCTTCGATTTAGTCGATTGCATGTGAATTAAGTCAATAGGACTTATGTGAGAAAATTTTAAAATGTGATAGGTCAATGCATAAGGACCTATTAGTGCATGTGGGAAAAAAGGGGGACTTGCATGTCAAATTCCCCCTCCTAATAAGTAGTGGCCGGCCATGCTATGGATGGAAACATGTTGGGAACATGTTGGCCTAGTGAGGTATGTAGGATAAAATATAATAAGAAGTATGGGGAAATAAAGAAATGGAAAAAGGAAAGGATGTGTGTAATTGTTTCTTCCCCTCCCCATTGCCGTGAAAGTAAGAAGGAAAAACAAAAAAAAAGTGTCCATCTTTCTTCATTTCCCCTTGGCCGAATGTTCTAAGGAAGAAAGAAAAACAAGTTGTGTTTTTTTTGGTTCTTCTTGGCCGGATTGAAAGAAAGAATTGGGGCAAAAACATTCGGTCACTTGAAGCTTGAGAAGGGGGGGATGGGTGAAGAAAACTAAGTGTTCATCTTTGTTTCTTCTAAGCCGAATGTGAAGGAAGAATAGGGGAGAAACACCACTCGGTCATCCTAGGCTTAAACTAAGGTAAAAAGTTTATGTTAAAATTTGATTTTGGGAATGAATAAAGCTTTCGGCCATAGTAGTCAATAAAGAATATGGCTGTTGTTTCATATTAATTTGGACGAATCATGGTGGATGGGCGTTTGAGCCAAACAAATGATCATATGTATGCATTAGATGCTAAGTAGAAAGAATCGGCTATCATGTTGGATGCTATTGCCGAATATGAACTTGGTTATATTTGAGTAATGTATGTGTTTTGAGTTGACGGCATGAAAAGAAGGCTTAAAATGTGTTATAAACAAATTATATGTTAAACTAAGGTTTGCTAAATTACCATTTTTCCTTGCCGAATATGTGCTTAATTAAAGAAGAGTTTGTGTTGAATGTTTAAATAATTTAGATAATTATTAATCTAAGTCTAAGCTAGGTAAAGTAAATGATTGTGGCTTAATTGTTTTAGGGCAAGTGGCTATTATGGTGAAATGCAAATTCGGTCATGGAATTTAATGTATTTCTTATTGAATTTTGATAAATTTTGTTATAAGAAATATTAAGGATGAAATTGAGTTGGCTATTTAAATGTCATTAATTTTTGGTATTAAATTGAATTGGAAAGTTGATAAATGTGTAAATATGACTTAGGGCTTATATAAGCATTCGGCATTAGCTAAGGAGTGAGAATTTGATAGTTGATGTATATGTAAATGGGTAGTGTTAATTGAATGTGATTTATTTGGTGATAATCGTAGTGGTTAAACTAGTTAAATTATTGATTTAGCTCAAGGAGTTAAAGGAGGTGAATCGAGCAAAGGCAAAGAAAAGGTCATCGAGTAGCCGAGTTGGAACCGTCTTACCCAACACGAGGTAAGTCATTAAGCATGTAGTTGGTATTATTTCAAATGGTCATAATGTTTATGTATTGATGCTGAATGGAATGAATAAATATACATATATATATATGCATGTACGTATGTGATGATGAAATTGTTGAATGAAAAGAAAAGAGGTAAGATGTACTGAGTTGTTGATCTCGGCACTAAACGTGCGGGTATAACCATTTATGACCATGAGATTGGCGCTAAGTGCGCGGGATTAAATTGTACAGTACTAAGTGTGCGATTTGACTATGTTGCACTAAGTGTGCGAAACGAATATGATGCACTAAGTGTGCGAATTGACCATGCGGCACTAAGTGTGCGAGTTTGACTATGTAGCACTAAGTGTGCGATTTGATTACGTAGCACTAAGTGTGCGAGTTGATTATATAGCACTGAGTGTGCAGACTCAATATACATTCGTGAATCATTATGGACACTATGTGTGCGACACTATTGAGTCGATCGCGGACAGCGGATCGGGTAAGTGTCTTGAGTACATGGCTAATAGGTGCTATGCTTATACTTGGTGTTGAGCTCGGTAAGTTTGAACCTATGTGACAACTATACTTGAAGTCACGTACATAAAATTTATCGTAGGATGGGTGAAAGGCCGTTTAGTCGTTTGATTGTAACGAAAATAAATTGATTTATGAAAATGCTTCAATGTCCTATTGATGAGTATATGGAATGTGAATGCATGAATTGATATGAAATTGAATCGATAGGTTGGAGGAACTATGGTATGGTTCGGAATGGATGGAGTAATTAGCCTCGTTCCATTTTGTTTTCTCTTGTGATAATGTTATTGATGGATGGTAGTGCATAGCTTATGACTTACTTGAGTTATAAACTCACTCGGTGTTTCCTTGTCACCTATTCTAGGTTTCTTGGACACATCTCTTTTTGCGTGATCGGGCCGTCATCGAAGTCATCACACCGGATAGCAAGTTTTGGTACTTTCTTCTTAGTTGGCTTAGAAGAACATTTTGGCATGTATAAGCTATTACGTTGTGTTTGAACTTTGGCATGTAAACTTTAAGCCATGCGAAAATGGCACGAATGTTCGATTGAGTTGGATCAAGGGTAGGCATGAAATGGACCTAGTTACTTTCGTAACAGATGCTGGCAGCAGCAGTGTCATGAGATTGAAAAATCACTAAAAATAGTAGGAGTGGAATTAATTGATGAATAAATTATTTAATCTAAGCTCGATGAGTCTGTTTTCATGAGGAAGTAACGAAAAGATCATATGGGCAGTATATTAAGAGATAATCAGATTTTTGTGGGACAGGGCCAGAACGGTTTCTGGATTCCCTGCTCTGACTTTGGAAATTCATTATAAATTAACCAGAGATAATTAGGGGTCGTACCATATATGTACAGATTCCTCTCTGAGTCTAGTTTTTATAGAAACAAACGGCATCAGTATTGAAGCCCCGTGCAGGGAGATATCCAGGTCGTAATGGGAAAAGGTTAGTGTAGTCGACCCCTGCAACATGGGAGACTTTGACTAATAAACTGTACAAATTGGCCTGACCAAAAATTCTAGAAAACAATACATAGATGGGCACATGAGTCTAGTTTCTGGGAAAAATCACGAAACTGATTTTCGAGTTACGAAACTCAAGATATGATTTTTAAAACGACTAGTACACAGATTGGGCAGTGTCTGGAAAATAAATTTTATAAGGGGTTAAAGTCAGTTAACACCTCGTGTTCGACTCCGGTGTCGGTTTCGGGTTCAGGGTGTTACATTTTATTAGTATCAGAGCTATGGTTTAGTCGGTTCTAGGACTACCATAGCGCGTATGAGTCTAGCTATACATGCCGAATGTTAATGTTTAAATGTGTGAGGACTTCTGACGGTTGAAATGTTTTTGTTTTGATTTGTAAATGGACCCCGGTGAAGAAAGAACCCTAGCGGATGACGTTGAGAGCGTAGCGGCTGCTCCTGCAGAAGGGACGCTGCGACGCCGCCTGTTGAACCTCAGTCATCTGCGAATAATCAAGGTGAGGGGGCTAAACAAGCCTTCTTTACCATGATGAATGAGTGGGTCGCGCAATATGCCCGAACCAACCCGGCTGTCCAACTATTCCCAAATTTGAATAATCCACCCCAAGAGCCTGTAATGCTATCAGTCGCTGATCCTGTGAGGCTGAGTAAGCCACCTGTAGACTTGATTAGGAAGCGTGGGGCCGAGGAGTTCAAGGCCATAGTAACTGATGATGCCGAAAGGGCCGAGTTCTGGCTTGATAACACCATTCGGGTGTTCGATGAATTGTCATGCACACCTGACGAATGTCTAAAATGTGCTGTATCTTTGTTGCGAGACTCAGCCTACTATTGGTGGAGGACCTTGATTTCCATAGTCCCGAACGAGCAAGTAACTTGGGACTTCTTTCAAACGGAATTCTGAAAGAAATTTATTAGCCAACGGTTCATTGATCAGAAGCGTAAGGAGTTCTTGGAACTCAAGCAAGGCCGTATGACTGTATCTGAATACGAACATGAATTCGTAAGACTCAGTAGGTATGCCCGGGAGTGTGTAGCTGATGAGGTTGCTATGTGCAAAAGATTCGAGGAAGGATTGAATGAAGATTTAAAGCTACTAATGGGTATTTTGGAAATAAAAGAATTCGTAACACTAGTCGAACGAGCCTGCAAGGCGGAAGAACTTGGAAAGGAGAAGAGGAAGGCTGAATTTGAAGCTAGAGATTATCGTAAAAGATCGACGGGTAAAGCTCCGATCTCAGCTGTAAAGAAGTTCAGGGAGGACATTAATAAGTCGAGGGCGACTGCGGGAATTTCCATCAGGGCAAGACCATCGATGGGTTCCCGAGCTACTTCGGTAGCTAGTGTGGGCAATAATCGTCACGAGAAACCTGAATGTCCCCAATGTGGAAGACGACACCTAGGTGAATGTTGGGGCAAGTCTACTAGCAGGGCCTGTTACGGATGCGGTTCGAAGGACCACTTCATTAGAGATTGCACGGAGCTGGATGAGAAGAATAAGATTCAAGGTGCAAGACCTAGTGGAGTGACATCTAGAGGTAGACCACCGAGAATTTTAGGAGGCAGGGGTGGTAGTCAAAGGGGGGCCTCTGATACGGCCGATCGAGCCGAGAACCGTACTCCTGCTAGAGCATATGCCATTCGCGCACGAGAGGAGGCATCCTCCCCCGACGTCATCACTGGTACCTTCACTCTCTTTGATACTAATGTGATTGCATTGATTGACCCTGGTTCTACTTATTCATATGTATGCGAAACCTTAGCAACCAGTAAGACTCTACCTGTTGAGTCTACTGAGCTCGTAATTCGAGTATCAAACCCTTTGGGTCAATGCGTACTTGTTGATAAAGTGTGTAAGAGATGCCCTCTAATAATCCGAGAATCCTGTTTTCCGGCCGATTTGATGCTTTTGCCGTTCGACGAGTTTGATGTTATTCTTGGTTTGGATTGGTTAACCGCGCATGATGCGGTTGTGAATTGCAAAAGCAAGACTATCGATTTGAGGTGCGCAAATAACGAAATAATCCGAGTTGAGTCTGCGGACTTAAGGGGGTTGCCAGCTGTAATATCAGCAATGTTGGCCCAGAAATATGTAAGGAAAGGGTGCGAAGCATACCTCGCGTATGTACTTGATGACAAGGAGTTAGAAAAGAAACCCGAATCGGTGCCGGTGGTTTGTGAATACCCGGATGTTTTTCCTGAAGAGTTACCGGGTTTGCCACCTGTTTGGGAGGTAGAGTTTGGTATTGAGCTTGTACCTGGAACTACGCCAATTTCAATCGCTCCGTATCGTATGGCACTAACCGAGTTAAAAGAGTTGAAAGCTCAGTTGCAAGAATTGACGGATAGAGGTTTCGCTCGACCGAGATTCTCACCTTGGGGTGCACCAGTATTGTTCGTGAAAAAAAAAGAAAGACGGAACCATGAGGTTGTGCATTGACTATCGTCAACTGAATAAAGTGACGATAAAGAATAAGTATCCGTTACCGCGTATTGATGATCTGTTCGATCAATTAAAGGGAGCATCGGTGTTTTCAAAGATAGATTTGAGATCGGGTTATTATCAGTTGCGGATTCGAGATTCGGACGTACCCAAAACTGCTTTCAGAACGAGGTACGGTCACTACGAGTTCTTAGTGATGCCGTTTGGGCTCACTAATGCCCCTGCGGTGTTTATGGATTTGATGAATCGGATCTTCAGGCCGTATTTGGATCGGTTCGTAGTTGTGTTTATTGATGACATCTTGGTCTATTCAAGAGATGAGACCGAACATGCTGAGCATCTGAGGCTAGTGTTGCAAATTTTGCGGGATAAGCAGTTATATTCTAAGTTCAGTAAGTGTGAGTTCTGGTTAAGAGAGGTTAGCTTCTTGGGTCATGTGGTATCCACATCAGGTATTCGAGTTGACCCGAGCAAAATTTCAGCCATACTTATCTGGAAGCCTCCGAGAAATGTTACCGAAGTCCGGAGCTTTCTAGGGCTCGCCGGTTATTACCGACGATTTGTCAAAGGTTTCTCGATGATAGCCACACCAATGATGAAGCTACTTCAAAAGGATGTTAAGTTCGAATGGACGGAGAAATGTCAGAAAAGCTTTGATCAACTGAAAACTCATTTGACTGAAGCTCCAATTTTGGTGCAACCCGAATCGGGTAAAGAGTTTGTCATTTATAGTGACGCATCCCTACTTGGGTTGGGTTGCGTATTGATGCAAGAAGGTCGAGTTGTGGCCTATGCGTCGAGACAATTGAAGCCACACGAGAGAAATTATCCGACCCATGATCTCGAACTAGCCGCCATTGTGTTTGCATTGAAAATATGGTGACATTATTTGTTTGGTGAGAAGTGCCATGTGTTTTCGGATCACAAAAGTCTCAAATACTTGATGACTCAACGAGACTTGAATCTGCGACAAAGACGTTGGCTTGAGTTGTTGAAAGATTACGAGCTTGTCATTGATTACCACCCGGGAAAGGCTAATGTGGTTGCGGACGCCTTAAGCCGGAAATCACTGTTTGCTTTGCGAGCGATGAATGTACACTTGTCTGTTCTACCTGACAATGTGTTAGTAGCTGAATTAAAAGCCAGACCATTATTGACTCATCAAATTCGTGAAGCTCAGAAAGTCGATGATGAATTGGTTGCAAAACGAGCTGAGTGTGTTCCAAACAAGGAATCGGAGTTTTAGATTGATGATGAAGGTTGTTTGAGGTTTAGAAGTCGTTTGTGTGTTCCAAGGAATTCGGAACTCATTCCGATGATTCTGAACGAAGCCCATTGTAGCCGAATGTCAATTCACCCGGGGAGCACGAAAATGTACAACGACTTGAAATGTCGGTTTTGGTGGCATGGTATGAAACGAGACATCTCCGACTTTGTTTCGAGATGTTTAATATGTCAACAAGTGAAAGCGGAACATCAAGTGCCTTCAGGGTTACTTCAGCCGATCATGATACCCGAGTGGAAATGGGACCGAGTCACAATGGACTTTGTGTCCGGACTGCCATTGTCCGCAAGTAAGAAGGATGCGATTTGGGTTGTTGTTGATAGGCTGACTAAGTCGGCTCACTTTATCCCCGTGCGTACGGATCTTTCATTGGATAAACTAGCCGAACTGTATGTCTCTCAGATTGTGAGATTACATGGAGTACCTATTTCTATCGTGTCGGATAGAGATCCGAGATTCACCTCACGATTTTGGAAGAAATTGCAAGAAGCTTTGGGTACCAAGCTGCATTTTAGCACCGCTTTTCACCCCCAAACCGATGGACAATCCGAGCGGATAATTCAGATACTCGAGGATATGCTGAGATGCTGCATCCTTGAGTTTAGTGGTTCATGGGAACGGTATGTACCTTTGATTGAATTCGCTTACAACAATAGTTTTCAATCAAGTATTAAGATGGCACCTTACGAGGCTTTGTACGGTCGTAAATGCCGTACACCATTGTTTTGGACCGAGCTTGTTGAAAGTAAAATTTTCGGAGTTGATTTGATTAAAGATGCCGAACAAAAAGTAAAGGTGATCCGCGAAAGTCTAAAGGCAGCCACGGATCGTCAGAAATCGTATGCGGATTTGAAACGAAAAGACATTGAATATCAGGCGGGAGATAAAGTGTTTCTTAAAGTTTCACCTTGGAAAAAGGTACTCAGATTTGGCCGAAAGGGCAAGCTGAGTCCGAGATTCATTGGGCCATACGAAATATCCGAACGAGTCGGTCCAGTTGCGTATCGATTGATTTTACCCCATGAACTTGAAAAGATTCACGATGTATTTCATGTTTCAATGCTTCGACGTTATAGATCCGATCCGTCACATGTGATTAATCCCTCAGAAGTTGAAATTCAATCTGACTTGAGCTATGAAGAAGAACCGATTCGTATCCTAGCTCGTGAAGTGAAGGAGTTATGAAACAAAAGAGTTCCGCTAGTAAAGGTGTTATGGCTCAAACACGGGATCGAGGAAGCTACTTGGGAAACCGAGAGCTCGATGAAAGAACGATATCCAAACCTATTTACCGGTAAGATTTTCGGGGACAAAAATTTCTTAAGTGGGGGAGAGTTGTGATAGCCCAAAATTGACCCTAGTCGGGAAGTGGTTTCGGGACCGTTAAACCGAGTCATCGAAATGTTTGAATGTGATATTTATTGTCTAGAATATGTAACTATGAATGTGTGAAAATTTCAAGCTTCGATTTAGTCGATTGCATGTGAATTAAGTCAATAGGACTTATGTAAGAAAATTTTAAAATGTGATAGGTCAATGCGTAAGGACCTATTAGTGCATGTGGGAAAAAAGGGGGACTTGCATGTCAAATTCCCCCTCCTAATAAGTAGTGGCCGGCCATGCTATGGGTGGAAACATGTTGGGAACATGTTGGCCTAGTGAGGTATGTAGGATAAAATATAATAAGAAGTATGGGGAAATAAAGAAATGGAAAAAGGAAAGGATGTGTGTAATTGTTTCTTCCCCTCCCCATTGCCGTGAAAGTAAGAAGGAAAAACAAAAAAAAAAAGTGTCCATCTTTCTTCATTTCCCCTTGGCCGAATGTTCTAAGGAAGAAAGAAAAACAAGTTGTGTTTTTTTTGGTTCTTCTTGGCTGGATTGAAAGAAAGAATTGGGGCAAAAACATTCGGTCACTTGAAGCTTGAGAAGGGGGGATGGGTGAAGAAAACTAAGTGTTCATCTTTGTTTCTTCTAAGCCGAATGTGAAGGAAGAATAGGGGAGAAACACCACTCGGTCATCCTAGGCTTAAACTAAGGTAAAAAGTTTATGTTAAAATTTGATTTTGGGAATGAATAAAGCTTTCGGCCATAGTAGTCAATAAAGAATATGGCTGTTGTTTCATATTAATTTGGACGAATCATGGTGGATGGGCGTTTGAGCCAAACAAATGATCATATGTATGCATTAGATGCTAAGTAGAAAGAATCGGCTATCATGTTGGATGCTATTGCCGAATATGAACTTGGTTATATTTGAGTAATGTATGTGTTTTGAGTTGACGGCATGAAAAGAAGGCTTAAAATGTGTTATAAACAAATTATATGTTAAACTAAGGTTTGCTAAATTACCATTTTTCCTTGCCGAATATGTGCTTAATTAAAGAAGAGTTTGTGTTGAATGTTTAAATAATTTAGATAATTATTAATCTAAGTCTAAGCTAGGTAAAGTAAATGATTGTGGCTTAATTGTTTTAGGGCAAGTGGCTATTATGGTGAAATGCAAATTCGGTCATGGAATTTAATGTATTTCTTATTGAATTTTGATAAATTTTGTTATAAGAAATATTAAGGATGAAATTGAGTTGGCTATTTAAATGTCATTAATTTTTGGTATTAAATTGAATTGGAAAGTTGATAAATGTGTAAATATGACTTAGGGCTTATATAAGCATTCGGCATTAGCTAAGGAGTGAGAATTTGATAGTTGATGTATATGTAAATGGGTAGTGTTAATTGAATGTGATTTATTTGGTGATAATCATAGTGGTTAAACTAGTTAAATTATTGATTTAGCTCAAGGAGTTAAAGGAGGTGAATCGAGCAAAGGCAAAGAAAAGGTCATCGAGTAGCCGAGTTGGAACCGTCTTACCCAACACGAGGTAAGTCATTAAGCATGTAGTTGGTATTATTTCAAATGGTCATAATGTTTATGTATTGATGCTGAATGGAATGAATAAATATACATATATATATGCATGTACGTATGTGATGATGAAATTGTTGAATGAAAAGAAAAGAGGTAAGATGTACTGAGTTGTTGATCTCGGCACTAAACGTGCGGGTATAACCATTTATGACCATGAGATTGGCGCTAAGTGCGCGGGATTAAATTGTACAGCACTAAGTGTGCGATTTGACTATGTTGCACTAAGTGTGCGAAACGAATATGATGCACTAAGTGTGCGAATTGACCATGCGGCACTAAGTGTGCGAGTTTGACTATGTAGCACTAAGTGTGCGATTTGATTACGTAGCACTAAGTGTGCGAGTTGATTATATAGCACTGAGTGTGCGGACTCAATATACATTCGTGAATCATTATGGACACTATGTGTGCGACACTATTGAGTCGATCGCGGACAGCGGATCGGGTAAGTGTCTTGAGTACATGGCTAATAGGTGCTATGCTTATACTTGGTGTTGAGCTCGGTAAGTTTGAACCTATGTGACAACTATACTTGAAGTCACGTACATAAAATTTATCGTAGGATGGGTGAAAGGCCGTTTAGTCGTTTGATTGTAACGAAAATAAATTGATTTATGAAAATGCTTCAATGTCCTATTGATGAGTATATGGAATGTGAATGCATGAATTGATATGAAATTGAATCGATAGGTTGGAGGAACTATGGTATGGTTCGGAATGGATGGAGTAATTAGCCTCGTTCCATTTTGTTTTCTCTTGTGATAATGTTATTGATGGATGGTAGTGCATAGCTTATGACTTACTGAGTTATAAACTCACTCGGTGTTTCCTTGTCACCTATTCTAGGTTTCTTGGACACATCTCTTTTTGAGTGATCGGGCCGTCATCGAAGTCATCACACAGGATAGCAAGTTTTGGTACTTTCTTCTTAGTTGGCTTAGAAGAACATTTTGGCATGTATAAGCTATTACGTTGTGTTTGAACTTTGGCATGTAAACTTTAAGCCATGCGAAAATGGCACGAATGTTCGATTGAGTTGGATCAAGGGTAGGCATGAAATGGACCTAGTTACTTTCGTAACAGATGCTGGCAGCAGCAGTGTCATGAGATTGAAAAATCACTAAAAATATTAGGAGTGGAATTAATTGATGAATAAATTATGTAATCGAAGCTCGATGAGTCTGTTTTCATGAGGAAGTAACGAAAAGATCATATGGGCAGTATATTAAGAGATAATCAAATTTTTGTGGGACAGGGCCAGAACGGTTTCTGGATTCCCTGCTCCGACTTTGGAAATTTATTATAAATTAACCAGAGATAATTAGGGGTCGTACCATATATGTACAGATTCCTCTCTGAGTCTAGTTTTCATAGAAACAAACGGCATCAGTATTGAAGCCCCGTGCAGGGAGATATCCAGGTCGTAATGGGCAAAGGTCAGTGTAGTCGACCCCTGCAACATGGGAGATTTTGACTAATAAACTGTACAAATTGGCCCAACCAAAAATTCTAGAAAAAAATACATAGATGGACACATGAGTCTAGTTTCTGGGAAAAATCACGAAACTGATTTTCGAGTTACGAAACTCAAGATATGATTTTTAAAACGACTAGTACACAGATTGGGCAGTGTCTGGAAAATAAATTTTATAAGGGGTTAAAGTCAGTTAACACCTCGTGTTCGACTCCGGTGTCGGTTTCGGGTTCGGGGTGTTACAATATCGGCATAGCATGGAGACATGAAACACATCGTGAATCTTTTCCAATTCTGGTGGCAAGGCCAATCGATAGGCAATCGGACCTACTCTCTCAATAACCTCATAGGGTCTTATAAAACGAGGACTCAACTTGTCCCTTCTACCAAATCTGAGAATTTTCCTCCACAGGGATACATTCAAAAACACTCGATCACCGACTTGAAATTCGATCTCCTTCCATTTCAAATCCGCATAAGATTTCTGCCTATCCGAGGTAGCCTTCAAACAGTCACGAATCATTTTAACTTTCGCTCCAGTTTCCTTGACTAGACCGACCCCGTGAATCTGACCTTCTCTGAACTTGGTCCAATATAAGGGCATTCGACACTTTTGCCCATATAATGCCTCATAAGGTACCATCTTCAAACTTGACTGATAGCTATTGTTGTAGGCGAATTCAACCAATGACAAGTATTTTTCCCAAATGCCTTGAAACTCGAGAATATAGCACCGCAACATGTCTTCTAAAATCTGAATCACTCTTTTCGACTGACCGTCGGTTTGCGGGTGAAATACTGTGCTGAAACTCAACTTTGTTCCCAAAGCCTCTTGTAATTTTTTCCAAAACTTCGAGGTAAATCTCGGATCCCTATCTGAAACAATCGACAAGGGTACCCGTGTAATTTCACAATCTTGGAAATATACAAGTCAGCCAATCTCTCAAAGGAGTAGTCGGTACGCACTGGTATGAAATGTACCGACTTTGTTAGCCTATCCACAATAACCCAAACAGCGTCCTTTTTCTTTGGGGTTAATGGCAAACCTATCACGAAATCCATGGTAATCCAATCTCACTTCCACTCAGGGATCGTGATAGGCTGAAGTAGGCCTGAAATTACTTAGTGTTCATCTTTCACTTGCTGACACACAAGGCACTTGGAAATGAATTTTGAAATGTCTCTTTTCACTCCCGACCACCAGTACATTTTCTTCAGGTCGTTGAACATTTTCACACTACTCGGGTGGACGAACAAACAACCACTATGCACCTCTCGCAGAATCTTCTGAATAAGCTCGTTGTCATTGGGTACACAAACTCTATCTTTAAACATTATACATCCATCGGTACCAATACGAAAATCTAACTCGACACCGGACTCACACTGAGTTCTCTTGGCTTGCAAATTACTGTTGTTATTCTAAGCTTCCCAAATCTCTTGTAAAAACATTGGTCTAGCTCTCAACTCTGCTTGAACCGAACCATCATCAGCAAAAGTCAGATTGGCGTTCATTGCTCTCAATGCAAATAACGATTTTCTACTTAATGCATCGGCAACTACGTTTACCATTCCCAGGTGGTAATCGATAATCAACTCATAATCCTTTATTAGCTCTAACCATCGTCACTGCCTTAGGTTCAACTCCTTTTAGGTCATTAAGTACTTAAGACTCTCGTGATCGGTGAATACTCGGCATTTCTCACTATACAAATGGTGTCTCCAAATCTTCAACAAGAATACAATGGTAGCTAACTCTAAATCATGCGTCAGGTAACTTTTCTCATGTGGCTTTAACTGTCTCGAAGTTTAAGCTATGACCTTACCTTCTTGCATAAGCACACACCCCAAACTATTCAAGGAGGCGTCGCTAAATATCACAAACTCCTTGCCCGACTCTGGTTGCACTATCACGGGGCTTCGGTCAACAAAGCCTTTAATTTCTCGAAGCCCTTTTGGCACTTTTCTATCCATTCAAACTTGACATACTTTTGCAGAAGCCTTGTCATCGGCATAGCTATCATAGAGAATCCATTTACAAACCGTCTATAATATCCAACCAAGCCCAAAAAGCTTTGAACCTCAATTACATTCCTCGGCGGTTTTCACTCAACAATAGCCGAGATCTTGCTTGGGTCAACTCTGATCCCATCACTCGACACGATGTGTCCTAGAAATCTGACCTCTTTAAGCCAAAATTCACTCTTACTGAACTTGGCGTAAAGCTGCTTATCTCTCAAAGTTTGTAGAACTGTTCTCAAATGCTCTGCATGCTCACCCTCATCACGCGAGTAAAGCAGTATGTCGTCAATAAAGACCACTATAAACTTATCCAAATACAGCCAAAAGATACAATTCATCAAATCCATAAACAATACTGGGGCATTGGTCAAACCAAAAGGCATGACAAGGAACTCATAATGCCCGTATCTCGTCCAAAATGCAGTCTTCGGTACATCTTGCTCTTTCACTCTTAACTGGTAGTATTCAGACCTCAGATCAATCTTGGAAAATACATTGGCTCCATTTAACTGATCGAACAAATCATCAATCCTTGGCAAAGGATACTTGTTCTTCACAGTTACCTTATTAAGCTGTCTATAGTCGATACATAACCTCATCAACCCATCTTTCTTTTTCACAAACAATATTGGTGCGCCCCACGGTGAATAACTAGGTCTTGCAAAACCTTTATCCGTTAACTCTTACAGCTGTACTTTCAACTCTTTCAACTCTGTTGGGGCCATTCTATACAGAGGGATCGAGATAGGTGCCGTACGAGGGACCAACTCGATACCAGATTCAACTTCCCTAGCTGGAGGTAATCTAGGTAACTCTTCCAGAAACACATCTATGAACTCACAAACCACTGGTACCGATTCAATCTTTGACTCAGACACTTGAGTATTCAACACAAAAGCGAGATAAGCCTCATATCTTTTCCTCAAATATTTTTCAATGACCAAAGACGATATTACTTTAGGCGATTTATTCGGTTCATTTGGTCCAACCCGAAGGACATTTCCATCTGCACATTTCAACTCAATAATTTTCCTCCCACTGTCTACTACAACACTATGAGAAGTCAACCAATTTATCCCAAGAATTATATCAAATCCATTAAACGGCAATAACATCAAGTTAGCCGGAAAACAATGACCTCTAATTGTCAAAGGACAATTTCTACACACTTGGTCTACAAGCACATGTTTTCCTAAGGAGTTGGACACTTTTATCACAAATTCAGTTGACTCTACTATCATGCTCATACTAGGTATCAATTCCATACAAATATAGGAGTGGGTAGACCCCGGATTAATTAAAGAAATGACAGACATATCATGGATAGAAAAGGTAACTGTGATCATGTTGAGAGATTCTGCCTCTTCACGGGCACGAATAGCATAAGCTCTTACAGGTGCTCTGCCCTCGGGCCTCACTATAGCATCTCTTGGCGCACCTCTACTAGTATCCCCGCTTCCAGGGTTCTTTTGTGGTCTACCCCTGAATGGAGCACTACTTGCCTTCACTTCTTGCTATTTATCTCTCTTCCATTTCGGGACAATCTCGGATGAAATGTTCTAATGATCCACACTTGAAGCAGCCCCTTTCATTCCCTCGGCACTCGCTGAAATGATGCCTACCACATTGTGAACATTCAGGCATATTTGGCCAAGCACTACCGACACTCACTATAGAAGCGGTCTGGGCTCTAGATGCCGTGTTCTATTTATTTTTGTTTCTATTCAAGAACCCTACGGAAGCATTCGATCGGGTTGTGAACTCTATTGGTCTTTTTGATGAGGACTGATATGACTTCTCCATTTGTCTTCTCTTCGTATCTCGCTACTCAAAAGCCGTTTTACTTCTTTCTTTAATCAGCTCTTCAGCCTTACAGGCTCTTTCAACAAGTGCTACAAATTCCCGCGGCTCTAAGATGTCAACAAACACTCGAATATCTTCATTGAGGTCGTCCTCAAACCTCTTACACATGGTGGCTTCTGTAGATACGCACTCTTGCACATACTTGCTAAGCATCACAAACTCACGTTCATATTCTGCTACTGTCATACGGCCTTGCTTTAACTCTAGAAATTCAGTCCTTTTTTGGTCTATAAACCTCTGACTAATATACTTTTTCCGGAACTCTTCCTGGAAGAATTCCCAGGTTACTCTCTGTCTCGGTACCACAGACACGAAAGTGTTCCACCACTAGTAGGTTGAATCTCACAAGGGTGATACTGCACACTTCACGCACTCCTCAGTCGTGCACGACAGTTCATCAAACACTCCAATGGTATTTTTCAGCCAAAACTCTGCTTTATCTGGGTTGTCATCTATGTTAGCCTGGAATTCCTCATCCCCTTGCTTCCTAATCTTGTCTACCGGAGGCTTCTTTCTCCTAATCAATCCGCACCGTATGGAGCTACTGAGGCATACTAAGGAATCAGAGTAGGTGGGGGAGGTGGAGTGTTCGGATTCGCACGAACGAACTCCATGTACCAAACATCCATCATTAAGAATAGGCTTCTCTAGCCCCTCCACCTTAGCCCATCGTCACGAGCCTGCTCTCAACTAGCACGGTCCCCTCGGCAGGAGCCGACGCGTTACTCTCCATGTTATCTACCGTAGCTCTATCAGGATCCATTTACTATATAAAAATACCATTTATAATCGTCAGGAGTCGTCACACTATCAATATACAATTATGGCATGTATAGCTAAACTCTACTCTCGCTAGGTTAGTCCTAAAACTAACTAAACCATAGCTCTAATACCACTAAATGTAACACCCCATACCCGTAACTCACACCGGAGCGGGATAGGAGGCATTACCTAACTCGATCTCATGCACACAAACGTTCACAAGTCAACTAGACTCGGTCTAATTTAAAAAATTTTCAATTTCTACTTTAAACCTCTTGTTATGGGCCAACGATCCCCTAATCAACCATTGGGAACAATTTGGGATCAACCTGGGCCCTTAAACCATCTATAGAAAATTCATCTTAGAGACCTGGCACACACTCGTGCAGAAGGGCAACACGCCCATGTTCACTAGTCGATCATATCCAAAATCTCATATTCACAATTTATAAAATATCAAAGCATATGAAATATATTTATATCAAAACTTATAATATACGAACTTACTTTAGATGTGAAAACGACGAAATAAGATGACTAGTCGATAACTATAGTTTTCCCCCGATCTAGATCCGAATTCCACTTTTCTTGATCTAAATATATTCAAAATTAACTTATTTAATAATCTCTCTATTAAATTTAATCCGAAACACACATTTAAGCACATTTACACATTTAC
Source organism: Gossypium hirsutum (assembly GCF_007990345.1). Taxonomy (NCBI): domain Eukaryota; kingdom Viridiplantae; phylum Streptophyta; class Magnoliopsida; order Malvales; family Malvaceae; genus Gossypium; species Gossypium hirsutum. Next base: position 86,430,227 of record NC_053433.1, on the reverse strand, counting down.
CCCTAATGTTTCACCATTTTTACAATTTAGTCCTTATTTCATAAAATCACAAATTAATTAAATTAAAAATAAACCCATGCTAGTATAATTACTATTATGCCTCTAGAAACCCATATTTTTCATTTATTTCACATTTTAACCACAAATTTTCCATATTTCACAATTTAATCCCCAATTTGCATTTTTACTAAAAATCACTTAACAAAACTTGTATATCTATCAACAAGCATTCATAATCTATCAAGAAACTTCAAAATAAACATGTATTCAACAATTAAATCTTTCAAAATCTTTAATATTTTTTCAAATTAGTCCCTAGGCTAGCTAGACCTAGTTGAAACGATCTCAAAAACATATAAATCATTAAAAATAGGATAAAAATCGTACCTGATTTGACAAAAATGCTTTGGCCGAACCTAGATCTTCAACAATGGCTTTCTCTCTTTTAAATATTTGGTGGAGCAAGACTAAGAAAGATGATGACTTTAATTTTTATGTTATTTACTTAAGGTTATTTATTAATTTACCTTTTTAACCTTAATATTAAACCATTAAAATTCCATTAACCATGCACATAAATGTCCACCCACTTTAATAATGATCTAATTACAACATAAGGACCTCTAATTTAATATGCCATAGCTATTTAATACCTTTAACTTTTAGAACGTCACTTTTGCACTTTACGCGATTTAGTCCTTTTTATCAAATTGACCAATCAAATGATAAAATTTCTAAACGAAACTTTCACACAATCATTCAATCATGTTATAAAAATTAAAATAATAATAAAATAATAATTTTAACTTCATATTTGTTTCCCGAAACCACTATTTCAATTTGACTAAAAACAGATTGTTACAACTTAGGTTGAATGTTTTAGTATGTTTTAAGCTTGTTTAAATGTGTTTTGAAGGCATGTGAGTGAGTGATTTGGGTTTGACTTGGCACCTACGGAATGGGTAATGTTTTCCCTTGTTTTGGAAGCTATTTTAGGTACACATGGCCGTGTGCCACACACGGTCACACCACATGGTCATATGGACTATTTAATTTTGGTGCAAGTTTATCTTACACGGTCACAGTTACACAACCTGAAGACACAGTTGTGTGACCCTATTTCGAATCACACACGATATGTAACATGATCGTGTGACCCTCTTTCGATTTGCACATGGGCGGCCGCACAGCCTGTGACACGACTGTGTGACATTATTTTCAAACTGTATATGGTTTGGCCACATGGCCGTGTAGCCTCTATTTTCAAAATTTTCAAATTTTTCCATGTTTTTCTGTTTTATTTCAAATTAGTCTTTGGTTGTTTCTAAACTATTTTTAAGGTCATGTAAGCTCGATATAAGGCCTGTAATTATATATATGTTATGTTTAATGTATGGATTGAATATTGATATTTAAATTAATAATTGAATGATTTTATGCTGTCATTTGATTCGATATGTCCCGTAATACTCTGTAACCTTAATCCGGTGATGGATACAGGTTAGGGTGTTACAACAATATCGTACTTTGATCACACAAGATACCTCATTTGCAATGATTTATGTTTTTCAATTCATGCGTACACAAACTACGAGTCATTTTTAGCTTATTAAGCGAATTTTACATTATGCTTTAGGAAGACTTGATTTATACTCAAAAGTAGTTGGATTTATACATCTTTTTCCAATGTAGATTGAATTGTATCTCATGGTGTATAAAAAAGCAGCCAACAACTTCAAGATCTAATGCTAAAGTTGAATATCGCTCCATGGCATCAACAAGATTTAAACCCACATGGATTTATAAAATTCTTTGTGACAAAGGAGTGCCACTTACAAAACCAACTACTCTACATTGTCATAATTTGAGTGCTCTTTATATGACTACTAATATGGTATTTCATGGTAACACATTGAATTAAATTACCATTTTGTTCGTGAAAAAGACACCTTGAGTGCCTTGGATAGAAAATATGTTGATTACAACTCTCAGCTTGCTAATATATTTACCAATCCTTTGATACGAGATACCTTCATATGATTTTGCATCAAACTTAGTCTATGTTCTTTACCCACGCTAAGCTTGAAGGGTATTAAAGAAACAGTTGAACAAGTTGACTCAAATGGCTGCAAATAAATTGGTATGATTTACTCCTATGATAGTAAACAATTACCATAATATTACCATGATTTTCTACCATAATTTTTCCATTGGCTAATTGTGTTTTTTTTTCAATCGATATGACAATATTAATAATAGAAAGACATTGGTAAATACCAACCTCTTTCCTATGCAAACTACTAATAGATAAAAAGAAAATATATCACCACCAAGCTTTAAATAACGCTGATATTCTCACCCCTGCTATTGCCAAAGTTGCAGCCATACCATTACCTTGCCCATAAACTAATGCGAAGTGAACACTATCCAGCTAATTGATACAACGATCAATACCAATGAAAAGATTCCATAACGACCACGGTCGAGCATTCCTATTTAACAACCACTCCAAAACAACACCTGATAAGTCTTCTCTTACTAATTGGCAGCAACCTTTGATAATACACATATTAAACATATCTAGCCTTGGAGCTTTGGACTCGTCACAACTCCATATCACTTCCTTGGTCTCTTCCACCATGAAAAGAAACTCGAGTTTCGTTGCATCTTCCTTGAGTATCTCCTTAAATTTCAATTCCATATCCACTACCCATTTTCTCGATGTGCAACTAAAATAATTACTGAAGTAATCAAACATTCTTTTCTTCAACAACTTTGGATCATTGCACCAAGAAGCCCTGAATTTTAAACCATGCACCATCTTCTTCTTTGATCTAATCTTTATTGCTTTATGAAAAAAAAAGTAAACTTGGAATCGCCTTCTCTTATCTTATAGTATCCTAATCCTCTATAATTCTATTCACTTCCTAATATAAATTCAATACTATAAATACAACGAGACACTCCACTCTCTTTCCATTGTGAGAAAAAGACTTTTTTGAAATCTCAAAAATTCTATAAGTTAGAGTGCAACAATAAAGATAAAAGTAACAAAATGAAGCAACAAAAATTTAAGAAAAAAATAATAATAATACGCTACGAGAGTGTGCCATGATAAAAACATGCTTGTAAACTCATTTTTCATGTGGTATGACTTGTTAGCAAATTAATTTCTATAAGAGAAAAAATAAAAATATTATTTTTGTAAATTTCATTTTTATGAGTGATATACGTACAAAAGTACTTTATGATCTTGAATAAGAGCTTAAGAAATAAATCAAGATTGTGAGTGGACGTTTTCTTTAATATTATATTATTTATGTCAAATCAAATCATTTTCTTAGCCAAAGACCTTTTCAAAAGAGTATCACGGAAATGGGTCAGTTAATTGCTGAGCAAACGATTAAAATATTGACTTCTTTCCACCTAAGATCTATGTATAAGGCCAACCATTTTTAATAATTATCTTAAAAATGGCTCTTCCATTCTCCAAAATGGTGTATATATAAACAAGTAACATTTTAATGCGGGAATTAATTAATACAATAGAAGCTAGAAAAGTTATGCCAATTGCTAATTTCTTATTTAAATGATTAAATTTAATTATCAATTATTTAAATTTTAAGTTAAAAAAAATAGCCCAATTATTACGTTTTGCCATAAGTTTTTTTTAAGTAGAGATGAGATAAATGATTAATAATTTTGCACATAGATCTAAGTATATAAAAAAAATAGTAAGGGAAAATATGATTGAAGAAAATAGTTTTAGTGTTCAATGTTGTAATAAAAATTGTTAAAAAAAATTATAAAAAGTTTATAAATTTGAAATAAAAAACAGAAAACAATAAATAATAGAACATAAATATTCATTTTATTAAGTATAGCAATAAAATTAAATATTTAAACTAACTTAAATTCAATTTAAACAATTTTTAACCTATTTTTACTCCGTTGTTGATTTTTACTATTTCAACTCTTTTCTAATTTTATGGTACCAATTGGACCATCGATTCTTAATTCAATTGGCTAGTTTGATCTAGTTCTGTCAACCATGGTTGAGAGGTTTCGGAATCATGATGTCCAAAGTTCAAGTTCCACCATATTTAAATTTCATGCGTGGAATTTCTCCAAGATCTATTTTGAATTTAAATCTCACCATGTCTAAACCATGTCTGCGTATATATTTAAATTTTCAGTTTAATTAAATTTTATACTAATTTAGTTTTAGTTATAATTATTCAGACATTTTTTTGCTATAGTATTTATATTTATGGTTCTATATATAAACTCAAAAAAAATTAACTCACAATTTTTTTTCTATTGATTAATTATCATCATAATCAATTATTATATTAACTGTCAAATTAATAAATCAAAATATATTTAAACAAACTTGCTGATAAATTAAAAAAATCACAATAAAACAATATATTTAAAGCTTCTAAATTTTCAATTTCTTATTTAAACTAAAACCTCATCCAATTTATTAGATTTTAAAATGAGATAAAATTAGATAATCATAATTTATTAGATTTTAGAATGAGATCAAATTAGATAATCAACTATCTCAAAAGCTCGTCTAGGGAATAAAAAAATGACAAATGTTAGAAATTTGGAACTTCAAAACTATCAATTGATTTTTAAAAAGAAAAAATTAAAAAAAATCTATGTAATTAAATTATTAATAAATTTATATTTTGAATATTTAATTTTAAAAAATATATTAAAACTTTAAAAAAAATCTAATGTTATAAAATGGTCATTGAATTATTCAAAATTTTCATTTAAATCATTGGATTGTTAAAATTGTTATTATATGGCCTTTTTTATTCACACCGCATGCACTAATTGAAAACTCTCATTCCCATTATCTTCTATACTTTAGTTTTTTTTTATAAAATAACTTTGAATGTCATAAATCTACAAACCAAAATCTAAACAGTTTTATTCTCTGATCTCAAACATTGATCGTTAGATCGACTTAAATCTAATATATGTTTATCAACTTGGATCTAAGGCAAGTTTATCTACTCGTCGCTTGAAACTCACTAGTCGATCTTTCTTTAAAAAAAAAAAGAAAAAACACTTAATAGCCTAGTAACTTAAATAAAAAATTTCAAATAGTTTAGTGACATAAATAAAAAATTTCTAATAGATCAATAACCATTTTGTAATTTTCAGAAATTGAATGATTAAACGATATCCTTTAAAAAAACAGTTGATATATATATATTAAAAAATTTACTATTATATAAATATAGGTTTAAACCATTATAACAATAAGATCAAAGTTCTATACATTAAAATTACATAGAATTAAACACTGCCTCCTTAACTAAATACACCAAATCATGATTCTCAAAAATCAGTTAAGAGTAAAGGATATGTTTTGCCTTTTCATTGGTTCTTCCTAGCTTCAATTATTTGTGGGCCTAACAAACAAAATGATGGGTGATAATGGCTCCATGTTTCCCTTTCCCCTACATTGAACTGAAACCTGAAAGAGACAAATTAAGTTTTTAACTTTTGTGTTGCCCTTATTATATGGGGATTTTCACATATGGGCCAATAAGAAATCAAAATCTGACGGCGATTGGAGTATATATACATACATCATAAGAGATGAAAGCCATTTTCTGCGTCCATTATTAACCCTTCATATTTCATTGAATAGAAACATTAATAATCAATCATGAACCTTTGTTCAATTTTCAATTACAAAGTCCCAATTTTGTCTTAAATCTTGTACTTTGCTTTTTCAAGGGGGGGGGGGGGTTGATTATTAACTGCTAAAAAAGAAAGCAAAGATGAGAAGATGGGCAAATACTTTAGGCATGCACGCGTGCCTTGCCATCCCCATGTTTGCATATTTGATCAATTGGGACCATCTCCTAGGAAGGGCTTTGAGCCGTTATTTTGTACGAAAGATGCCCAAAGCGACCAACCAGTTTTTCAGCATATGCCATCTTCTCGGAACTGAAAATAAACACTAACTAGTCCTATTTCTTTATTGTCTTTCTTGTCTTCAAAAATGTCAACATGTTTCAACTCTAGCGAAAGCTCTTAAGGCTTACAAGCTTATGAGGTACATCACACAAGTCAACTGTTATCTTTCGTAGGATTTTATCTCCCTATTCAATTGAGAATTCTAATGTGTTCATAAAATAGGAGTGCCTCAAAGCGCTTGAACAACTGAAATCATATAAAATTGAAGAGTTTGACAGTTAAATTCAATCCCATGACATAGCTCAAGCTATAGCATCTTCCCTCATAAATGACCTATATGCCCTAGGTCTTAACCATGCACAAACTTATCAATTTTCATTGTTTTGCCTATCCAGGCAATGTTCCCACTCTATGAATTAATTCAAAAAGGCTCTCCACAAAATTAAAAAACAAAAAAAAATTAAAGCATAATCCTAAAAGTAAAAGCAAAATAAAATAAATTATATTTGTGGTACCATTTTTATTTAAACAATTATTAAAAACCTAAAAAGAAAATTGGAGGAGCATAGGCTTAGAAACCTTTCTATTTTAATTTGAAATTTTCGAGAAAAGATGGTTCACAATAAGTAAACATAATGAAAGCTTGAAAAATAGATCATTGAAGTGAAGTGGTGTTAGATTACTTGATGGGATTGTATGGGACAAAGTTATAGGAAAGGTTGTCTTTAACAGCAGGATAGGCTCTTGTCAATGTGTAGCACTATACCCTACAACTATTGGTTACACAGAATCCCTTTCATAATTTTATGTTATCTCGTCATTTGATAAAAGAAACTCAATCGATCCTTTTTGCTTGTGTATGAGCTACTTAATTGCCTTTAACCAGTTTTTTTTTTAAGATTCATTGTTTTGAAACTTACGAGGTTGCGCTAATGTTATGTTGGGAAAACGTCTTATTTTTTCTTTATCACATAATGTGAAGATAATGAAAACTAATTTAAAGTACCTGAGGAGAGTATTTAATTTAGTAATTATATATTAATTATTAGACAGGTGATATGTTGGGTAAATGGTCTTCACATGACTAGGCCTTTCTCTTTTTTTCTTTTTTTCTTTTTTCTGGGTGGCCTTTCGGTACTTGAAGAAGGGTATTTTGGCTATCAAACAATCATCCATGCAGATATGTAGAACTTCAGTTTCTTATATAATTAAATATTCAATTGTTGTATAATTCTTTCATGTCAACTTAGCTTTATGCATCTTTTCTTTTAAGAGGGTTTTTTTAGTTAATATTTATTTTTTATTTTTTATTAATATATCATTCATATCCGTTTCACAATTCATGAAAAATAATCCTTTTGAAGTTCATAATTAATATCATCTCCAAGATTTAAACTTAATATTTCTTTATGAAAGTACAATCTACCTTACCATTACACTCATTACTTATTGGTTACTCAATAATTTATACAATCCTTTAGTTGTATGGAAGGAATTGTGAGCTAGTAGTTGGTTTTAGAGGCAACTTGGTTACACTTCCAAAAACAGTTATACGGCCGCATGGTGCAAGGTTGTGTTGAATGGCGAATTAAGAAAAACATCAAATGCTAAAAATAATCTCTAATATTATGTGAAGAACCATCTATTGCCAAAGATACATTACTCATTTGCATTTTGAATTTATACAAGAAACTATGACAGACTATGCTCTATACATTTTTATACCGCATTCAAACATCTAAAATTTTATTATAGTTCATAAAGATTTTAAAACATGCTAAATTAATAAGTGGATGAAATATTTTTCATTATCTAGTAATCTTTTGAGTTATGCTTTTAAATCCAGAACACGGAGCATCTCCTGGGCTGGCTCCTCTTGGGTATGACAACTCATTACCTAATAAGCTAGTTCTTTTCTTTTTCAAAGTAGACCTGATAATAATGTGGATAAAAGCCATCCATAGATGAAATAATTCGATCACATGGTCTTTGACAATCATACTGATACACACCATAATCATCAAACCTTGGATCGACTCTTTCAGTTATATTACTTTCCAACATTTAAGATTTGTTCAATGACTCAATCAAAAAAGTTATTTCTGCAATTTCTTCTTTTTTCTTTTCTTTTCTTTTTTAACTATCTCAATTCGTGGGGTTCCAACATCCTTGCCATAATACACATCACTTAACCACCACATTTTTGTTCATTTCTCGAAACTGAAGGAATCACTCGACCTTTGCAACTCCAACTCCAGGTGCACTGCTTTCCGCAACAGTCTCCATTACGAACCTGGAAAATTCAAAAGCAACATTCAGTAGAAACAAGAGACACAGACATTTGTATTAAAGTAAGCACCATACCATTTCAGGTGGAATCTATTAATTTTAGTAGAAGGAAGAAAAAAATGACATATGGTATAAAATGTTACCTTGCTAATTTGTCCCTTGATGACTGCAAGATATAGATTGAGAGAATAAATGATAGCATTAGACCTGTTCCCGCACAAACATGAAAATTAGCAGCCACAGTGTAAATAGATCTCTCAAATTAATCAGGCATTTGCTATCAAATCTGTGCATGGTTTCACATAAAGGATGGCTATCATAGGTTTCCCCTCAGCAAGGTGACATTCTTCGAGGATTAAGTGATGCACTGCTATTAGGATCATGATAATATCGGCTTCCACAGGGTGCGTACGTGCATCCAAGACTAATATAGACCAATGTTGTCAAGGTATGCACCTAGGCACATTTGATTGGTACGTCTAGGCATGCTTTAACAAGGCAATTGAAATTAAATAAATTTAGAAAAAAAAAAAACAAAAGCCCGCATGATTAAAGTTCTCTTTAATTTCTTTAGTTGTTAACTTTTTTCATTAATGTGCCTACAAAAATGTCCAAATGAGAAGATTACCATATATTGATGATATATTATATTTATAGATTGAAAGTGTTGACAGAGAAATATGACATTATATTTTAAATAACTATTGTAATAAATGGAAAACAATATGATAAAATCTTAACTATATTATCACCAAAGTCCAAACTCCCAAAGACAAATTTATTTGGAAGATACAATCTCCCCCAGAACAGATATTAAAGAGAGGGACAGCAATTAAATCCAATGAACGAAAGAGAATACAAGAAGAAAACAACACGTCACACATCCCTCATAAGCCAATTGGCATTCACATTTTCACAGACAACCCAAACCCGAACACAACATAGGAAACTAGTCTGCCGTTCATTGTCTAAAATGTAAATAAGTGACTCAGTCTACAACCAAAGTTTAGAGTTACGGGGATTAGAATTAGTAGTAGGAAACAGGATAGAATCAAACACTCTGCTTCTCAATAGTTTGAGTACCCAAAGCATACATGAGAAGGTAAAGAAATCATGCTTATTGGCCAACAAAAACAATTGCTATAGTTTATTATCATAATTAAATATCCTACGTTTATTTTATATGTAATAATATACACATAGATACAGGGAAACATATATATCTCTTGCACCTTACTTCACTCAGGTGAGCATTGTTTTGTGCCTTGCACCTGAGGCAATACAAGCAATCTTGCACCTAGAGTGCAGCTTGTTCTGTTTACAACATTGATATGCACTTTTCTATAAGGGGAAAAATTTTCCACACATGCATTCATAAAACAAATACGGCAAAGAACTTAGCAAATGGAAACATATGTTGCAACATACAAATGACGAGTGCTTCTGATAGCTATGAAGACTAAGACTATGAGAATGAGGAGGAAGATCAAGAAAAAAGTTAAAACAAATAGCATTTGGAACGTTAGTATTCTAAATGGTTTTCTGTTTCGGAAACCAAAATGTACAAAGTAGTGCAGAGCATAATAAATAGATCCACTGACATATATAGTGTTGACTTTTTACCTGATCCAAACAGAACGTAAAATCCAGATGTCACATCTATCTCTGATTGTTCCTCCCTGTCATATGACCATCACAACCATATCACAATTTGTAACAAATGATGGAAGCTTACGTGCATTTATATTACAAAAAAGTATAATTAAAGTTAAAATAACTATTGGTTCCTGCGTTTAAAAGTTCCAGTTGAGTCGATCAAAATTCTCATGTTTACAGAGGTTAAAAACTAGGTATTATTAAGCACTTAAGATACAACACAGATACAATCTCCTTTAGGGGTGAGCATTTGATCAAATCGAGTGAAAAAATTTCGAATTAATTGAGTTGATGAGTAGTAGTTTATCATCCTAACTTGATTCGAAATTTTTTCGAATCAAGTTGAGGGAAATAAAATTCAAATCGAGTCAAATTGAATCAAGTGAAATTGTTCTAGTTAAAAAATTAAACAAGTCAAATTAAAATCTTGCTACAATGTAACTAATTCCATATTAGAGAATATAAATTTGAAACCATATATATTTGAAAACTAAACTTGAATCATTAATTAACTTCTTTAGGTTCCAAAATTATTATCTAAAAAATTTTTAAATTTTTAACTTTCTTTATATATTATTTAGAATTTTTTTCAAAACTTTATAATTTTTCAAAAAATATAAATTTTAGAATTTTTATAAATATTTTGAATTTTTAAAAATTATTTTGAATTTTTTTTTTTGTAATTTTTGTTGAGAGGAACCAATTTACTAATTTTCAAAATTGACAGGGACCAAAGGGGTATTCACACCAATCTGTTATTTAAATTATTCGAATTGTATAATTCAACTTGACTCGAACTTAAAACATGAATTACTTATTCGATTTAACTAGAAAAAATCGAATAACTCGATTCGATTAACTCGAAATTTGAATATTTTTTTGAATCGAATCGAGTTTTGCTCACCCTAGTCTCCTTTGCTTTAAATGAAAATATAGGTTTCAAAGTACATTCTCCTACGCTTCTGAGAACTTGAAGGCAGACTAAATTCAGAACTAGACAAACAATGCGTGTGTGGAAGAGAGATTTCAACAACAAACAAACTGACCAGGTGTATCTGACAAGCACATGTTTTGGCCAATGTTGAGGATCCCAGAATTGTTTACGAATATTTGGATGAATTTCAACATCTGTAGAAGACAAACATAATCAATTCCCAGTCACCCACCGGAAAATAAATAAATGAATAGTTATGATCTCTTTGAAGTACTGGATGTGCTACTCTGAAAATAATGAATATGAAGAAATCTCTGCATACAATTTCACAGATGCACAAATGATGCACAACACAACAAAGCTGTGAATCTATTTACAAAAGCAATAACTCTCACATCTCTCCTGATCCAAAAACAAATTTGACCACAACTTTGCTGCAAGCTATCAATTAATAATTAATTTTTCTAAAATGGCATTGCTTATTTTGATTCATCAATTTAATTTTCTTTTTTTTTCACATTTATTATGGGATTAGTTGGGAAAATTATTCGTAGACTATTATAATTTCCTAATACACTCTCACATGTTTCTCTATTTGTTAGCAAACTAGTACCACACTGAAACATATAGATAAGACTACATACAGTGATGAGGCATATCTACAATTTTAGCAGTGACACCGTGCAAATCACCACCTGAGTACCTCTGAACGACAAAGAAACCACAAGAACTCAGTCAAATCAAGCAAAATAACTAGACATGTATCAGTCAAGAAGTTACGATTTCCAAAAGGAAAGGGGTAAAAGCTACAAAAATATCTTACCAAATGCATGTCAATCATTGGAACTTCAGAACTTTTACGATTTATAAGAAAAAGCCAAGGAACAAGAAACTTCTCCTTCCCAACTTGGAATGATCTAGACGTGAGTCAAACATTGTAAAACATGGATTACTATAATAATTTCTAAAAATATTGAACTTATGAACTATAAAAACATTTTATACAGAAGCAAAAGATAGTTGCTAAGAAAAACTATTGGCCTTAGTTTATGAGAAAAAATTAGGAGTGGAAAGCAAAGGATAAGAATATACCAGAAAATGAGCCCAGAAGTTAAAGCTCAGGTCTGAATCTCAGACTCATTATTCGGAGTATGAAAAACGCTTACTCGAAAAAAAGCTGAATGAAAATACATTTTTGGACTCAAAAACATTTCATTCATGAATCTGAGTAATTAAATTCGATAGTTTCAGTTTTCTCTTCGTTTAGCTATGAAACCCTAGCATTTGCAACTAATGCCAAAAAAAAAAAGAGGTTGTATTAAGAAAATCATAAATTTGAATAAAGTCTTACATTTTATATGGATCAGCTCCCGTGTAACCAGTCGGCTTTGCTATAGGAATTAACACCTGCAAATTAATTTATATATAAATGAAAATTTCAAAAAAGAAACAGAAATGGGGAAGATTGAAAAAGAAGAAAAATACCTCCCGATTAACGGCAAAAATTGGGCAATGTTTCCCGATCACGTCATGCCAAACAGTTCTAGACTAAAATTAATCAAATTCAGAGATCTTAACTTCAAAATTAGATTAAAAAATTTTTAAAAAAAAGAAAGGAAAAGAAAAGACAACTGACGGAATGGTATTGACCCATCTTGCTCATCGGAACTATGTCCCCTGGCCTGTAAGCAACGGAAATAAAAGGAAGACAAAGTAACAGGAAAACTAAAAGACACAGCGACGCCATTATTCTGCAATGTTCTCGTCAGCCGCGTTTCTTCTCACCGCCGAGAGAATTCCGAATTACTCAACACTTGTTTCTTTTTTTATTCATTTCTAACTTTTGCTTCGATGGAGTCCACCCAGGCCAGGGGCCTGAGCCTGTTACGGAATACGGGCCAGCAGTTATACTTTCCTCGATTCGGTCCAAAAATAATGTTCATACATAATAAAACATGTGTTATTTTTTTTAAAAATAAAATGATTTAGAAAGTGAAAAACTGACCAAAAATTTATAATTAAAAAAAGTAACAAATGTCGTCAATATTTCATGCCTTTAGCTTTTTATATGAATATTTTTTTTTTAACATTACATGAAAGTTTGTTTTATAAGCAATATAAAATCACCTTTCAAAAACATACACACTCAATTCACCTTTCAAAACTACTTTCTATATTTGCATATCCATCATCCTACGTTTTTCTAAATATTTACAAAATAGTTATTAACATAACATCATAATGTTAAAGGTGTAATTTTCTGACGAAATTAATTGTTAGCTTATATGTATCCAAGGAAAAATTTTATATTATTTAATTTATAAAGAAAGTTTTTACAATATTATTTTAATGAATTATCTAAAAAGAAAAACCAAAATTTCAATATATATATATATATAAGTTTTAAATCATTACTAGATTTTATGATATATTCATGATATGCCTAAAAATTTATGTATCAAATATATTTATTAAAATTTTATATAAAATTAATTGATATTTCGGTTACAATAGTAAAGTAAATATTCATTAAGTATGTTGTATTGAGTTCAAATCTCATTAGGATAATTTTTTATTTATTTGTCATATATAAAAATAAAAACACTCTTGTAAAAATGTATCTTAATTTATATATAAAAGAGTAATTTAATAATTTCACAACTAAATTAATATGATATTAACTTAATAAAAAACTTAATATAAGTAAGTATGATATAAATACATAAAATCCAATGTGGGCAAAAAAAGGTATCTTATGTAAACAATTCATTTAAGACAATAGAAAAGTTTTAGATGAAATTATAAGATGTTTACGAAATTTTTGTAATAAATTTATTATATATAAGTTAAATAACAATATATTGTAATAGGAAATCCTACTTGACTCATCCTTGCAACTTCTATTACTTTTTTCTTATGAATAAATCATTATAAAATGCGTAAACTATCAAAATAGTTATGTTTATTTGTTTCAAGTTATATTTTAGTCATTTATATTTGAAATGTTACGTTTTAATCATTTACATTAACGTGCTATAACATTTTAGTCATTGAGTTGTTAATTGTCATTAACAGTGTAACGGTAAGTTGACGTGGCACATTAAATCATTATTTCAAACAAAAATTTTAGATTAAATTATACAATTGATTCATATTTTTTTAGTTTTGAGTAATTTAACTTTTTTTTTCTTTTATGTTCTTTTAACTTTTTTTTTCATTCTTTTCTGCTTCTCCCTCTATTTTTTCGCATTGCAAATGCTTGAGCAACAGCAACTATATTTCTAATATATTTCTTCTCTTGAAGCTATTTTTCCATATAATTCTTCAATTGGATGCATGCATGCAGAATCTTACTTCACTATCAGTGGGGAACATTGAAGATGATATCCATTTTTATATACATGCTCAATGCCTATGATATGCATGGAAGACTGAATAATTTAGAGTCCCAACATCATGCTGTGAAGAACTTTGCTGGCACAAAGACCTGCAGTCCTCAATATCTTCTCCAACTTGGCCTGAATGCCTCGCAAGGTCCGAGGTTCAATGCTGAAGTAGCAACCTTTGCCCTCAGTGAGTGCCACTCAGGCTTTCTTTCTTCCCCCTTTCCAAACTACCAGGATGTGGCTCTCATTGTCCGAAGACTGATTGTAATAGCTAGTATTCACAAGGATAACACAGATGACGGTGCAGTGCTCAGTATGTACAAGCAAGCATACCGAATAATGGTCGGGTTGAAGGAAGGGGAATATCCAACCGAAGAGGGCAAATGGCTCGCAGTAACTGCAAGGAATTTGGCAGCCATACCTATAAGAATGAGACAGATCAATGTCACAAAGAAAATAAAGGAAAAAAAAAAGTTAAACAAGATAAAAGAAAAAAATAAATTGCTTAAAACGAAAAAATATAGAGATTAATTGTATAATTTAACCTAAATTTTTTCTTTGAAATGATGATTTAACGTGTTACGTCAGTTTATCGTTACACCATTAACGAAAATTAACGGCTCAAATGACTAAAATTTAATGATAAATAAATTTAACTTTATAATTTATTCACAATATATGGTAACTTTCATAATTAAAAGATAAATAACAATAAAAAATAATATATGGTGAATCATATAATAAGTTACCAATAAATGATAATAGATGTTAAATAATAGTAACCAAAACTTTGTGAAAAGATGATATAATAGTAATAAATGATAGCATAGAAATAAATTATTGATTACATACCATTTTTTTATAATTTAAATAGTAATTATACTTTAAAGTTTTATAATATGATATTTAATGGACTAATTTATTAAGTTGCATACTTTAAAATTAAAAAAAATTATAAATATGTTATTTTATAATTAGGTTTTAACTGACATACTTTTAGATATTGAGATTTTTGTTAAAATTATTAATAAACAATTTGCATAAATGATTGATAATTGTTGTGTGATTATCAAATGATGTGTAAGTATACACAATCGTCAACAAGTAATAATGTATTGAATTAAGAGGATCGTCTCCACAGGAGATGTTTAACTAAGGCAAATACTATGAAATTTATTAAATGGCAAGTTTGTGAGAAAAATAATTAAAAAAAAGTTGAGTTATCTAATTACCCTAAATAAAATTATTGACTATGCTTAAAATAAATGAAAGTGTAACATGGAATAAACAACAGCAATTTCGTAACGCCCCAAACCCGACTCGATTCGTTGAGTCCAGATTTCAGGTGTTACCACATGGTAAAGTTAACATTTTAATAATACAGTTTACAATTTCTCATTTCTCTAATTATTTTATTTAACATGTTAATTGAAAAACTTACTATCTGAAAATAAAGGAAGTATCTTAAAATAAGTTGTTACATCAAGCTAGGTACAACTATCTAAAAAATGGAAGTTTATTTAATACAAACTCGAAAAGCATGTTCCAAGACTACGCCATATATCCACTGTATGCATAATAGCCCACTCCGCCACCAACTTGGCGTAATCTTGTCGTTGTCCCTTCAGGCGAAGTCTCATTTCAAGTCCCTAAAAAGAAATAACAAATCTTGTAAGTACATGAGTACTTAGTGAGCTTCTCAAGACAATACCTTGATGGATACCTTGCAATCTTAGAAGAACTATTGTGTCAACCAGTATTCTACATCATTTATTTCGACGAATACCAATACAATTATATCATATTCCTATCCGCCAGTTATCATGCTCTTGTCATATTCAATCTTCATTATCTAGTTAACTGAGGA
The DNA here is from genome assembly GCF_007990345.1 of Gossypium hirsutum. Taxonomy (NCBI): domain Eukaryota; kingdom Viridiplantae; phylum Streptophyta; class Magnoliopsida; order Malvales; family Malvaceae; genus Gossypium; species Gossypium hirsutum. The sequence continues at coordinate 86,414,149 of NC_053433.1, read as the reverse complement.
ATCTTTCCCAAACCTTCTATACATCTCTCATCACATAATAAATCCTTTGCAGACATATCATCCGAGTCCATTTGCAACAACCATGCCTTAACACAACTCTTATTTCAAACAGTTGTTCATTGACATTTATCACGAGCGGATACATAAATGTTTGGTGAATACATATGTAGAACTAGATACTATCAATTTCATCTTCAGACATATCCTGGTTCAACACTACACATACTCGTGGTGAAGAGTATTACTTAGACCATTCAAATGAATTCCATATCATATTATATCAAAATCCTATAACTCAAGATAACACTAACTCAAATTTAGAATAATTTCATAAGAAGATACAATACCCCTCACTTTCCATATTTACAGATCATCATAACAAATACCCTTCTTAATATACAATTACACATCTTTTTCATGGAAACCCTTAAGACTTATTCGCTTTTAACCTAGAACATATCAATACCTCATCTTAACCATACTTATTATAGAACCAAAAGAACTTAGTCCTACTTACCATAGAGACAGACATTCAAATTCAAATCATACCGGACATTTTTGACAGTTCTCACCACATAGGCCTAACAAAGCACACCATACATGCAATCATACAAATTAGCTACTAAGGCAACCCATTCAGAGTACGCCACAAAGGTGATCCATTCCGAGTACACCATGAAGGTGATCTATTCAGATTTTCTCGAGAATTAAAGCATTATTCAAAATTATGAACTCAATGTTTTTTCCTAATAAATATGCACTTAGTTATTCCCAATTAATTTTCGTTTCCCTTAATTAATTTTAACCAACAATCATAAGGTTTAAATCATGTCTTCATACATTGAAATCAATAAATCCTTTCCACTAATGTAGTACTGTAACACCCTATAATCGGCCCGGTCATCGAGCCCTAATATCAAGATGGAACAGCCCGTTTTCAGTAAAATCAAAATAGTAGTTTCGAGACCACAAATTTGATCAGTAAAGTTTTATTTTATTATTTAAATGGTTTCTAGAGAATTTTATTATGGTCATATTAAAACTTCATTAAGAAATTTTTATGTTTGCATGATTAATTAAGTAAAAAAGACTAAATTGTAAAAACTGTAAAAGTTGAGTTCTAATAGTTAAAGGGCTAAATGACTATGGAAATGGAAGTTAATGGACTTTAATGGTAACTATACCATTCATAAGGTTAGTGGATGTGCATGGCATGGTATTATTGCAAATTTATTAGTTCTTAAAGGTTAATATGGTAATTAGGTAATTAAACTAAAATCAAAAGAAAAGAAATAAGGTGTATCATCTTTATTTTTTCACCTAAAAGCCTATTTGGAAGAGAAAGAACACCATGGATGAATGTTTGGTTCGATCAAGCTTTGTTTAGTTGCATGGTGAGTTTCCAAGCCCTGTTTTTTTATTATTTTTATGTTTTTAAGATCGTTGTAACTTAATCTAGCTAGCTTAGGGATTAATTTGTAAAAATGTTAAAGATTGAGGGTTATGCAATGAATGTTCTTGAATGATTCTTGATTTTTAATGTTAGATTATGAATCTTTGTTGATAAATAAACAAGTTTTGTAAAGTGATTTTTTATGAAACTTGCATTTAGGGATCGATTTGTAAAAATGGAAAAATTCATATTAAATTTACGAAATAATGGTTTATTTGGGTTGATATAAGTCCCTAATAAATTTTCGTTAGCTTGAATGAGTGGTTAAAAATGCTTAGATTTCAATCTATGAGATTAAGGACTAAATTGTGAAAAGTTAAAATGTTCGAGGCAAAATGGTAATTTTGCATAAAATGAATTATGGATTAAATTGATGTTTAAAAGTACTCAATTGAATGAAACTATTGTTTTAGATCATGAAGGGGTTGACGATCGTGGAAAAGGAAAGATTTCAGAGTAGTTCATGTGCTTTGCAATTACTACAATCTAGTCCTGTAAGTTTGTTTTATGTTTATTTGTAGTTGAATTAAATACCTTTTTAGTGATTAAATCTTTAAAGTATATTATGTAATGATGTTTAAATGTTGAATTATATTGTTATTCAAGCTTTGTGCCTAGCAGGCTTAGTGTCGGTGTTATTCGGGCTTTGAGCCTAACAGGCTTAGTGCCGGCGTTATTCAGGCTTTTTGCCTAGTAGGCTTAGTGCCAGTGTTATTCAGGTTTTATGCCTAGTAGGCTTAGTGTCGGTATTATTCAAGCTTAGTGCCTAGTAGGCTTATTGCTAGTATATTAAAAGTTAACATCCTTTGGAAATTTGGTAGTTGATAGCAAATTAGTTTATTTATCGAACTTATTAAGCTCTGTTGTGCTTATTTGTTTGATCTGTTTTCATAGGACTTTTGGAATCATTGCTTTGATTGGATTGACTCGGAAGCTCACAGAATATCATCATCATCTCGGTAGTCATTTTGGTACTTGTAGTTGATTAAAGTGGCATGTATTAGGAGAGGCCCTTGGTATTATGATATTTTGGTAAATATGTAAATGTTAAAAGTTGGTATGTTTATGCTTGTTGTTAATGAATGGCATTGGACTTATGTTGCAAGACTAGATAGGTCTTTTTGGAACACTTTTATTTAGTAGATGTATAAAGCATTTTGGTGCAAAGTTTTAAAGTAAGAATGTTTCAACTGTGTTGTGTTTATAAACTTAGTATGGAATGAGATATGATGCTTGAATTTATGGTAGGTTTTTGGCATGTTTAAGAAAGCATTATTTGTATGTGTTTGAGGTGCCTACGAGTGGCATATTGATTGAATGTTAGATGGATGATTTAGAATGTTTTTTGCTTGATTTTGGTCACTTTATATAGGTCTTTTGGTTGGAAAATGGTTTACTTAACTTAGAAGTAAGATTGAAATGGTAAACTTGTTGTTTAAGGTTCATTTTGGGTCCACACGGCCTGAGACACGAGCGTGTACCTCAGCCGTGTGTGGTACACGGCCTGACGACATAGTTGTGTGTCATCTGAGAATTTCTTCGTATACAAGTCAGTGAGTTACACGTCCTTGCACATGGCTTGGAACACGGGTGTGTGGGGGTCGCATGGGGCTATTTCGAGAGTTACATGGCTTGACACATGGTCGTGTGACACGGCCGTGTGACCTTACTTAGAAAGCTTCACAGGTGAGTACACAAGCTGGGACACAGCCGTATGTCCCTAATTCGAAGGTTACAGGGCCTGGGATACGGGTGTGTGTTTTAGCTGTGTGACCCTTATATTCAAAATTTTCTAACTTTTTCTTGGACTTTTCAAATGTCTTTAATTTAGTCTTGAATCATTTCTAAGGTATTTCTTGAGCCCTGGAGGCTCGATTTAGGGGCAGAATGTGTATGTATGATTGATATATGATATGTTTATATTAATGTTTGAGATATCATTTAAATGCTTTCGATTGTATGGTAATACTCCGTAATCTTAATCTGGCGATGAATACGGGTTATGGGTGTTACATAGGATGTCACACCACCTCCACACATCGAACTCATAGTAATTTGTCATGTTATTAATAAATCATTCTTTTTAATAAGCACTCACGCAAATCATAATTCCAACACACATCAATCAACATTAAAACATGCTCAGCATACTTCAATGGAACTAATATTAACAATTATACATGCTTTTGGACCACTTTGCAAAAATTCCTAAATGAGTATGTAGGTATCGATACTATAACAGTGGTACCGATATTTCTCTTAAAGGGTATAGATACCGATTGAAAAATTGATACCAAATCAGCATTTTGCTTCTCGTTTAATAATCAAAATCTCAAAAATTATCGATACCCTTATTAAAGTATCAATTATTTTACCCCGAAAATCGATACTCGTGATATAGCATTGATATCAAATTATAATATTGACTTCCTGCACATCAAAATATCACAGAGATATCATTTTTGAAACTCGAATATCGATACCTCTACTCTAGACTACACGAATACAACATATAGTCCATTTCGACATAGTACTATTCAACATGCATCTATTAAATCATCATATAAACACCAAGACATCCGAAATGGCAATTCAAACGTCACAAAAATGTTCGAACAACAACTAAATACCAAGTTCAATGTGTCAAAATAATTAAAGCAATAAAGACATCTAAACAACCTAAATACCATGGTAAAAATCAGCAATAAGTTTACCACATTGCTTTCCCAAAACATAACAACTAATTAAACACCTGCGAAATAATATAAAACTCTCGCTTAGATCACTCCCTTGGAACCAAACCACTTACACCGGAACACAACTAATCTGCAATGGTTTAAAAAGGAGTGGGTGAGCTTTACAAGCTCAGTGAATGTTAAGAAAAACTATCATGTAAACACATCATCATGCAAATATCAAGCAACCATAGAGCACAATTATAATATTTCAACTTTAGTGTCGTGTTATTTGTCCATGCATTATCTATTGATTTCGTTACATAATAATCACATAACATTTAAGCATACACCACAATCCTCATAAATATATTTATAGATAATTTGGCACTTGAGCTATGAAACATCAAAATGGGCTCTATCACCACTCATCAGATACACAGATCTCCAACACACCAAAAGACTCATAAAGTCGAACATATCCCAAAAAATGAAACATAAAGCTAACACTCTCTAACACACTAAACATATCCCATTGAATGGAGCTTAACTCACATTCCCTTATCTCTCCAACCTATCGCAGGGGCTTAATGCCCAAAAATGCACTACATACAATGAGTACTCACAATCTTATGGCATGTCAACTATATCCAATAATCTCAAGGTTCACAAGGCCAAAATATTTTTTATTAAACATACATATTACTTACTGTTTGCTGTACTTTTCACTGCATAATCACATTATTATCACAACATATTCACTGTCACATGGCACGTATAACATGCCCACAAACAACTCTTTCACAATAGTCATCATAAGCTTATTACACATATCACAATATAACATTTTGATCCATAATTTCACAACATATTTTCACATAAAAAATCATGAGTATAAGAAAGCTTACACTCAGAATTTAGGGTAGAGGCTTAAGTTACTTCTGAATTCCCAATTGACGCAATGAATCATGTCTACAAGCATCGATTCCAAACACTCACTAAATACTTTCACCTAGACACCAAAAGCTTCAACTATCCTTTCTTTTGCTAGTAAAAGGTCCTAAAGAATCCGAAGTTTCAACACAATAAATCACAATAGCAATATAACCAACAATCAACTAATAACTCACCTCAAGCAATTAAAAACATAAGTCTAAGCTAAGTTATCAAGTAACTGAAACCTTCAACATAGCAAACTTAAATTCTAAATATCTCGGTCTTTACTCAATCTTTTCACCTAACATTGATTTTGTTTATCTAATTATTCACCTACGATAGATTCTCAACCTTTAAACTATGCAAAACTACCCAATCCAGTCTATACTTAATCGTTTTTATTTTCCATTACTGGAACCAATAATTGTAATGCCCCGTACCCGAGACCGTTGCCGGAGTCGAACACGAGGTGTTAACGGACTTAATTCTTTACTTAAACAGCTCATACAATTCATTTTAAAATTTCCAGACAAGCTGGCTAACTGCATCACAGTCGCTTTAAAAATCATATCTCGAGTTCCGAAACTCAAAATCCAATTCCGTAAATTTTTACTGAAACTAGACTCATATATCTATCTACTATTTTTTTTATAGAATTTTTGGTCAGGCCAATTAGTACAGTTTATTAGTTAAAGTCTCCCCTGTTTCAGGGTTCGACTACTCTGACCTCTGTGTATTACGAATCAGATATCTCTCTGTAAAGAATTTCAATGACTATGAAGTTTGTTTCTCTTAAAACTAGACTCAATAAGGAATCTGTACAAATAAAGAATGACTTCTAATTATATTTTTACAATTTATGATAAATTTTTAAAGTCAGAACAGGGGATCCAGAAATCACTCTGACCCTATTTCACAAAAATTCAAATATCTCATAAAATATAATTCATATACCTATTTTGTTCAATCCATATGAAAATAGACTCATTAAGCTTCAATTTAATAATAAACTCATCATTTAATTCCATTTATACTATTTTTAGTGATTTTTCAAATTTACATCACTGCTGCTGTGAGAATCTATTTTATGGTAAATTTTACCTATTTTATGGTTTCCATGGATTAGCTAGCAATTTGACATACATAACACCAAATATGATCATGATTAGCCATTCCAATGGCTAATCATTACCAAGCATTTCCATACCACTCAATAACCATATCATAAGACTATATATACAAAATGATTATAATGCTATACATGCCATACTCAACATATATAAGCCATTATGCCAAGATGGTATACGGATAGTGTGAGCGAGCCTCTAACCGTTCCCGATTTCCGAGTTGGCTTGTCAAAACTACAATGAATGAAAAGGAGGGAGTAAGCATAAATGCTTAATAAGTTCACATGCAAATAGCAAGTAACTTAACCATATAAGCAAACATAAAACATCATTTACATAATCATCACCAAGACATTCATATCACATTTTCATTTATCATCTTACCATATTGTTGTTATATCGAGTTTTCAACCCGAGGGTTAAGTACATACCTGTTCAAAGTATTCATTTCACAACACTTACCAATACGTCCCTTTCATCTCGAGTATTCCTCCATTTGAGTAGAATTTTACCCGTTGAACACATCGGAATATAATTTGGATACATGGAAAGTTTTCACATAAGTGCCACATATGTAGCCAAGCTACCATGTAACCCGCCCATAAGTGAACTCGGACTCAACTCAACGAGCTCGAGCGTTCGCATCCATAAGTGAACTCGGACTTAACTCAACGAGTTCGGACGCTCGCATCATAAGTGAACTCGACTCAACTCAACGAGTTCGGATGCCCAAACATCCTAGTGACATGTCACTTGTATTCTAATCCATTCCTAAGGTTCGACAGGACCTTTTTCCCAATCATGTGTCTCAACCATCTTCTACGGAGTGCCGATACCGATACTCGGTAGTATTTCACATTTTCCAAGTATATCACACAATTTGACATATTATCAAACAATTATCACGAGTATAATATTTCATAATAATTATCATATCATTTAAATAACATAAAAACATTTAAAATAATAACTATGTTACCAACATTTACATATGAACTTACCTTGTATGCGAAAATGGCTACTTTTACCATTTCGTCCACAACTTGGTATTTTCCCCATTTTAGCCCGAATTTCAGTTTTCCTTGCTAATCGAGCTTGGAAGCTTGAAAAACCCTAGCCATGGTTTCTCCTTGCTATATTCGGCCATGGGGTTGAAGATGAGCAAAATTGGCTTTTAATTTTGTATTTTAATTCATTTTACCCCTAAATGACCAAAATGCCCTTACTACTAAACTTTTCAAAAATTCCATCCATATCCAATTTTTGTCCATAGTCTTAGAAATTCGTAAAATTCCTATTTAAGACCTTCTAATTAATATTTCAAAACAATTTCATACTAGAAACTTCTAGAATGCAAGTTTTGTAAATTATTCGATTTAGTCCCTAATTTCAATTTAAGCACTTTATGCATAAAATTTCTTCACGAAATTTTCACACAATCATGCAATCATATCATAGACCTTAAAATAATCATAAAATAATTATTTCTATCTTAGATTTTGTGGTCACGAAACCACTATTCCGACTAGGCCCAAAATCAGGATATTACAACTCTCCCCCCCCTTTAGGGATTTTCGTCCCCGAAAATCTTACCAGAAAAGTGGTCTTCACTTTTAATCTCATATTCGGTACCGAAGAACTTTCACTTAGGCTGTACCTCCAATGCATCTCTTCAATTTCTCATATGATCTAAAAGCTTACAGTCTCAACTCTCAACTATTCTTAAACTTTCAACCCTTCTCAGTTTCCCATGATATCATGACATAAAACCCGGATCTCAACTTGATTTAATGGAGACCAGAATTCCAAGAAATCCAACAATCAAAGAGACCTGAAATTCCATGAATCTGATGAGTAGGAATTCATTCAATACAGATATGATTTATAGATCTCGCCAAACATTTAATAATAGGATACATCACATTTTCCTCTTTCCGCCATAGAAATGATTCTGATATGGCCTCAAGAATAATCCTTCTCATTTCCATCCCAATATCAACACTGACAAGGATAATTTTGATAGATCCCAATGCTCGGCTTTAACCCCTTTAACAACTCAGATTTTATGTAACATCAGATGCTCTAAACTATCACATTACCTCACTGTCTTGAAACACATCACAATTCATACAACAATACATTACTGAAAGTCAGGAAGTCTTTACTCAATGTAGACTAGTCTAGTTCAGACGCTTTGGTTACCAATATTCTCATCTATTCGAACTCTGTCAACATGTAATAAACTTTTCAGCTTTCACAAGATGGAAACCTTATCATTCGTAGTGACTTAAACTAATATCCAACTCTTTTCTAATAAATATACACTTCTCGTTCAAACTATTTACTCTTTTATCCGTACAAAATGAAATTCTATTATCAGACTTGGGAAAAATAATCCTGACATAATTGTCACATGAAATCTTTCAAATAAATAATTTACCATACTGACTGAAACTCGCGCTTTTATCACCTATGCCTTTACTGATGTCAAATCCTTACACAGAAATTAGAAAAAATCCCAATACTAAAATCACCACAGTACCAAGATCAAATTAGAAGTATAGTCATATTTGACATGATTATCACGAGCTGAAGAACGCACTTCGAACATGAGTCTTAATTGACAAATTATGGAACAAAGATAATAAGAAAACCGAATAAAGAAATCCAAGATAGAGAAACCCAGAATAAAGAAATCCAGAATAAAGAGATCCAGGATAAAGAAACCCAAGATATGATACTATGCCGAAGAATCGAAAACCAAACTCATAGAGAAAATACAGAATACCTCGATAATTCTTCAAAGAAAGAAAGTCCAAAAGAAAACATCATTTAATCCCACTGGAATCAAATATAACAAGAACAATATATCTTCCCATACATATATATCAGATGAAGCATCAAGTAGAAGAAACAGAAACATAATATCTTACGTATTCTCTCATCAATTCTTATCAGACGAAATGAAATAGAATACCCGATGAAATAGAGCAATATAAATTATAAACCAGTCAGACTACCAATGCTTTCATCCAACACCAGAATTAGAAGACATTCTCATATAACAAGAATTTCCTCAGAAGATCAATAGCCATAGAAATATTTCTGAGAATGGGTAAACACATAGAACATCTCAAAAGAGACTGCTAAATCTGTCCAGTCATAAATGTCACACTCAGATAGTTCACATTTCAAATATCATTTCCCCAACTAGTTCTTCGATCACAAATTTCATATTAAACCATTCACTAAAGAAGGCCAATTCTAAATAAATTTCGATTTACACTTTTCTCAACCTTGCACCTGAGTAATTCGGTTTACCAAGGAGAATTCCTTTTCTAACTGGGACAGTGCATAACTCCAATAATCTTTACGTCAATCCGATACTTTACTGGCTCTGACTTTACTTATCAGCTCATTTTCAATCTCTAATCATACTTATAATTATTCTATCACTGTACTCTTTGGGTTCTCAACCGGAAACTTATTCAATACAAATCTCATGAAATTCCATTATAAGTACCACTTCGGTAAGGGGGAGGGGTTGTAGGACCTCTGACTCGACTTTCTTATACATACACATATGACACAACTTCCATCATCATAGCAACATCATCAAAATCATGTCATTCATTCAGGCAATGCAACATTCATGTTGGCTTACACAAATTTTCCTATTGTCCCATTTAGACAATATACTTATGCATACATTCTATGTTTTCTAGATAGCTTTACTTATCCATTCATTTAATTAAATTAATTCATGCTCATGACATCATATAAGGCCAAACAAACATAGATATTTGCATCACAATCACAACTTTCATTTTGTGCATCATCATGTACATATCATTACAATCATATAATTCAGTCCAACAATTTAACATAGATAAGTTCATTTCATTATAATCCTTTATCTCATAAAAATTATATATCATTAACATTTGTCAACATTCGACGTCCAAATCAAGACAAAGACATTTTCACTCGTATCATAATATTATGACCTTTATTCATACCTCTACTACTTTCTATTTATTCCGTTCATCTTATCAAGTAAGCCACATACACTACATCATATGAGCATTAAGCAAATATGAATATTTATCACATATGTATCATAAACCTTTATTCATACTTTTCTGAACCGAGACTTATCATAATCATAATTTTACTCAAATACCTTCACATAACATTGAACATGGTCGGCACAGCTCGGTTGGAGAGTACCCTGTCTAAATAAGACGGTACTCATACGCGTCAGAATACATCACACTATCACAAATCAGTGGCATGTATAGCTAAACTTTTACACATGCTCGGTTAGTCTGAGAATCGACTAAACCTGCTCTGATACCACTAAATGTAATGCCCCGTACCCGAGACCGTTTTCAGAGTCGAACACAAGGTGTTAACGAACTTAATTCATTACTTAAACAGCTCATACAATTCATTTTAAAATTTCCAGACAAGCTGGCTAACTGCATCACAGTCGCTTTAAAAATCATATCTCGAGTTCCAAAACTCGAAATCCAATTCCATAAATTTTTACTGAAACTAGACTAATATATCTATCTACTAATCTTTTTATAGAATTTTTGGTTAGGCCAATTAGTACAGTTTATTAGTTAAAGTCTCCCCTGTTTCAGGGTTCGACTACTCTGACCTCTGTGTATTACGAATCAGATATCTCTCTGTAAAGAATTTCAATGACTATGAAGTTTGTTTCTCTTAAAACTAGACTCAATAAGGAATCTGTACATATAAAGAATGACTTCTAATTATATTTTTACAATTTATGATAAATTTTTAAAGTCAGAACAGGGGATCCAGAAATCACTCTGGCCCTATTTCACAAAAATTCAAATATCTCATAAAATATAATTCATATACCTATTTTGTTCAATCCATATGAAAATAAACTCATTAAGCTTCAATTTAATAATAAACTCATCATTTAATTCCATTTATACTATTTTTAGTGATTTTTCAAATTTACATCACTGCTGCTGTAAGAATCTATTTTATGGTAATTTTACCTATTTTATGGTTTCCATGGATTAGCTAGCAATTTGACATACATAACACCAAATATGATCATGATTAGCCATTCCAATGGGTAATCATTACCAAGCATTTCCATACCACTCAATAACCATATCATAAGACCATATATACAAAATGATTATAATGCTATACATGCCATACTCAAAATATACAAGCCATTATGCCAAGATGGTATACGGATAGTGTGAGCGAGCCTCCGACCGTTCCCGATTTCCGAGCTGGCTTGTCAAAACTACAAGGAATGAAAAGGAGGGAGTAAGCATAAATGCTTAATAAGTTCACATGCAAATAGCAAGTAACTTAACCATATAAGCAAACATAAAACATCATTTGCATAATCATCACCAAGACATTCATATCACATTTTCATTTATCATCTTACCATATTGTTGTTATATCGAGTTTTCAACCCGGGGGTTAAGTACATACCTGTTCAAAGTATTCATTTCACAACACTTACCAATACGTCCCTTTCATCTCGAGTATTCCTCCATTTGAGTAGAATTTTACCCGTTGAACACATCGGAATATAATTTGGATACATGGAAAGTTTTCACATAAGTGCCACATATGTAGCCAAGCTACCATGTAACCCGCCCATAAGTGAACTCGGACTCAACTCAACGAGCTCGAGCGTTCGCATCCATAAGTGAACTCGGACTCAACTCAACGAGCTCGGATGCCTAGTTACATCTCTCGAACTCGGACTCAACTCAACGAGTTCGGACGCTCGCATCCATAAGTGAACTCGGACTCAACTCAACGAGTTCGGATGCCCAAACATCCTCGTGACATGTCACTTGTATTTTAATCCATTCCTAAGGTTCGACAGGACCTTTTTCCCAATCATGTGTCTCAACCATCTTCTACGGAATGCCGATACCGATACTCGGTAGTATTTCACATTTTCCAAGTATATCACACAATTTGACATATTATCAAACAATTATCACGAGTATAATATTTCATAATAATTATCATATCATTTAAATAACATAAAAACATTTAAAATAATAACTATGTTACCAACATTTACATATGAACTTACCTCGTATGCGGAAATGGCTACTTTTACCATTTCGTCCACAACTTGGTTTTTCCCCATTTTAGCCCGAATTTCAGTTTTCCTTGCTAATCGAGCTTGGAAGCTTGAAAAACCCTAGCCATGGTTTCTCCTTGCTATATTCGGTCATGGGGTTGAAGATGAGCAAAATTAGCTTTTAATTTTGTATTTTAATTCATTTTACCCTTAAATGACCAAAATGCCCTTACTATTAAACTTTTCAAAAATTCCATCCATGTCCAATTTTTGTCCATAGACTTAGAAATTGGTAAAATTCCTATTTAAGACCTCCTAATTAATATTTCAAAACAATTTCATACTAGAAACTTTTAGAATGCAAGTTTTGCAAATTATTCGATTTAGTCCCTAATTTCAATTTAAGCACTTTATGCATAAAATTTCTCCACGAAATTTTCACACAATCATGCAATCATATCATAGACCTTAAAATAATCATAAAATAATTATTTCTATCTCAGATTTTGTGGTCACGAAACCACTATTCCGACTAGGCCCAAAATCAGAATATTACAATAATGGCTCTTATAGACAACAAGTTAAAGTGCACTTGAAGATCATTGAAGCAAGTGAAGTGTCCTTTTGAGAAAATTGGTTTGAAGGCACGTGAGTAGTGTAAGAGTGTGCCTAAGTAGTGTTGGAGTGCTTGCAAGCTCTATCTGTGTTGGCTAGTAGGCCATTGTGATCAAGATGGGCTTAGAAGGCCTAACGAGATTAAGTCGAGATGGGTTGAAGGTTCCTTGAATTTAAGTGGGTCTGAAGACCCTTGAGTTTGATTTGGTTAGAGATTCCTTGAGTTTGAGTTGGTCGGAGGACCATGAGAATATTGATTGATTCTTGTGTTTGGGATAGTGTTTACGATACCCTTATCCATGGTAAGCTACTAATACATGAGATTTGTGAAGCTTGTCTAAGCATCATTGACTTTTTAACCAAAGTAGACTGAAGGATTATTGAGTCCGAAAGATTGAACAAAAGAACTTGTGGGGTATGTTTTGTTTAGGCAGCATATGAAATTGTGCGAAGAAAGGAGTGTTGTGCTAGGGTTTGTATGAATGAGCATTAAAGTTCGAAATTGATATTGAGATTGACCTAGTTCGATGGTACCGCATGTGTTACGATTGGCCAAGATGGCCACAACCAATAGGGTGACTATGGAAGGGTTGAGAGGGCCTAAGTTGGGGATGACCAATGTGTCTAAGTTTCCCATGTCGAGAACTTTTGTGTTGGTGTTGCAAGGGGCGATTGGCATAAACCACGTCTAGAGGGAAGCATCCAATGAGATGTCGCAAGAGTGTGGTTGGTGCCACATCCAAAGGGATGTTTTTTTTAGTATAAAAGACATGGTAATATTTAGTCAAAAAAGGGTCATACCATTAAGGGTTCATCAAGGTTGTCACATAATGATTATGTGTTGTGGCATTGAGTCTAAGAGCTCGGTAGAGGAATGGGTATAGACAAGAATACACTAATGATTGAGATAAGACCAAGTTCAAGTCTATGTTCAATGCGCGTTGAATGGGATCATAACCTTTGGTCTTGAAGTCCCAAGATGGACTTGGGACTAAAATGTCAACTTGATGCAACAAGGTTACTAAAACTGTGGCTTCATGTCGATGAAGGCATCAACATAGTAAGTAGGGGAGTCTTATGGTCTGCAATTTACTATGTTAGTAATCAAGGTTGAGTTTTTCCCATATGGTCTTAAGTGAAATTAAAGTACAAAAACTTGGAAGTTGGAATTTTTCGGATACCCTACTGTCCTAGAAAGATGTTGTAATGCAAATTGGGTAACTGGTAAAGTTAGCTTTACAAGTGGGTATGTCTTTACTTTGGGTGGAGCAGTTATTTCTTAGAAGCTGTTAAACAATGTATTACTCACTCCACGATGGAATTAGAGTTTATAACTCTTGACTGAGCAAGAGGCCAAGTGGCTTAGGAATTTACTTTCAAAGAATCCTTTATGGAAGAAAGGCATACTTTCTTTAAAGTACGTAAGGTTTGAAAGGAACCTAGTTGATCTACTAACCAAAGGGTTAAGTATAAAATGGTTCTTGATTCGTCGAGGGGGATGGATCTTAAGCCTAGTGGTTAAGGAATTCATAATGGATACCCAACTTAGTTTTCTAAGTTCAATGTAGTCAAACAAAACCATGGAAATACTTATAATGTACATTTTACCTATCCTTATGGCAAACAATGCACATGCATAAGATTGAGTTATTACTCTTAATGAATTCATAGCCCAAAGTTTGGGTGGTCCTATTGAGACGGACTTGATGAATTCACCGACATATGAGGTTGAGTTTCTTACTCTTAATGAACTCATATCCCAAAGTTTGAGTGATCCTATTGAGACGGACTTGATGAATTCACTGACATGTGAGGTTAAGTTTCTTACTCTTAATGAGCTCATATCCTAAAGTTTGGGTGGTTTTATTGAGACGGACTTGATGAATTCACTGAATTTTAATCTGAGGGAATGAGCTTAATAAATGCTCTTAATGATTTTATAGTTCTAATTCGGGTGGTCTATATTGAGATAGACTTGATGAAATTACCTACGTAAGTGTAAAGGACTAGCCACCTTCTATGAAAGACATTGGGTAGTCTTTTTAGAGCGCTTACCAACATCCTGAAGTTTATTGGTTAAAACTTGTTGATCTATCGCGGAACATCAATTAGATTTGATATTAGTCGTGTGTCATGAGTTAAGCCCTATCTTAACGAGGTCAAGGTTCGTTCACTTGTTAAAAAGAAGAATCACTCATTTCATTACATACTAGTTCAAATCCACAAGATAATAATGCTTAAGTGACTAATTTCATTGTTGCTCTTTTCACGTTTTACCTTTTTTTTCATGTTTACAAAAATTACTTTGCATTAATGGGGGAATGTTGGTAATGCAAAGAAATTGAAAAAAAAATTAAGCAGATACAATTTGACAGAATTAGAATCTAACTATTGAGATTTTTTAGGAAGCTAACTCTACAAATTTACTGTTTTACCCCTTCAAAAAACAATATAAATAGGAGGTCATTCTCCTCATTTTTCATAGAACACAATAGAGAAAAACAACTTAGATCATCCTTTCGTTCTTTAACTAGTGTTCTACAAAATTACACGAGAGGGAAATTCTATCTAAGAGTTTAAGTTTTAAGCGAGACCATCTGTGACCCCTCCAATCTTTCTTAAGAATTAAACCTAGTGTGGTCTTTCCAGTTTTCTTCCAATTTATTTTCCGATCAGATTTTCAACCAATTGCTTTTTTTTCTTCATTTTCGTTTCCTTTCGAGAAGAAACATACCAATTGTGTTCCATCTTCTTTATTCGAGTGTACGAATATTGAAGTACTGTGTTAATCTTGGGGGTGACGTCCCCTATATGATTACACTAATTAAGGCGAATTTGCTCCTAAGGCAGTGGTTCTTCCAAGGTACATTGATTGCGTTATTCATTTACACTATGTTTGGTTTCCTGTCAACGCTAACTGTTTCATTTTGCAGTTGTATAATTCCAACAATTATTATGCCACTTGTCACATCCATGATTATATCCTTAATTTTTTTATGCTTGTATTCACTTCGGGGAATGCAACAAATCTAATAGGATGGACTTCTAAACGTCCCCATAATTCTTTTAACTTTTTCTTTAAAGAGGACCAATATTTTAAAAACTTATGTTAGAGTCAACAACCAATATATATTTTTAAACAATCAAAGAATTTTTGTGATAATCCAAACAAAAATTACCATATATACTCAAATATAAAACAACATTATATTAATATATTTATACCCGAACCCATGCTTTTAAAATATTAAAAGAATATTACTATACGACATTTTTTTAAATATTATAAGATATTATAAAATCATTTGAAAATAATATATTTTGAAGGTTCATTAATAAACCTTATGAACCCATCAATATTTAAAAATTTAATTTAATAATTATATCATATTTAAAACAAATAAAAAAATCATACCTCAATTAAAAAATTGTTGAAGTTCCTTAGCAATCTAAAATTTGCCTAATAAATCAAAGCTTAAAAATCAAAATCAATGCTGAGATCAAATCTTTCATTATCCTTAAAAACCAAGAAATAAAATAATTTAATCAAATCAATCATAATATACCATGAATTAAAATTAATCTAAATATGAAATATTAAATAAAAACTTCCTAAAAATCTTTACATCTTGCATTTAAAACTTCAAAGAATAAATCAGATCTTTGATTGCGAATGAATAAATGCAGATTGTGAATGGATAAACTATCCGATTGTAATTATTTTTAGGAAAAAATATAAGACTAGTACCTGAACTTGTCCACTTCTCCCAGATTGGTACCTATGGTTTTTTTTTGTCCCAAATTGGTACCTGAACTTTTTTTCCGTCCATTGGTTTAGTACTTGAGCCTAACATCGTTTAAATTTTACTAACGTGGTAGCGTTGGTCAATCGTGTGCTACTATGTGTCGCAATCTGGGAACCTCATTTGACATATTTTTTATTCTGCTGACCTGATCGCTTTGATTTTTTTAATATTTTTTCCTTTAAAGTTATATTTCATTAATTTTCCATCATTTTTCACCATCTTCTTCAACATTTCTTTTTCTTTCGTTTTCTCTCTGCATCGTCTACTTTGCCATTTTCTTTTTCTTTTTCTGTTTTTTCAACAATTTTCAACATCTTGCATCTTGCATCTCTCTCTTTTTTCTAGCTTTGGTCATCTCTTAAATTTTCCCCTTTCTTTTCTCTTTTTTTTTTCTTTCCTCTTCTTCGTTTTCCATTTCCTTCAAGTCTCCACCATGTCTTCTTCTACGAACAAAAAATCAAGTGCACAGAAAAGTATTGTGTACTGCCATTGCAGTTTAAGGGCACCCGTTTGCAACACAAATACTCCAAAGAACAAAGGGAGAAAATTATTTGGGTGTTCATGTAACACCCTTTACCGTACCCGAGACCGAGATAGGATACGAGGAATTACTGAACACATACATAGTTTTTCATGAAAAACTAGGCTATAAAATTTTTCTTTAAAAAAAACTTCATTCATTCGTACACAAATTGTCCTTAATATAGGGCTATGATGCCCAAAACAACTATCAGAAGGGATTCGGGACTGAATCAAAGACTTTAGAAAAGTTTGGGAAATTTTCCCCAATACGGTGCCATACGCCCGTATGGAATGAGGGACACGCCTGTGTACTCTAGCCATGTAGCTCTCTAACTATGAAGTCAATATCAATTAGGGTCACACGGCCGTGCCACTAGCCCGTTTGGCCAGACCGTGTGGTCAATTAAAATTAAATGATTTTTCATAAAAATGGTGCAAACTTCACACGACCAAAGTACACGCCCATATGGGTAGGCCGTGTCTCTCACATGACCAAGACACACGCCCGTGTCTTAGCCTGTGTGTTTACTACTGAGCATACTGACTTGAAAAATTAGGGTGCAGGGGACACACGACCACTCAACAAGCCCATGGGGTAGACCGTGTGTGACACACGGTCTAGACACATACCGTGTGTCTGCCTGTGTGGGCCAATTAAGGGCTAATTTCCAAGCCAATAGTCACCCTTACTCATTTATACATTTAAACACATTTCATAACATGCAACATGACATATTTAGGCACTCAAATATTCCACACCATGGCACTCTCACATCTTCCTAATATCATCCTATTGCACATTCATTTTGTTACACCATTTAGAAGCATTCCACACCAATTTCATGCATTTGTTACCATAACGTCAAATTATGCATTCATGTTTATAGTCATTTTTAAGTCATTAGGTAATCCCTTATCTTTTAGCATCTAGTCCATACTTTATCATGCATTCACCAATCAACAACATATCACATCATTAAGGCACTAGCACACGCATGCATGGGCAATTAGATTACAACCCAATGATCAAATATAAGCCATATCACATGGCCATTACAAAATAAATCATCATCATCATCATAGGCCCTTACAAATTGGCCAAATAGCATGAAACATATCACAAAATAACCAAGTTCCCTATACATGCCATACTCAAAATAACAATTTCACTATACCCAATAATCTTTTGATAGTGTGATCAAATGCTCCGATAACTTCCGATCCCCGAGCTAGCTTGGCGGAACTACAAATGATGGAAATGAAATGGGGTAAGCATTAAAGCTTAGTAAGTCCACATGCAAATAATATGCAATAGTAGTAAGCAATCAATATATAAGGACATATCAACATATACATAAGATTATTCATCAATCAAAACTTTTGGGCTTACTTATCACATGTACACACACACACACACATATATATATACTTTCTCATCACGAATCGTTCTTTACAAGGCATTATTCATAGGTTTAGCATACATACTTGTACTCTTCGTTGTATATCATATAACATACCTCTTTATCGTGCCCTCCTCAGGACTTTCATTGCATCATTCATTATAATATCCATTGTACACTCGGAATACTATTGGATACGCAAAAATTCGTACATAAATGCCACATATATATACGTAGACAAAGCTACCACATAACATGCAACACTCGCAATGGAGCTACTCACGGGCTTACTCATAAAAGCTATCGGTCAAGGTGTAACTACACGTGCTGCTCATAAAAGCTGTCAGGTATCTGACCACTCAAAGATTACCTAGCCACCGGTAGGACACACAAGACCATTGCCTGGAACTTAATCACATGTATCGCATCCATTATGAACTCGGACCACTCAACGAGCTCGGATGCTCGCATCCATAATGAACTCGAACCTCTCAACGAGCTCAGATGCCACATATATCACAAACCCGGACCACTCAACGAGTTCAAAATTTTTAATTCCTAGTGACATGTCACTTGTATCCTAAACTATTCCTAAGGTTCAAACGGGATTTTTTTTCTCCCTTGCATATGGTTCCTTTATCGCACTTGCTCGTGACGTCGTGGATAACGACCATCACATTACTCATGCTTTCATAACCATCCGTACGCATAACATTCATAATAACAACAAAATATTTATCATACAATGTCAATACATTAAAATGTATTACAACATTACATTATTTGCATATGTACTTACCTCGGTACAAAAATGATGATAATCAAGCCTAATCGTTGTATACTTTATTCTTCCCTTAATCAAGACCCGGTTCACGTTTTTCTTGATCTATAATGCCAAATTTAACTTGTTTATTAATCACATTATTCAAATCAATCCACAATTCATGCCTTGGTAAAATTACCTTCTTACCCCTAACTTTTCATTTATTTACGGTTTAGTCCCTAGGCTCGTAAAATGAAATGCATGTATTTTCTTTGTTACCCAAGCCTAGTCGAACCTTTAATATGCTCATATCAGCCCATATTTTCCCTTATTTCACATTATCACTACTTACTTTTACACTTTTACAAACAAGTCCCCTTTTTCGGTGTTTTCATTAAAAATCACTTAGTAAAAGATGTTTATCATATATCAAATATTCATATTCCTCCATTAATCATCAACATACATGCATGTTACACATGGGTCAAATTTCATACATGAACCCTAGCTCAAAATATAGCTAGAAATGGGTAGATCATGCTTCAAGGACTTCAAAAATACAAAGAACATTAAAAACGAGGCTAGAGAGCACTTACAATCAAGCTTGGAAATACTGAACAAACCCTAGCTATGGCGTCTTGCAATTTTCGGCAGTGGAAGAAGAAGATGGACACAAAATTTTGACTTATTTTTCCCTTTTTATTCTTTTAATTACCAAATGACCAAAATGCCCTTAGGGTTTTTCTTTCAAATTTTTCCTATGCATGTCTATTTTTGTCCAAAATTATAGAAATTGGTCAAATTACTAATTAGGACCTTATAATTCATAGTCTAAAGCAATTTCATGCTTAAAGCTTCTAAAATGAAAGTTTTGCATCTTATTCAATTTGGTCCCTAAAATTCAATGAGACATTTTATGCATAAAATTCCTTCATGAAACTTTCACATAAGAATGCATTCATAACATAAACCTCATAGGAATCATATAATAATTATTTCTATCTCAAATTTATGGTCTTGAAATCACTATTCCGACTAGACCCTAATTCAGGATGTTACAACTCTCCCCCTCTTTAAGGATTTTCGTCCCCGAAAATCTTATCAGTAAAAAGGTTTGGGTATTGTTTCCTTTTAGTCTCCTCGGGCTCCCATATAGCCTCTTCAAACCCATGTCTTTGCCATAAAACTTTCACAAGAGCAACACTTTTGTTTCTTAATTGCTTAACTTCCCGAGCCAAAATCTTAACTGGTTCCTCACATAAGTCATATCCGGTCTGATTTTAACCTCTGTCAGTACAATCACATGAGAAGGATCGGATCTATGTCGAGGCAACATGGATACATAAAAAACATCGTGAATCTTTTCTAGCTCAGTCGGTAAGGCCAATCGATATGCAACAGGCCCTATTCTTTTTGTAATCTCATACGGTCCTATAGAACGAGGACTCAACTTGCCTTTTCTACCGAATCTCAAAACCTTTTTCCATGGAGACACTTTCAGGAATACTTTATCACTGACCTGATACTCAATTTCCTTTCTCTTTAAGCCCGCGTACAACTTTTGTCTTTCTGATGCTGCTTTTAAACAATCATGAATTTCTTTCACCTTTTCTTTGGTTTCCTTAATCAAATCTATTCCATGAATCTTGTTCTCCTTAAGTTCAGTCCAATACAACGATGTATGACATTTACATCCATACAATGCCTCATAGGGTGCCATTTTCAAACTCGTCTAATAATTGTTGTTATAGTCAAATTCAACCAAAGGTAAGTACTTTTCCCAACTACCTTGGAATTCAAGAACACAATACCTGAGCATATCTTCAAGTATCTAATTACTCTCTCGGATTGTCCATCAGTCTGTGGATGAAAAGCGGTACTAAAACTCAGCTTTGTACCCAAAACTTCTTGTAATTTCTTCTAAAATCCCGAAGTGAACCTCGAATCTTTATCGGAAATAATCGATAAAGGTACTCTGTGAAGTCTCACAATCTCAGAAATATACAATTTGGCTGACTTATCAAGTGAATAATCAACGCGTACTGGTATAAAATGAGCCGATTTCATCAATCTGTCAACCACAACCCATACGGCATCTTTCTTTCTTGGTGTCAACGGTAAGCCTATAACAAAGTCCATAGTGATTCGGTTCCATTTCCATTCAGGAACTAAAATAGGCTGGAGTAAACCTGAAGGTACCTGGTGTTTGACCTTTACTTGTTGACAAATCAAGAATTTAGATACAAATTTAGATATATATCCTTTTATACCGTTTCACCAATACAATTTTTTAAAATTATTGTACATTTTCGTGCTACCTGGGTGAACTGACATACCTCTGTTTATGGGCCTCATGCAAAATTTTTCAAATAAACTCAGCATCCTTCGGGACACAAATCCTTCCACAGAATCTTAGACAACCATCAGAATCTCTTGGGAAATCTGATTCACTGCTCAAATCACATTGAGCTTTCTTAGCTTGTAACCCTTTATCAGCTTCCTGAGCATCACAAATCTGTTGAAGAAAAGTTGGTCTAGCTCTTAACTCTGCTAGAGTAACACCATCATGAGATAGGGTTAGTTGTGCGTTCATAACTCTCAAAGCAAATAAAGACTTTCTGCTCAAGGCATCGGCAACCACACTTGCTTTACCGAGGTGATAATCAATTACAAGCTCATAGTTTTTTAACAATTCAAACCATCTTTGTTGCCTCAAATTTAGGTCTTTTTGGGTCATCAGATACTTAAGACTTTTATGGTCTGTATAGACATGACATTTTTCCCCGAATAGGTAATGTCACCAAATCTTCAATGCAAATACAATGGCAGCTAATTCTAGGCCATGTGTAGGATAATTTTTCTCATGGGGCTTCAGTTGCCTCGAAGCATAAGCTACTACTTTGCCTTCTTGCATAAGAACACAACCTAGTCTATTTAAGGACGCATCACTATAAATCAAAAATTCTTTCCCTGATTCCGGTTGTACTAACACTAGGGCCTCGGTCAATAACATTTTCAACTTCTCGAAGCTCTGTTGACATTTTTCTAACCATTCAAACTTGACATCTTTTTGAAGTAGTCTCGTCATAGGAGTAGCTATCATAGAGAACCCTTTCACAAACCGTCTGTAATAACCGACTAAACCCAAAAAGCTCCTAACTTCAGTTACATTCCACAATAGTAGAAATCTTACTGGGATCAACTCGTATACCATCTCCTGAAACAATGTGGCCTAAGAACCCAACCTCTCGAAGCCAAAACTCGCTTTTACTAAACATAGCATACAACTGTTTGCCCCTCAAAGTCTGCACAATAGTTCTCAAGTGTTCAACATGCTCTGCCTCATCTCTAGAATAAATTAGAATATCATCAATAAACACCACAACAAACTTATCCAAATATGGCCAAAAAATTCAATTCATTAAATCCATAAATACGGCAGGAGCATTCTTTAATCCAAATAGCATAACAGGAAACTCGTAGTGGCCATACCTTGTTCTAAAGGCAGTCTTAGGCACATCTGACTCCTTAACGCATAACTGGTAATATCTGGACCTCAAGTCTATCTTAGAGAACCATGTTGCTCCTTTCAGCTAGTCAAACAAGTCATCAATCCTTGGAAGAGGATACTTATTTTTAATTGTCACCTTATTGAGTTACCGGTAGTCAATGCATAATCTCATAGAACCGTCCTTCTTTTCATGAATAATACGAGAGCACCCCATGGCGAAAAGCTTGGCCTTGCAAAACCTTTGTCGATCAACTCTTACAACTGCGTCTTCAATTCTTATAACTCAGTCGGGGCCATCCTATATGGAGTAATAGAGATAGGTGTCGTCCCTAGCATTAGCTCAATACCAAATTCAACTTCTCTAACTAGAGGCAAACCTGGCAATTCCTTAAAAAATACATCCACAAACTCGCACACAATCGGTACTGATTCGATTTTCAATTTGGATTCATTTGTATTCAATATATATGCCAAATAAGCTTCATACCCTTTTCTCATGTATTTCCGAGCAATCATTGAAGAAATCATCATTGGCAACTTATTTGCATCATTTGATTCAACCCAAAGAATCTCATCATTTTCATATTTCAATTCCATAACTTTCTGTCTACAATTCACTATAGCGCCATGTAATGTCAACCAATCCATACCCAGTATGATATCAAATTCGTCAAATGGCAGCAGCATCAAGTCGACCAGAAAATAATGATCTTTAACCGTCAAATGACATTTCTTACATACTTTTATCGACTATCACATGCTTTCCTAACGAGTTAGACACCTTAATTATAAATTCTGTAGACTCGACAGGTATATTCATACTAGATGCCAATTTCATACACACATACGAATGAGTGGAGCCAAGGTCTATCAAAGCAATAACATTAGTATCATAGAGAGAAAATTTACCAGTGATCACATTAGAAGAAGTTGCGTCTTCGCATGCACGTATGGCATAGGCTCTAGCCGGAGCCCTAGCTTTAGACCTCATTACTATATCTCGTTTCACATTTTTACTACCGGTCACATTCCCAGCATTTCTTGAGGGTCTTCCCCTAGAAGCTATGCCACTCGGTCTTGGACTTTGAAATCTTTCTTTTTCCATCATCTCGGGACAATCCTTAATAAAGTGGTCTAGAGAACCACATCTAAAACAAGATCATTCACTCACCCCATAGTTTCCAGAATGACGTCTACCACATTGCTAGCATTCAGCCTTGGAAGGTTTAGTGTTACCCGCACTTGCCATGGACGTATCTTGAGATCTAAAACTCGAATTCTACTTTCTACGATTCCCGTATGAATCTCTAGCCAACACATGTGAATGGGAATACATCTCTCTAGATTTCTTAAACTGAGATGGCAATGACTATTTCATGTACCTCTTTCTTGTATCTCTTACTTCAGACTCGGCCTTCTTCTTTTCTTTAACCAATTCTTCAATTTTACATGCCCGCTCAAAAAGTACCACAAATTCTTTCAACTCAAGAATACCCACTAATGTCTTAATATCCTCATTGAGTCCATCTTCAAATCTTCTGCACATTTTAGCTTCGGAGGGTGCGCACTCCCAAGCATATTTGCTGAGTCTGATGAATTCTCTCTCATTTTCACTAACTGTCATAGGACCCTATTTCAATTCCAAGAATTTCTTGCGCTTCTGCTCGATGAACTGTTGCTAATGTATTTCTTTCGAAATTCCTCTTGAAAGAATTCCCAAGTAACCCTCTCTGTTGGTATTACAGATACCAGTGTTCTCTACTAGTGATAAGTTGCATCTCTCAACAGGGATATGGCACTTTTTAGGCACTCCTCGGGTGTACATGATAATTTATCAAATACTTGTATTGAGTTTTCTAACCAGAACTCCACTCTTTCAAGGTCATCATTGGCATTTGCCCTAAATTCCTCGGCACATTGTTTCCGAATTTTATCAACAGGTGCCCTAGAAAATCTCATGAAATCCATATGTTGAGGTATCACATGTGCGAGTTAAGAATTAGGGGGAGATGGGGGAGGTTGAGCGTTCGGGTTCATTCGAACAAACTCCGTATACCATACGTTAATCATGCGGAAAAAGGCCTATATGCCTCCTTCTCCTCTACTGATAATTTAGGGCCTACTTTTGGATGGCACTGCTCCTTCCACTGGAGCAGGCGCGTTACTTTCTACATCATCCACCACTGCTCTGTCGGGATTTATTTGCTATATAAAAACACATTTTAATATTGTCAAGAGTCGTCACACTATCATTTACATATATATACGTATGACATGTATAGCGAGACTCAAATATGCTAGGTTAGTCCGAGAATCGACTAAACCATAGCTCTAATACCATAAAATGTAACACCCCTTACCTGTACCCGAGACCGAGATAGGATACGAGGTATTACCGAACACATACACAGTTTTTCATGTAAACTGGGCTATAAAATGTTTCTTTAACAAAATACTTCATTCATTCGTACACAAATTATCCTTAATATAGGCCTACAAGGCCCAAAACAACCATCAGAAGGGATTCCGGACTGAATCGAAGACTTTAAAAAAGTTTGGGAAATTTTCCCCAATGCGGTGCCACACACCCGTGTGGAATAAGGGACACGCCCATGTTCTCCGGCCGTATAGCTCTCTAACTACGAGGTCAGCATCAATTAGGGTCACACGGCCGTGTGGCCAGACCGTGTGGTCAATTAAAATTAAATGATTTTTCATAAAAATGGTACAAACTTCACACTGCCAGAGTACACGCCCATATGGATATACCGTGTCTCTCACACGGCCAACACACACGCCCATGTCTTAGCCCGTGTGTTACTACTGAGCATACTGACTTGCAAAATTAGGGTGCAGGGGACACATGGCCACGCGTATGGGGTAGACCGTGTGTCACATACGGTTTAGACACATACCCGTGTGTCTTCCTCTGTGGGCCAATTAAGGGCTATTTTCCACGCCAATAGTCACCCTCACTCATTTATACATTTAAACACATTTCATAACATGCAACATGACATATTTAGGCACTCAAATATTCCACACCATGGCACTCTCACATCTTCCTAATGTCATCCTATTACATATTCATTTTGTTACACCATTTAGAAGCATTCCACACCAATTTCATGCATTTGTTACCATAACGTCAAATTATGCATTCATGTTTATAGTCATTTTTAAGTCATTAGGTAATCTCTTATCTTTTAGCATCTAGTCCACACTTTATCATGCATTCACCAATCAACAACATATCACATCATCAAGGCACTAGTGTCATGGGTTGCGCATGGGAGCCTGCAACCATGACACATCTGTGTGAACCATCAAGAAGGAAGGAGGTCATTTGGTCCAATCGGGCCGGCCCGTTGCTTGAAGAGATTGAAGGCCCATCTACAAGTTAGACAAATATATGAGATTATTTTATAAGATTACATATCTTAGATAAGATATGTAATCTTAGAAGATATGATTTTATATTCTTAAAGATTTGATGGTAGGTACCCTTTAATCATAGCCGTTGATGTACTTAATTTTGTACCGTTGGATTTGGAGAGGCTCAACTATAAATAAGAGACCTCTTCCCTCATTGTAAATCACTTAAGTTTTGAGTAATAAGAATCCTTGAGAGTATTCACTCAAACTTTTCTCTCTTGTGTTCTTATTTTCCGTGGCTTGTTCTTGTCCCATTCTTCTTTCATCTTGTTGGTTTTGAGTTGCTTTCGCTTGAGTTGTGTTTTGGGAGGAATTCTGTTGAATCCTTCTTTTGTGGAAGTTAGGCTGACTTAGGCATTTTTGGAGTAAAAAACTGCCTAAGGCCGCACGGATTCTGAGGCAAGAATCTTAAGTCCGTGACAGTTGGTACCAGAGCCAGTTCAAAAGCACTTTTGAGATATGTTGAAAGAAGTTGTTGATCAGAATGAGCCAATGGAGACCCGTGGGAGGGCTAGAAAGGCTAGTCGATCGAGGGATATGCTGTCGAGCTTGGAAATTCGAGTGGTTAATCTCGAGGAGTCTGTTGGTGACATGAAGGAAACACTCGAAGTGGTCCTAACCCGTATGGAGGAACTGAGGGAAGATAGCAAGGAGTTTGTGTTGGACTCCCTTAGATCCACTTCGGACAAACTAATAGGGAGGGACGAAGCTCTTGAGACCCTGCTGACTGCCATGAAGGAAGAGATTGCTGAGCTTAAGGGGGAGCTCAGAATCTGTAAGGCTGCCCTGGGAAGTAGGATGTTGGCTTCGGGACCAAAGCAACGTCATGTGGATGTTCCAAAACCCGAGAAGTTCAAGGGGATTAGGTCCGCAAGAGAAGTGGACAACTTCCTGTGGGAATTGGAGCAATATTTTCGAGCAATTGGTATTGAGGATGATGCCACCAAGGTAAACACCGCTTCAATTTACTTTTCTGATGTTGCTCTCTTGTGGTGGAGACGTAGGTCCACGAATGAGAAATGTGGAGGAACGACCATTGGAACTTGGGAGGAGTTCCAAAGAGAGTTGAAGAAGCAGTTTTATCCACAACATACAGAAAAGGAGGCTCATGCTAAGTTGCGTCGGCTTACGCAACAAGGCACTGTTCGAGATTATGTTTGGGAATTCAGCGAGTTGATGCTTCAGATCTCAGACTTGAATGAGAAAGAAGCATTCTATTGGTTCGAGGATGGTTTAAAAATGTGGGCCAAGCAAGAGTTGCGTCGCCTAAATATCACTGAATTGACCGAAGCTATGGCCAAGGTAGAAAATTTCTATGATGTTGGGGGAAGAAAGTTTGATAATAATGATTCTTCCAAACCCAAGTCGAGACCCAAAGACAATGGTGGGGGAAACAAGGATCAAAGGGAAAAGAACGACGAAGGCCCAAAGTCTAGTCAAGGTAAGCCTTGGGATAGAAAAGGACCAATGAAGTGCTTTCTTTGCCAAGGCCCACATAGAATGAGTGTCTGTCCAAAGAAAGCCACTTTTCATGCAATGGAGGCACGCGAGGAAGCCGAATATGACACCAAAAGCCTCAATTCGATATTAGGAGGTGTCGAAGAGAAGTCAAGCAATGGGTTGATGTTTGTGGACATCATCGTAGCTGGCAGAAGATTGAATGCACTTGTTGATACTGGTGCATCTGATTTATTCATGTCTAAAGAAATGGCAAAGGAATTTGGCCTTAGAATCGAGGAAGATTCGGGACGAATCAAAACGGTGAATTCAGAAAGCATTCCTATAACGGGTGTGGCAAAAGGGGTGGAACTCAAACTTGGCGAGTGGACGGGCAAAACGACCATTAAGGTAATCCCACTTGATGATTACGATTTTGTAGTTGGATTAAGTTTACTTGACAGGCTTAATGCGGATATTCACCCTTTCGAGAACTACATGACCATCTCCGATGCAAATCAACGATATATGGTGAGAATGAAAAGGAAAGGAAGCATGGAGGGAAAAACCTTGTCGGCAATTCAATTTGCCAAAGGAGTCCGTCGAAATGAAGTCTCCTACCTAGCTACCTTGAGAGACAATATGGATGATAAATTCGAGGTGGAAATTCCAAAGGAAGTGGAACGGTTGCTAAAGTCATTTCAAGATGTAATGCCCATAAAGTTGCCCAAAAGTTTGCCACCTAAGAGGGAGGTGGACCACAAGATTGAGCTGTTGCCCAATGGTGAACCACCAGCAAGGGCACCATATCGGATGGCTCCACCGGAACTAGAGGAATTGCGGAAGCAGTTGATAGAGCTTTTAGATGTCGGGTTCATTAGACCATCTAAAGCCTCGTTCGGCCCACCTGTGTTATTTCAAAAGAAGCATGATGGATTTTTGAGAATGTGCATCGACTACAGGGCCTTAAACAAAATCACTATAAAAAACAGGTATCCCATTCCTCTTATTACAGATTTGTTCGATCAACTTGGTAGCGCAAGATGGTTTACTAAGTTGGATTTGCGATCGGGGTACCACCAAGTGAGAATAGCCGAAGGGGATGAACCCAAGACAGCCTGTGTAACTAGGTATGGGTCCTTTGAGTTCTTGGTGATGCCATTCGGGTTGACAAATGCTCTGACCACATTTTGTACCCTAATGAATAAGGTATTACAACCTTTCTTGGGTCGTTTTGTGGTTGTTTATCTTGACGATATTGTGGTATATAGTAAGACGCTCGAAGAGTATGTGGGACACTTGGGGGAGGTGTTCCAAACTCTATGAGAAAATGAGTTATATGTCAAAAAGGAGAAATGTTCCTTTGCCCAACGAGAAGTGCCATTTCTAGGCCATATTGTGGGAGGGGGCACGATTCGAATGGATGAAAGTAAAATTCGAGCAATTACCGATTGGGAGTCACCAACCAAGGTGACGGAGTTGCGGTCTTTCCTTGGATTAGCAAATTACTACCGTCGCTTCATTGAAGGCTATTCCAAGATCACTGCACCCTTGACGGACCTGTTGAAAAAGGGCAAAGTGTGGGATTGGGACCTTCGGTGTGAGAAACCCTTCAACCAAGTGAAGCAAGCGATGACAAGTGAGCCTGTACTCGCATTGCCAAATTTTTCAAAGGCGTATGAGTTACGCACAGATGCTTCAGAGTATGCGATTGGAGGGGTGTTGATGCAAGATGGGCATCCGATTGCTTTCAAGAGTCGAAAGCTTAACGAGACGGAACGGAGATACACGGTCCAAGAAAAAGAGATGACGGCAGTGGTGCATTGTTTGTGCACATGGAGACACTATTTGCTGGGTTCCAGGTTTGCGGTATTCACTGATAATGTTGCAAATAGCTATTTCTTAACCCAGAAAAAGTTGTCCCCCAAGCAGGCTCGTTGGCAGGTTTTCCTAGCAAAGTTTGATTTTAGCATAGAATACAAGCCGGGGAGTGCCAACATTGTGGCCGATGCACTTAGCCGAAAAATGGAATTCGCAACGATAAGCCAACCTGAGAGTCCCTTATTAGAGCGCATTCAAGAAGGACTGTCCCATGATCCCACGGCTAAAAATCTAATGGAGCTTGCTAGAGATGGAAAGACGAGGCGATTTTGGCTCGAGGGAGAATTGCTATACACTCATGGGCAACGTCTATATGTGCCTCAACATGGGAATTTACGAAGGGAAGTCATGAAGGAATGTCATGATTCAAAATGGGCTGGCCATCCAGGAATACACCGCACCTTGGCTCTATTGGAGGATCGATTTTATTGGCCTCACATGGGTGATGATGTGGAGACCTATGTGAAAAATTGTTTAATATGCCAACAAGATAAGGTTGAGTTGAAAGCCCCTGCTGGTTTGTTACAACCATTGCCCATTCTGGAGTGCCCATGGGAGAGCTTGTCCATGGACTTTATCACAGGCTTGCCTAAATCTGATGGATTTGCGAGTATTTTTGTTGTGGTGGACAGGTTTTCGAAGTATGCAACTTTCATCCCCGCAACCAAGGAGTGTCCTGCTAAGGAGGTAGCTCGCTTATTCCTTAAACATGTGGTGAAGTATTGGGGAGTACCACAATCTATCATCAGTGATCGAGATGGGCGATTCACGGGTCGGTTTTGGACAGAGTTGTTCAAGTTAATGGGCTCAGACTTAAACTTTTCCACTAGCATGCATCCTCAAACTGATGGGCAAACCGAACGAGTGAATGCATTGTTGGAGACGTATCTTCGACACTATGTAAGTGCAACACAAAAGGATTGGCCAAAGTTGTTGGATGTGGCCCAGTTTTCATACAACTTACAACGAAGTGGGGCAACGAACCAGAGTCCGTTTGAGATAGTGACGGGGCAACAACCGCTTACACCCAATGCAGTTGCAACTCGTTATGCGGGACCGAATCCAGCAGCTTATAGATTTGCGAGGGATTGGCAAGAGCAAAACGATCTAGCTAGAGCTTGTCTACATAAGGCAAGTAAGCGCAACAAGAAATGGGCGGATCGAAATCGAAGGGACGTACAATTTCAGGTTGGTGACCTAGTTCTTGCCAAACTACACCTGATTTTGCGACATGATGGGTTACACAAAGGACTCGTTCGGCGGTATGAGGGGCCATTTCGAATTGTGAAGAAGGTAGGCAAGGTGGCCTACAAGCTTGAGTTGCCTGAAAAGCTTAAAGTTCATCCAGTATTCCATGTGAGTATGCTTAAGCCATTCCATGAAGATGGAGAAGACCTAAATCGAAGCAACTCTGAATGAGCACCAATGGGGGTAAAAGTCACCTATGATCGAGAGGTCGAGAACATTGAAGCGGATCGTGTGGTCAGACGTAAGTACTACCGACCGTGGCGCGAATACTTAGTCCGATGAAAGGGATTCCCGGATAGTGAGATGAGTTGGGAACCTGCTGAAGCCTTGTGGCAATTCCAAGGCAAGATATATCGATACCATACGGAGGACGCGACGAGGGCGTCGCTAGATTTGGTGGGGGAGAATGTCATGGGTTGCGCATGGGAGCCTGCAACCATGACACATCTGTGTGAACCATCAAGAAGGAAGGAGGTCATTTGGTCCAATCGGACCGACCCGTTGCTTGAAGAGATTGAAGGCCCATCTACAAGTTAGACAAATATAAGATATTATTTTATAAGATTAAATATCTTAGATAAGATATGTAATCTTAGAAGATATGATTTTATATTCTTAAAGATTTGATAGTAGGTGCCCTTTAATCATAGCCGTTGATTTACTTAATTTTGTACCGTTGGATTTGGAGAGGCTCAACTATAAATAAGATACCTCTTCCCTCATTGTAAATCACTTAAGTTTGAGTAATAAGAATCCTTGAGAGCATTCACTCAAACTTTTCTCTCTTGTGTTCTTATTTTCCGTGGCTTGTTCTTGTCCCATTCTTCTTTCATCTTGTTGGTTTTGAGTTGCTTTCGCTTGAGTTGTGTTTTGGGAGGAATTCTGTTGAATCCTTCTTTTGTGGAAGTTAGGTTGACTTAGGCGTTTTTGGAGTAAGAAACTGCCTAAGGCCATACGGATTCTGAGGCAAGAATCTTAAGTCCGTGACACTAGCACACGCATGCATAGGCAATTAGATTATAATCCAATGATCAAATATAAGCCATATCACATGGCCATTACAAAATGAATCATCATCATCATAGGCCCTTACAAATTGGCCAAATAGCATGACACATATCACAAAATAACCAAGTTCCCTATACATGCCATACTTAAAATAACAATTTTACTATACCCAATAATCTTTTGATAGTGTGATCGAATGCTCCGACAACTTACGATCCCCGAGCTAACTTGGCGGAACTACAAATGATGGAAAGGAAAGGGGTAAGCATTAAAGCTTAGTAAGTGCACATGCAAATAATATACAATAGTAGTAAGAAATCAATATACAAGGATATATCAATATATACATAAAGATTATTCATCATTTAAACCTTTTGGGCTTACTTATCACATGTACACATATATATACTTACTCATCACGAATCGTTCTTTACCAAGGCATTATTCATAGGTTTAGCGTACATACCTATACTCGTCGTATTATATCATATAACCATACCTCTTTACCGTGCCCTCCTCGGGACTTTCATCGCATCATTCATTATAATACCCGTTGAACACTCAGAATACTATTGGATACAGAAAATTCACACATAAGTGCCACATATACATTCATAGCCGAAGCTACCACATAACATGTAACGCTCGCAATGGAGCTACTCAAGGGCCTGCTCATAAAAGCTATCGGTCAAGGTGTAACTACACGGGCTACTCATAAAAGCTGTCAGGTATCCGACCACTCTAGGATTACCTAGCCACCAGTAGGACACACAAGACCATTGCCCAAGACTTAATCACATGTATCCCATCCATTATGAACTCGGACCACTCAATGAGCTCGGATGCTCGCATCCATAATGAACTCGAACCTCTCAACAGCTCGGATGCCACATATATCACGAACTTGGACCATCAACAAGTTCAGACTTCTTAATTCCTAGTGACATGTCACTTGTATCCTAAACTATTCCTAAGGTTTAAACGGGATTTTTTTCCCACTTTCATATGGTATCTTTATCACACTTGCTCGTGATGTCATGGATAACGACCATAACATTACTCATGCTTTCATAACTATCCGTACGCATAACATTAATAATAACAACAAAATATCTATCATACAATATCAATACATTAAAATGTATTACAACATTACATTATTTGCATATGTACTTACCTCGGTACAAAAATGATGGTAATGAGCCTAATCGTCGTATACTTTATTCTTCCCTCGATCAAGACCCGGTTCATATTTTTCTTGATCTATAATGCCAAATTTAACTTGTTTATTAATCACATTATTCAAATCAATCCACAATCCATACCTTGGTAAAATTACCTTTTTACCTCTAACTTTTCACTTATTTATGGTTTAGTTCCTAGGCTCGTAAAATGAAATGCATGCATTTTCTTTGTTACCCAAGTGTAGTCGAACCTTTACTATGCTCATATCAGCCCATATTTTCCCTTATTTCACTTTATCACTACTTACTTTACACTTTTACAAACAAGTCCCCTTTTTCGGTGTTTTCACTAAAAATCATTTAGTAAAAGATGTTTATCATACATCAAACATTCATATTCCTCCATTAATCATCAATATACATACATGTTACACATGGGTTAAATTTCATACAACCCTAGCTCAAAATATAGCTAGAAATGGGTAGATCATGCTTCAAGGACTTCAAAAATACACAGAATATTAAAAAAGAGGCTAGAGAGGACTTACAATTAAGCTTGGAAATGTTGAACAAACCCTAGCTATGGCATCTTGCAATTTCCGAAAATGGGAGAAGAAGATGGACACCAAATTTTGACTTATTTTTCCCTTTTTATTCTTTTAATTACTATAGACCAAAATGCCCTTAGGGTTTTTCTTTCAAATTTTTCCTATGCATGTCCAGTTTTGTCCAAAATTATAGAAATTTGTCAAATTGCTAATTAGAACCTTCTAATTCATAATCAAAAGAAATTTCATGCTTAAAGCTTCTAGAGTGCAAATTTTGCATCTTATTCAATTTGGTCCCTAAAATTCAATGAGACATTTTATGCATAGAATTTCTTCATGAAACTTTCACATAAGTATGCATTCGTAACATAAACCTCATAAGAATCATATAGTAATTATTTTTATCTCAGATTTGTGGTCTCAAAACCACTGTTCTGACTAGACCCTAATTTGGGATGTTACAGTTCAAAGTTCAAATAGGTAAATTAGGCTTTAGAGTTTTGATCTGCCGTTGCAATTAGTAGAGAATTTCTGTGTACTGCCATTTTTCAATATTATATTTGTTTTTTGTTGTATGTGTAAAATGAAGACCGGGGGATGTGATTTTTTTCGATGAGTTAAAGGTGACAGTGAGGGGACAGACTTAACTGTAAGAGAAGAAGGATGCACAATTGATGGAATAATGCTAAAAAATAAGATGTTATTGACAGAGAACAAGAGATTAAGACTTGAGAACGATGATGAGCATCGACAATACCAAATAAAAATAATTCCTACAATAAAATAACTCTAAACAGTGGTAAAGAGTAGTAGGGTCGATTCCATAGGTATTGATGATTGTGATCAACTTTTGTGTTTTTCTCGTGAACAAAATTTTTGTCATGCCGATAATCATGGCAATAAAAATGCCTACGACTCTCAAAGACCTACTGAAAAATAAATAAATTAGGGGAGTTTCAAAATGACTAGAAATTAAATAAATGAAATAGAAGAAATAAACAATTAAATAAATCAAAAATTAAATTAAATTGGGAAATAAATTCGGATTTTGCAAACAGAGTTATAAAGCCTTAGCCCTAGACTCGATGGATTTCGGTTTTTGAATCGATCCTCGAAAATTAGTTTTCTCCTCTAAACAATAAGCTAGTTATAGCTGCTAAGAACGTCCTAACCACTAATTCTTCCTTTTGTAGTTGATCTCGGTACGCCATGCAAGCCAACCCTTATCGATTGTCTAACCGCGATATACACGGTCGCAATTCAAGACCCAAACAAACTTGCATTCTGAAGAACCCAACTCGGATTAACGGCTTCAACGATGCGGGATGTTTAAATCTGATCACAATCTCCCTTAACTTGTTCGCGAAAATTCGAATATAGTACGGCCGACTCATCTTCCCAACTGTACGCCAAAGTGACTCTAACCCATTGCGTTTTTTGAATTGAAATCGAGTTAACTTTAAGGGATGAGAGATGGTGAATATTGATTTGAAGGATTTTTAGTATGGATACAATTCCTCACGATTCTTGACTAAAAAGAATACTGACTTAAAACTAATTTGAATTTAGTGAAGCATGAATTTAATCATGATTTGGTTGGTTATGGAAGTGGATTTAAAAGGAAGTAGTGATAGATGAAAAGGGGAGGGTTTGGGTAACAATTAATTCAAAAATTGAAATGTAAACAAAAGTTTCCAGAATGTTTGCACTTCTTTCACACAAAATAAGAAAGGAAATAAATTTTCTATTTAATTTCCAACCAAATCAAGGTGTGATTTTTCAAGTGTCTCATACCACCTATTTATACATAAATCATATACTAAAATTAGGCTAGTTCCACCTACCCACTAATTACATGAAATAATATTAGATTTTATTTTCTAAATTTGGCTTTTACAAGGTCAAAAATCTTTCTAACCCCTCAAATGTCTCATATTTACAATTTTGCCCTCTTCTATTTCCCATGCTTCAATTTAATTCCCTTTTTGTTTTTTTTATTTACGGCATCCGAATTTCATATTTTATAATATTTAAACATAAAATTCACCAATTCGCAAGAATTAATTCAAGAACAAGTCGAATTGAGCACGTAAAAATATGCAAAATAAACAAGCTATCAAACGATGAGCTCAATATTGACGAAATGTGAAGAACGCGATCGAGGGTAACTCGTTTGGAAAAGAAGATCAAATTGTACAAGGATAAAATGTCCAGGGACAGCAAATTAATAGTTGCTTATAAGTTATTGTTAATTGTATTATGAATGATTTTTTTTTGGTTATTTTGCTTCTAGGTGGTGAAATGTTGGTCATGTATTTTTAGTAGTTGTTAAGAATGAATGAATTAATGGAATTTTTTTTTTGTTGTTGTCCATAAATTGAACCATCCATTACAAACAAAATTGAACCATCCATCAAAATATAAACATCAATAAAGTGTCCATCAAAATACAACCATTAATAAAACCGTCCATCATCGAAATACATCCAACAAAATCATCCAACAAAATAAAACCATCCATCATATGTTAACAAAATAGTACCATCAACTTAAACATGGATTAACATCAACTATCTTCATGGTTTATGATTGTGCTTGAGTAGGTCTTTGGACTGAGCCTTTTTTGTGTTCCTAGTTTCCTGAGTTCTACCAGTAATTTCCTTATCCTTCATTTTATTGGCGCACTTAGTTGGGGCAGTCACTATGGTTTCACCTCTCATACTGGGCTACAATGCATAAAAATACATAATTAAAAAATATGTCATCAAAATACAATAAACAGTCTAAAGGTTAGCTACTACATTCAAAATTTACATCCCTATCCTCTCATTGGTGTATAACCCAATCCCTTGCATAGCTTATTTTCCCCTACTACGAAGTTGTGACACCCCTAAAGTGACCCTAGTCGGAAAGTGGTTTCAGGACCACTAAACCGAGTCATAAAAATAATTAACCGTCATAGTTGATGCTCATTATATGTACATATGCATGTGTGAAAATTTCATGTTTGAATTTTGTTAATTGTAAGTGAATTTTATCAAATAGGACTTATGTGAGAAAATTTGGAAATGTGCTAGGCAAATGTAAAGTGGCCTAATAATGCATGTTGTGAAATGATGGGTTTGCATGTCAAATTCCCCACCTTAGAGGAAGTGGCCGGCCATGAGGGTATGGGATACAAAGCATATGCATTTTGTATTAATATTATAATGACTACATGGTTTTATAATAGGAAATAAGTATTAAAAGAAAAACATATTAAAGACATTTTATGCTAATATGTGTGGGAAGAACAATAAAATATGAGGGGAGTGGGAGGAGAAACCAAAGTTGTTTCATCCTTGCTCCCCCATTTTGCCGAAACTAGAAGAAAAAAAAAAGGCTTCATCCTCTTTGTTTTTCTTGACCGAAAAATCAAAGGAAGAAGAAAGAGCTCTCTTGCTTATGTTCGGTTTGGATGAGGATTAAGAAGAGGTAAGTACCTTGAAATTCTTGGAAAAATTTTGTATAAAGAAGGTGGTTAGTTCAAGTTCTAATCATTCCATGGCTTAAGTTTTGATTGTTAGGAGGTTTAATAGTTGGCCAAGTAGTTTGAACCTCTTAGCACATATATTTTTTCTTCTTCTTTCTTGAAGGTTGAAATTTGGGTTGTTATTAAGGAGGTGCCGAATGTGGTCCTTGAAGGGCCTTGAGGAACAATACATGTGGCTTGGGTTATAACATTTGGCCATGGTAGTTTGAGGATTAAGGATTTTATTTCTTGTTAAAATTGGATGAGTCTTAGTGTGTGAAGTGTTTGAACTAACTAAGGATCAAATAGATGCATGGGTACAAAGTAGGAAGAATCGGCTACTATGGTTGACACTAATGCCGAATGTAAAAATGTTATATTAAATAATGTATGTGATTTGAGTTAATGATATGAAAAAGAATATTTAGATGTATTATAATTGATTAAGTAATAAATCAAAAGTTGCTAAAATTGCCATTTCTTTAGCCGAATATGTGTTTGATCAATGAAGAATTTGTTGAAGAATATAGGTGAGCTTGGTAAGAGTATTCGGCTTAGTGTATAAATGATATAAAGATTTTTGAAATTTATTTTGGTTAGATGTATGTATGATTAAGTATATTCGGCAATATACTTAAAGTGAGTACATGATATTATTGAGCTTAAGTATATGGATATGTGTATATGTGGTCATATAATGACATTTTGGGTTGAAAATTTAATGATATGTGATTGCCGAACGTGATAAATAAATTCATATTATTGGTTTAAATATTGAATACTCCTATTTGTATTCTCTAAGCTCAAGAGCAAAGGGGAACTAAATCCGATAAAGGGAAGGAAAAAGTGGTCGAATAGCCATCGGAATCGTTCGACAACATCCGAGGTAAGTTTTAAGTGTTTAAACGTTGAGTAAATTCAATTATAATAGGACATGATGAGTTGATTTAATAAGATAAGATGTGGCCATGATATGTTCTAAGCTCAAATGGTAAGTTCTTAAGTATTTGAGCTTGGGAATTTAAGGGTAATTTGAAATAGTCTGCTTCGGACAGCAGCAGTAACGTGATTTTAGAAAATCACCATAAATTCATGGACTTGAATTAGAGGCTGAATGAGACATGAAATTAAAGCTTAATGAGTCTAGTTTCTTATAAAAGAAACTATGTAAGCAAAGGAATTTCCGATAATGAGATACTTAAATTTGTGTGAGACAGCGCAGAATGACACTGTAATCCTCTATTCTGTTTTTAGAAAATCATTATAAATTGTACAAAAATGGTTATAAGATAAAATTTATATGCTTAGACTCCTTAATTAGTCTAGTTTCAAATGAAATCAAATACAACACATTTTGAATTCTGTAAAATGAGAAATTTGATTCGTAGCGAAGAGTGGTCAGATTAGTCAAACAGTGAAACAGGGGAAACTTTAAGAAAAATCTGGTATTGATTGGCCAAACCTAAAATTCTGGAAATTTTATGGATGGAATATATACGAGTTTATATTCAGGAAAAATTAACGGAAAGTGATTTGGAGCTTTGTAGCTCCAGTTATAAATAATTTAGTGACTATTGCTCAGGAAAAACAGCTTGTGCTGAATTTGAGATTATTTTGTGAACCTTGATAAACTTGTTTTAGTTGCTCATAAGCTATTGATTAAACCCATACTTGAATTCTAAATCGTGGTATTGTAAGTTTATGAGTATTCGAATATGAAATGATAGTAAGGCCTAATGGCCGATGTGATGAATGTGAAAGTGTATATATATGTGATAGGGCCTAATGGCCGATGTGATGAATGTGAAAGTGTATATACGTGATAAGGCCTAATGGCCGATGTGATGAATGTGAAAGTGTATATGTGTGATAAGGCCTAATAGCCGACGTGATGAATGTGAAAGTGTATATGTGTGATAGGGCCTAATAGCCGAGGTGATGAATGTGAAAGTGTATATGTGTGATAAGGCCTAATAGCCGACGTGATGAATGTGAAAGTGTATGTGTGTGATAAGGCCTAATAGCCGATGTGATGAATGTGAAAGTGTATATATGTGATAAGGCCTAATGGCCGATGTGATGAATGTGAAAGTGTATATATGTGACAAGGCCGAGTGGCCAACGTAATGGATGTGGAAGTGCATAAATGTGATAAGTCCCGAAAGGCATTTGTGTCAGTACTATATCCGGGTTAAAACCCCGCAGGCTTTATGCGAGAATATTATCACTGATTAATGTCCTTAAGCTTCGTGCTTGTACTATATCCGAGCTCTAAAGACCCGATGACTACGTGTGGGGATTTTGTCCGGGTAAGACCCGATAATTTCGTGTGGAGATTATGTCCGGGTAAGACTTCGTAATAAGAATTGCTTATAAATATATTCAATGCGAAAGGTTAAACAGGTATGTACTTCAAGTTTATATGTGAGCTTGATTTGCACTAAATCATAAGGTAGTTATGTGATGCATACGAAAGCAATCTATGAGACTATTCCTGTGATTATGTGACATCGGATCAGTGTGAGAGGTGATTGAAATCATACGATATATCTATGTCACATGAGCTCACTTTTATGTGAAAGTTTATCTGCCTATTGTATATGATGAGATGTGCAGATTCGGTAAAGGGATGGTATGCCCGAAGGAAGAGTGAAATAAAAATACGAACAACTATGTTATAATTTGATTGTTATCTGTTGACACTGCTTAAAACTTACTAAGCATTGTAATGCTTACTCCGTTTACTCTGTTTCCTCTGTTTTATAGATCTCATTGCGAAGCTACAGGCTCAGGGATCGTCAGCAACTAGTCACACTATCACTATCCACTGTTTGGTACTGCTATGTTTCGGATTGTCTTATGGCATGTATAAGATAGACTAGTGGCGGAAGAATATTTTGGTTAATGTATATAGCCATGCGAAAATGGCTTATATATGTTTGAGCATAATGTTATAATCATTTGGTATGGAATTGGTTAATCGCTATCATGATTTGTGCTATTTATGCTAAAAGGGCTAGTTGAATCATGGAAACTATGAAATAGGTAAAGTCTACCTTAAAGGCAGATGCTGGCAGCAGCAGTGATGTAGATTTGGAAAATCACTAAAAATAGTAGGATTGGAATTAAATAGTGAATAAATTATGTAAACGAACCTTGATGAATCTATTTTCATAGAAAAGTAACGAAATGATCATATGGACAGTATGTTAAGAGATATTCTGGTTCTCGTGAGAAGGGGACAGAACGGTTTCTGGATTCCCTGTTCCAACTTTGGAAATTCATTATAAATTAACCAGAGATAATTAGGAGTCATACCATATATGTATGGATTTCTCTCTGAGTCTAGTTTCTATAGAAACAAACGGCATCAGTATTGAAGCCCTGTGTAGGGAGATATCCAAGTCGTAATGCGCAAAGGTCAGTGTAGTCGATCCCTGTAACATGGGAGACTTTGACTAATAAACTGTATTAATTGGCCCTACCAAAAATTCTAGAAAAAAATATGTAGATGGGCATATGAGTGTAGTTTCAGGGAAAATTTACGGAACTGGATTTCGAGTTTCATAACTCAAGATATGATTTTTTAAAGCGACTAGTATGCAGATTGGCAGCTTGTCTGGGAAATGTTTTTTTAAGTGGTTTGAAGTCTGTTAACACCTCGTGTTCGACTCCGGCGACGGCCTCGGGTTCGGGGTGTTACATTTGATTGGTATCAGAGCTACGGTTTAGTCGATTCTAGGACTAACGTAGCACGCGTGGGTCTATTTATACATGCCATAAAGTGATAAAATGATAGTGTGATGATTTTTGGCTATTAAAATGTGTTTGCTGTATTGCAATGAATCTTGATCCCGATCGAGCTGTAGCAAGCTTCTGACTATGAGAATTTGCGATATAACTTCACTTAGATATGCCTAAATTATTAAGTTGATCAGGTACGTATCATGTACTCGTATTTGAATTTCGATTTGGATTGAATTATAAGGGTATAA
Organism: Gossypium hirsutum; assembly: GCF_007990345.1. Classification (NCBI taxonomy): domain Eukaryota; kingdom Viridiplantae; phylum Streptophyta; class Magnoliopsida; order Malvales; family Malvaceae; genus Gossypium; species Gossypium hirsutum. The sequence goes on along the minus strand of NC_053433.1, from coordinate 86,372,988 downwards.
GTGATGCAATTTTGAAAGAGTGTTATGACTATAAATGTGATTTTTGTATGTGGCTATGGAACTGGAAGTTGAATGGTCGATAAGCGTGTTTTGTTTGTATTCGAGTAATGTAAATGATATACTAAGGTGTATTGCTATATGTGTATATGTATGTAGAGACGAAATTGTCGAATGTAAAAAGGCAGTGAAGCGTATAGAGTGGTTGGTTTTCAGCACTAAGTGTGCGAGCAATAAGTGTTCACGGTTGTGAGATTGGCACTAAGTGTGCGGGCAATAAGTGTTCACGGTTGTGAGATTGGCACTAAGTGTGCGGGCTTGAAATGCATGGCACTAAGTGTGCGAGTTTAAAGTACATGGCACTAAGTGTGCGTGGTTGATTATTAAGCACTATGTGTGCGAACCCACTATATATATATTCTCTATCAATTATTTATATTAAGGGTGCGACCTTACCGAGTCGATTTCAGACAGCGGAAAGGGGTAAGTTCTTGAGTAATAGAGCTTAAATTATGATTTGATTAGATCATGTTTTAAGCAAATCAAAATCATGCTCTTTGTGTGTGGCTATTGAGCTGAAATTGCAAGAATGATAAGTGTCTTGTGTTTGAGTTTTGCTAACGAAAATGAAATACGAATGTGCCATGATTTGTTGTTAAATGTGCATGGTTATTTGAATGATGTCCGGGCTAAGTCCGAAGACCATTCATGCTAGTGATGTATCCGGGCTAAGTCCCGAAGAGCATTCATGCTAGTGATGTATCCGGGCTAAGTCCCAAGGAGCATTCATGCTAGTGATGTATCCGGGCTAAGTTCCGAAGAGCATTCGTGCTAGTGATATATCCGTGCTAAACCCTGAAGAGCATTCGTGCTGGTGTTATGTTCGGGCTAGGTCCCGAAGAGCAATCATGCTGGTGACGTGTATTCGGGCCTTCGTGCCTAGTAGGCTTCGTGCCGGTAATTTGAGTAAAGTTTAAGTATTCATTACTATACGAATTCAAATTTAAATGAGATGATATGTTTAAAAGTGTTCATACATGATGTTTATAGACTTGGTTAAGTCATTTCAATGTGTAATAACGAATGAATAAGAGCACTATGTGTGTGAATGATTAGAGGCACTGTGTGTGTGCGAATTCCTTTAACCGAGCACTATGAGTGCGAGATCGGTCAGTGGGCACTAAGTGTGTGAAGTGGAATTCATGTAAGACCTCGTTTGGGACGAAGGCATTGATTTGAGATAGTGTGTAAGACCATGTCTGGGACATGGCATCGGCTCGATATGTGAGAATATGTAAGACCATATCTAGGATATGGCATTGTAAGAGCTATATGTACTATTGCTGAATGGACACTATTTTGTTAATCTTGTTTAAGAAATTATTTTGATTAAGTTTCGACATTCGAAAGTTTGAAAGAATTTTTGATGAATGTTGATAATTTTTGATATACGAGTTATGTGCTAGAATAAATCTCATGCCAGTGTATTATATTAGGCTTTATGCCTATTTGACTGTATACAGGTAACATTAACTATGATTGAATGTGCTAAATGAACTAAATGTTCAGGTACGTGGAAGTTGACTTTTCTTTTGGAAATGAGTTAAGTTGAATATTGAAATGTGATAAAGTTATAAAGGATATTTATTGGGATGTTTGAGTATATGTGTACTTTCGGTTAGGTTACAGCTTATTCATGAATGAAAATGTGGGTTACAAATATGTGGGTTGATGATGTGAATTATACATGTTAATATGTGTTTGAAATGCATTTGTGAATTAAGTTAAGTGATTATTGCTTATGAAATCAAGAAAATGAGATATTTGTGCATACTTGTAGAAATGTTTATGTATTTGTTTTAAGATAAGAAAATGATTTTATAGACCGATGCGAAATCAATAATGAATTACAATTGCTATCAATGAGCTAATGTCTTTGTGGATGTAATTCAATAAGAGGACGTTATCCTAAACTATGCATCGGTAGAAATTTTCGGGGACGAAAATTTCTTAAGGGGGGAGAGTTGTGACACCCCTAAAGTGACCCTAGTCGGAAAGTGATTTCGGGACCACTAAACCGAGTCATAAAGATAATTAACCGTCATAGTTGATGCTCATTATATGTACATATGCATGTGTGAAAATTTCATGTTTGAATTTTGTTAATGGTAAGTGAATTTTATCAAATAGGACTTATGTGAGAAAATTTGGAAATGTGCTAGGCAAATGTAAAGTGGCCTAATAATGCATGTTGTGAAATGATGGGTTTGCATGTCAAATTCCCCACCTTAGAGGAAGTGGCCGGCCATGAGGGTATGGGATACAAAGCATATGCATTTGTATTAATATTATAATGACTACATGGTTTTATAATAGGAAATAAGTATTAAAAGAAAAACATATTAAAGACATTTTATGCTAATATGTGTGGGAAGAACAATAAAATATGAGGGGAGTGGGAGGAGAAACCAAAGTTGTTTCATCCTTGCTCCCCCATTTTGCCGAAACTAGAAGAAAAAAAAGGCTTCATCCTCTTTGTTTTTCTTGACCGAAAAATCAAAGGAAGAAGAAAGAGCTCTCTTGCTTATGTTCGGTTTGGATGAGGATTAAGAAGAGGTAAGTACCTTGAAATTCTTGGAAAAATTTTGTATAAAGAAGGTGGTTAGTTCAAGTTCTAATCATTCCATGGCTTAAGTTTTGATTGTTAGGAGGTTTAATAGTTGGCCAAGTAGTTTGAACCTCTTAGCACATATATTTTTTCTTCTTCTTTCTTGAAGGTTGAAATTTGGGTTGTTATTAAGGAGGTGCCGAATGTGGTCCTTGAAGGGCCTTGAGGAACAATATATGTGGCTTGGGTTATAACATTCGGCCATGGTAGTTTGAGGATTAAGGATTTTATTTCTTGTTAAAATTGGATGAGTCTTAGTGTGTGAAGTGTTTGAACTAACTAAGGATCAAATAGATGCATGGGTACAAAGTAGGAAGAATCGGCTACTATGGTTGACACTAATGCCGAATGTAAAAATGTTATATTAAATAATGTATGTGATTTGAGTTAATGATATGAAAAGAATATTTAGATGTATTATAATTGATTAAGTAATAAATCAAAAGTTGCTAAAATTGCCATTTCTTTAGCCGAATATGTGTTTGATCAATGAAGAATTTGTTGAAGAATATAGGTGAACTTGGTAAGAGTATTCGGCTTAGTGTATAAATGATATAAAGATTTTTGAAATTTATTTTGGTTAGATGTATGTATGATTAAGTATATTCGGCAATATACTTAAAGTGAGTACATGATATTATTGAGCTTAAGTATATGGATATGTGTATATGTGGTCATATAATGACATTTTGGGTTGAAAATTTAATGATATGTGATTGCCGAACGTGATAAATAAATTCATATTATTGGTTTAAATATTGAATACTCCTATTTGTATTCTCTAAGCTCAAGAGCAAAGGGGAACTAAATCCGATAAAGGGAAGGAAAAAGTGGTCGAATAGCCATCGGAATCGTTTGACAACATCCGAGGTAAGTTTTAAGTGTTTAAACGTTGAGTAAATTCAATTATAATAGGACATGATGAGTTGATTTAATAAGATAAGATGTGGCCATGATATGTTCTAAGCTCAAATGGTAAGTTCTTAAGTATTTGAGCTTGGGAATTTAAGGGTAATTTGAAATAGTCTGCTTCGGACAGCAGCAGTAATGTGACTTTAGAAAATCACCAGAAATTCATGGACTTGAATTAGAGGCTGAATGAGACATGAAATTAAAGCTTAATGAGTCTAGCTTCTTATAAAAGAAACTATGTAAGGAAAGGAATTTCCGATAATGAGATACTTAAATTTGTGTGAGACAGCACAGAATGACACTGTAATCCTCTATTCTGTTTTTCGAAAATCATTATAAATTGTACAAAAATGGTTATAAGATAAAATTTATATGCTTAGACTCCTTAATGAGTCTAGTTTCAAATGAAATCAAATACAACACATTTTGAATTCTGTAAAATGAGAAATTTGATTCGTAGCGAAGAGTGGTCAGATTAGTCAAACAGTGAAACAGGGGAAACTTTAAGAAAAATCTGGTATTGATTGGCCAAACCTAAAATTCTGGAAATTTTATGGATGGAATATATACGAGTCTATATTCAGGAAAAATTAACGGAAAGTGATTTGGAGCTTTGTAGCTCCAGTTATAAATAATTTAGTGACTATTGCTCAGGAAAAACAGCTTGTGCTGAATTTGAGATTATGTTGTGAACCTTGATAAACTTGTTTTAGTTGCTCATAAGCTATTGATTAAACCCATACTTGAATTCTAAATCGTGGTATTGTAAGTTTATGAGTATTCGAATATGAAATGATAGTAAGGCCTAATGGCCGATGTGATGAATGTGAAAGTGTATATATATGTGATAGGGCCTAATGGCCGATGTGATGAATGTGAAAGTGTATATACGTAATAAGGCCTAATGGCCGATGTGATGAATGTGAAAGTGTATATACGTGATAAGGCCTAATGGCCGATGTGATGAATGTGAAAGTGTATATACGTGATAAGGCCTAATGGCCGACGTGATGAATGTGAAAGTGTATATGTGTGATAGGGCCTAATAGCCGACGTGATGAATGTGAAAGTGTATGTGTGTGATAAGGCCTAATAGCCGATGTGATGAATGTGAAAGTGTATATATGTGATAAGGCCTAATGGCCGATGTGATGAATGTGAAAGTGTATATATGTGACAAGGCCGAGTGGCCAACGTAATGGATGTGGAAGTGCATAAATGTGATAAGTCCCGAAAGGCATTTGTGTCAGTACTATATCCGGGTTAAAACCCCGCAGGCTTTATGCGAGAATATTATCACTGATTAATGTCCTTAAGCTTCGTGCTTGTACTATATCTGAGCTCTAAAGACCCGATGACTACGTGTGGGGATTTTGTCTGGGTAAGACCCGATAACTTCGTGTGGAGATTATGTCCGGGTAAGACTTCGTAATAAGAATTGCTTATAAATATATTCAATGCGAAAGGTTAAACAGGTATGTACTTCAAGTTTATATGTGAGCTTGATTTGCACTAAATCATAAGGTAGTTATGTGATGCATACGAAAGCAATCTATGAGACTATTCCTGTGATTATGTGACATCGGATCAGTGTGAGAGGTGATTGAAATCATACGATATATCTATGTCACATGAGCTCACTTTTATGTGAAAGTTTATCTGCCTATTGTATATGATGAGATGTGCAGATTCGGTAAAGGGATGGTATGCCCGAATGAAGAGTGAAATAAAAATACGAACAACTATGTTATAATTTGATTGTTATCTGTTGACACTGCTTAAAACTTACTAAGCATTGTAATGCTTACTCCGTTTACTCTGTTTCCTCTGTTTTATAGATCTCATTGCGAAGCTACAGGCTCGGGGATCGTCAGCAACTAGTCACACTATCACTATCCACTGTTTGGTACTGCTATGTTTCGGATTGTCTTATGGCATGTATAAGATAGACTAGTGGCGGAAGAATATTTTGGTTAATGTATATAGCCATGTGAAAATGGCTTATATATGTTTGAGCATAATGTTATAATAATTTGGTATGGAATTGGTTAATCGCTATCATGATTTGTGCTATTTATGCTAAAAGGGCTAGTTGAATCATGGAAACTATGAAATAGGTAAAGTCTACCTTAAAGGCAGATGCTGGCAGCAGCAGTGATGTAGATTTGGAAAATCACTAAAAATAGTAGGATTGGAATTAAATAGTGAATAAATTATGTAAACGAACCTTGATGAATCTATTTTCATAGAAAAGTAACAAAATGATCATATGGACAGTATGTTAAGAGATATTCTGGTTCTCGTGAGAAGGGGCCAGAACGGTTTCTGGATTCCCTGTTCTGACTTTGGAAATTCATTATAAATTAACCAGAGATAATTAGGAGTCATGCCATATATGTATGGATTCCTCTCTGAGTCTAGTTTCTATAGAAACAAACGGCATCAGTATTGAAGCCCTGTGCAGGGAGATATCCAAGTCGTAATGCGCAAAGATCAGTGTAGTCGATCCCTGTAACATGGGAGACTTTGACTAATAAACTGTACTAATTGGCCTGACCAAAAATTCTAGAAAAAAATATGTAGATGGGCATATGATTCTTGTTTCAGGGAAAATTTACAGAACTGGATTTCGAGTTTCAGAACTCAAGATATGATTTTTAAAGCGACTAGTACGCAGATTGGCAGCTTGTCTGGGAAATTTTTTTTAAGTGGTTTGAAGTCTGTTAACACCTCGTGTTCGACTCCGGCGACGGCCTCGGGTTCGGGGTGTTACAGAAGTCTTTTAAGTATTTTCTGTGTTGAAGAGGTTGGCATGATGGTAGGAGTTGGTTGTGTTGAAGGAGTTGGTGGTGATGATGCAGATGCTTCGAATGCAACAATTTGAGAATGAGCTGGTAGAGCAGGAGCTGCTGAAGGTACTCCAGCTAGTGAAGGTATACTCTGCAAATTAAACATATTAGTAGTTCTCAAATTAAACATGTTTTGTATTAAAATTCTTATAAGTTAATAACACTAACAGTAGTTGATGTTTGATAGCTTCTGGAGTTGTGTTCAACCATGGAACAATTGTGGCATTTTATCTTCGTCCCATTTCTAAACAATTTACTTCTACTCATCTCTCCCTCTTCTCTGACTCTATTTTTTTTTCTCCCGGGCATTATCCTTGGAATAGGAGGGTCAATTGGTTCCATATCGGTTTTCAACCAGAATTTCTCACTTAGGATAGCAGGCAATACAAAGCCATACAATTTTTCATAAACATATTTTTTAAACCCCTTATAAACAAAATCCGAAATATCAACTTTTTTCCACAAAGTTGTTGCAACAGCATGTGGACATAGGATGCTAGTAAGATCCCATCTCCTACAACTACATGACTACTGAAATAAGTCAACAACTACAACATCACCAAAGTTGGCCACTTCAAACCTTTCTGTTCCATTCCATTTAACATGACAGTATGAGCTCATTTAGATACTCTTGTGTAACTTCTTACATCTCTTATGATAGAATTGATCATTCTAGTTTTTAATTTTGGCCAAATTCTTTACAATCCTACCCATTAAATACTATTTGATTTCTTCTAACATGGAAATTATAAATATTGACCTAGCTCCTAAAATTGTTGCATTAAATAACTTGGCAAAATTGTTGTCAGTTGCATTACATATGAACCTACCAAAAAAAAAGGGCATTTGACCATTGCTCAAGGTCAATCCCAAGTAGACTTACCTTGACACTATGTTTGATACGGTCAATCTTTTCAATGTGCTCTTCAAAATCAGTAGTTATGTATGATTTGTAAGCTTTCCAAAATGCTTGTTGCAGTCTCTTCCAGAATTTTCTTTCTTCCAATTGGCATATAGATGCCTTGTATAGACTTTGTGCTCATCACTTGGCAACAACTTAGAAATCTCTTCCATTAATCTCTAAATGCAAATAATAATAATAATAATAATATTAGATGGCTGGTTTAATAAAGTAAGCATAATATCAAAAAATTATTTAAGTAAACATATATTATGTTTGTCAGTCATAAAAGTGAGTCCAGAACCATCACCAATTACTAAATTTGAAATAAGATTATTAAGAAACCATCTACATGTTTCTCTGCTTTCATTCTCCACAACTGCTCATGAGATAGGGTATATTTGGTCATTACCATCTCTCCCCATAGCACACAAAAGTTCCCTCTTGAACTTCCCTTCAAAAAGCATCCATCCAGATAAATAAAGAGTCTACAACACTCTAGAAACATTTTTCTCAAAGCACTAAACCCTACATAAAATCTCTTAAACTTGAGAACTTCAGGAGGGGCTAGTCTTTCCACCATCACCTCTATATTGCCATCCAGATTTGCTTTTCTAAGTGTATTTGCATAGTTTCATAGTCTATTAAACTCATAGCAAACCCTTCCATTTATTTCCTTCAGTGCCTGTTTCCTAGCTCTGCTGCATGTACCACTGCTTAGTTCAACTTTCAACTCTTCCTTGGCTAGTTTCTGCATATCAATTAACTTCAGCTTTGGAATCAGTCTAATCTTACTTAAGAAATGCTCCCCAACAAACTTGTAAGATGCCCTTTTGTTCTTAAAAGTAATAAAACATTTGTGGGTTTATTTGAAGGTTTTTTTATCTTGTAACACCCATCACTATTATCTACACCGATATATATTCTAAATGGACATCCATCTACCCTACATTTAGCCCTAGTCCTACCCTTCTCATTCCTAAGATAAACAATATCAAACCTTTTTTTTACTGCATACTTTATTGATGCAGTCTTAAATTCCTCTAGTCCCCTAAACACCATACCAAACTCCAAATGTGGTATTGGGTTATTAGGATCGAAACCTACATGTCTTCTTCTCCTACAAACAACCTCACCATTTGAATCACTATCATAAGACCCCATATCCGATGAATTAACGTATTCAACTCCCCCATCTGATGAAACCTCACCATTTTTCTCTCCCCTTTCACTACTTTCACCTACCTTTGCTCATTCTCTCTCTTTTTTTTCCTTTATATTTCTATACCAAGCCTTTATATTTCTAACCTCTTCACCCTCATCCTCAGATTATGCCCCTAAAACCCCTTCACTGCCTAATGAGTTGTTTGTATCACTAACCCTACTACTTTCAGTACTTTCCCCACCTTCAACACATGCATCAATACTCCCACTGAAGTTCGGTCCCACATTAGATTCCCCACCTAACTCTATAAATGTTTCCCCAATCCCATCATTAACTCTCTCCTTACAATTTAATTCTTTATTACAATTTTGTTCCCCAACCCTAACACCACTATTTACATCATTTTCCCTACTGCCTAGCAACAACATGGTATCATCAATAACATCAGGTGTGTCTACCTCTTTTTCAATATATACATGTATCGACTCTTTGTCTAATATGGTTAATTATTGCTATGAATGATAAAATATCATAGCAAACACACAGTCCCTTGTTAAAATCTACCTACCTTCACAATATACAAAGTTTCTCATAACTTTATACCCAGTTTCCACTACCATCTCACATATGTGTAATAACACAAAAAATCAGGGTCAAAATCCCATTGCAGTACTTCCCCTCCAACATAGGATGCACATAGGTTTGTAACAAAAGTTCCACCCAAATGCATATGCACCATACATTTATCCCAATACATTATAACAAACTACACATGCATAATATAAACTATAATATACATACATGATATACATACAAATTTTTAACAGTACTAAACATAACATACATACATACATACATCCATCCATCCATACATACATACGTACATACATACATACATACATACATACATACATACATACATACATACATATATACATGCATACATACATACATACATAAACATTAATAAACAGTCATACAAATAATAGTAATATACCACATAATATACATACATTAAACATGACATACAAAATATACAAACATAACATTAAACATAACATACATGCATAACAATACATAACATACATACATAAACAATGAAGAAACATACATAACAGACATACTTTTCACCCTCCATCTCTTAAACGCTTGAAGAAAATTCCCGTCACTCACGAATGCCAACAAAAACAAAAAATAAAAGTCAAATAGAATACGAATTAAATATTGGAAGTCAGATATAATGCGTACAAAAAGAATCAGTTTGTGAGAATGAGTCTAGATAGAAGTGCTTAATTTTCAAAACTAAAAATAAAAACAAAAACCCCATCGAAAATGAAAAAAGCTTTGTCTGCTAAGAATATGGCAATCTTAATTCGATGATGAAAAATAACCCACAAAAATAGAGTGAAATACCTGTAATCGATGGTTGAAATATGACAATCTTGATTTGAATACTACAACAAATAGTTGGGTAATCAAAATGGATAACTAGCCTATGATGAAACAAGGGTTTTTTTCTAGACAGGTGGGTGGGAAATCGAAAGGGTATCTGAGATTGTGGAAGGTTTCAAACAAATTGAATCGAAATGGTTTCTCAAATGAAGAATCAATGTTAAATATGGGATTGTTAATAATTATTATCTGGCTTTTGATCTTCAACAGAAAAACCTAATAGTTTTCTTTCAAATGAAGAATCGTTCAGATGAAAAATCGACAGATTTTTTCCCAAACGATTCAAAGCCCGATGCTAAAATTTTAATTCTTTCTTATTTTTTCAAATTTTAATTAATGTTGTCTTTAATTTTTTTCAAAGTGGTCGGGCCAACAGATGAAAAAAAAAGGGTCAAATAGGGTTCCCAGATTACGACATGTGGCGACCACGATTGGCCAGCGCTGCTACATCAGGAAAAGTTAAATGGCGTTAGGCTCAGGTACTAAACCAGTGGGCGAAAAAAAGTTTGGGTACCAATCTGGGATAAAAAAAACTATAGGTACCAATCTGAGAGAAGTGAACAAGTTCAAGTACCAATCTTATATTTTTCCCTTGGTTTTATTGTTTTCTTGACGCATATGTGGGTGGTTAAGTGGTAAGGATGCTTAAAGCATCAAGGTGTGGGTTTGATTCCCATTAGGAGCTTATTTTCCTCTATGTCATTTTTGAATCCTAGATGCAAAACTATCGGGTAAGCAAGTAAGGAAGATTTATTAATATACGTAGCTAGAGTTTCAGCACAATTTTTTTTCTTTTGCTCTTTTGCCTGGAATCTGGAATGGGACGGGGATTAAAAGAGAACTGTGAAAAACAAATTGAATAAAGAAAGTAAAAGAACAAGAAAAATAGGAGAGCAAAGAGAAGTTTGTATTTTTCTCTTAACCAATAGGATGTTTATAATATTTTTCCATAATCTATATTTATAAATATAAGAAATACACATAGCATGAAACTCTACCTCTAATAAATATTAGAATCCTAATGTATATCAAATTTATTTTGATTTTTATGGATATCCACTTAATAATAAAATATTTATAATAGAATTAAAATTTTATATATCAAATTATATATATATATGATACCTTAAATATAATCAATATATAAAAGTTTATATTTATAATTTTGTAGAAATTCATGATGAAGGAAATGTGAAAGGAAAAACGAGATTGTAGTCAATTTCATCCACACTATATAAATAAGAAATTCCACAAATTTATTATTACAACTTTAGAGGACACCTAATGGGCACACGTTTGGTCAACCCCTCCACAATACACTTGTGCACATATTGGGACGTTATGCTTATTATACTATTATTATAAAAGAATAATTTGAAAAATACAAAAGATAAAAGTGTAAAAAATTGGTGGTGGGACGATGGGACTCTTTTGATAAAGCTTTACAATATGGAACGAAATGAAAAGGAAAGGGAAGGTTGTAATTTTGTCAACTCTTCACTCGATTTATTAATTTTATGAATACTCATACTCTTAAATTAAAAAAATATACATTTAACATATTTTTATACAATATTAAGAATAGAATAAAATAATATATTTTAAATATGTATCAAATTAGTGTTTAATAAGAATTTTAATCACCCTTCCATTCAAATCAAGACTATATTTAAATACATTTGAATTTTATTATTATTATTATAGTAACAAAACTAACTAAATTAAAAATTAATCGTCACTTTTTAATCGAATTAAAATAAATAAAAGGGGGTGGATTTATTTTTTTAATTTTAAAAAATATTTATTGACATAAATTATCAAATCTATTTCTAATTTTCTATTATTTTATTAAATTAATAAATTTTCTCTAATAAGGATGGAAATAAGTAATTGCAATGGATTATTTTTGTATTTATCTTAGAATTTGCTCAGAAAGTTTATAACTGTAAAAAATATATTGATTTACCAGTTTATTATGTATGATATAGAAAAGAAATTCAAAATCTCTACCTATCATCTAACTTAGATAGAAAACATATATCTGCATTTATTTTATTTTAATTTCATGAGGTTTCAAGCCATGTATCTAAAGACTAATGAATTATTTAAGATTTGATCATCATGATAAGTATATTGTGCTGGCATGCCTCTCTGGACCACTTATATGAAAGTCAACCATTGCAATATCATCCACCTACTTTAATAAATTTTCATCCTATTCAAGTCTAATTGTTTCCTGATAATTATGGTTAATAGTTACAAAAAGTAATTTACCAGTTATATTTTTTTTTCTCTCTTTAATTATCAATTTAACCTATATGTGGTGGCATCATTAATAAAAGCATCTATGACAAAGCTAATGTCCCTACTCAGTACTGCCTAATCAAAAGTACTGATTTCTGGTTTTAAGTTTAAAGAAACCCATATTCTCTGAGTCCTAATTTTTTTAAATCATATTTAAAAAAAAAAGTAATTAGAAGATTGGCCATTTCTATTATGATGGAAAAATAAAATAATCCTACATACTTTTATTTTATCATCATCTAATTTGATAATAATATTAAACTAAAAAACTTTAATTCTACCCCAATTTTTAAAATTTTTTAAATTTAATTTTTATACTTTTAATTCTAAAATTTTAATAGTTTTATTGGTTTGATTTAAAAATTAAAATTCAATCAATATCCTTAAAACAATATTAATGAATTTTTTAAAATTTAAATATTTGTGATTCTAATATTCAAATATTTAACTTAAAAATTTAAATTTAATTATCAATATTATTAATTAAACTTTATTATTTATTTTTGACAAATAGATAAATTAAACTATTGAACTAAATATCAAAATTTTTAAAAAGTATAGACATTGAAAGCAACCAATAAAAAAAAATTGGTCATCTCAACCTTGTATTGCATAATATTAAGAAGATTCAATGATCGGTTTTCTGAAAATAAAGAGCTTTTTTTTCTAAATTTAAATTTTATATCATATCATATTTTAAAATATTTAATATATCGTGAATATATAAATTTTATAAATCATTGATAGATAATAAAATGATATTTTATCATTCAACAAAATAAAAAAATAGTGAAAGACATGTAATAAACACTAATAAATTTATTTAAACATAATTAAATAATAATTAATTATAAATAAATATCAAAACCCTAAATTCAAATCTTAAATATGAGAGTTATTAATATTTATTTATAATAATTATGATTATTATTGAATCATGTTTGAATAAAATTATTAGTATTTATTTACAAGTTTTACATATTCTTATTTACTTTAATGATGATATGTCATGTTATTATTTATTGATAGTGTATGAGACTTATGCACTGACAATACATCAAATATTATTTAAATATAAATTATATTACAAGGTCTTTAAAAATAACTTTAAATGGCATATTTAAAACTATGAAAAGTAGATATTGTATTTATTTAACACATTGACATTTATGTATTAAACTAATATAGGACCTCTAATTTGAATAAAAACTATTATTTATGATGATAAATGTTATAAACAATTTATTTTAATTATTAACCGATATTAGAACTATACAAAATTCTTATCAAATTCGTTGATAATTTTATGATAATATTTATAGAAAAAACATTACACGAGATTAAATACTAAACAACATTGAAAAAAAAAGGTAATACTTTTTTTTTGAAATTGGTAATAGATATTTTTAATTATAAAAATGCAATACGCATTTTTTATTATAAAAATGTAAGACATACTTTTTAAACATTAAATAAATTTAAATATTTTAACAAATAAATTATTTTAAAATACTAACTTTTTTTAATTTTAAAATATGTTAATGTTTGATTTTGAATATTAAAGAAATAATATTTTAATTATTATAAAAATATTGAAATATTTTAAATTTAAATATTTAAAATTGTTATATTCTGTCTTTCTTGTTTATAGTCTTATTTATACTTAATGTTTAATTTGTACATTTAAATTTGTATTAAAAGGTAAATTTTTAATTAAAAATATTTTGTTGAATAAAATTAATATATATTTTTGACATAATTAATATATATAATTTACACATTCTTAACTTATACAATTATTATTTATCTTTTAATTTTTTAATATATTTAAATTTTGTACTAATTTTTTAGCAAATAAATATAATTATATTAATACATGGACAAATAAAGCAGCTAGTATATTATATATGGACATATTTAGCTTATAAATAGGTTATTTTTTCATCCTAGAAAAATAACTCATTACACATTTAGGTATTAGTTTTTACAAATTTTTAAAGAATTTTATGTTTACGTTTTGAGTGTTCTTATTTCAGGTTTCGAGGTTTAGTTTTATCTCAATCTTTTGTACTCTTCGTTTTTGTTGTTTTAGTGAAATTATTTTTTCCTATGGTTTTTTATCTTTTTCAAAAGGGTTTTTCCACGTAAAATATTTGTGTTCGATCTTTTCAATTTCTTCATTATTTTACTTGTTCATTACTTACCCGGATTTATCCCCAACAAACTAGTATCAAGAGCTAGCTCGATTTCCTCAATTAACCCGTTCAGATATGGCAGCAACAAGGTTTGATAATGATAAGTTCAATGGCATCACAAATTTTAATCTGTGGCAAGTTCGGATGACAACAATTTTGATTCAAGACAATCTTGAAAAGGTCCATACAAAGAAGAAGCCTGCAGACATGGATAAATCAAAATGGGATAGATTAGATAAAATAAGTTTTATCCACAATTCAATTACGTCTAACAAATAGATGTGTTGCGGGAGGTTTTGATGGAGAAAATGACATTCACCTTATAGAAAAGGTTAGAAATCCTTTACATGACAAAGTTTCTAGCTAACCGATTAATGCTAAAATGGCAGTTATACATGTTCTGCATGAACGAAGGTGAGCACCTTAGAGATCACATTAGTCAATTTATTACTCTTTTGAATGATTTAAAGAAAGTTGAGGTTCGAATTAATGGTGAATATTAGACTATGTTATTATTGTGCTCTTCACCCCCTTCATACAACTCTTTCAGAAAAACCCTTATTTATGACAAAGATAATCTCTCATTCGAGGATGTGAAAGGTTATTTGTTGAGTAAAGACAAACTCGACAATGAGTTTGGTCCGAATAGCAATTCATATAGGCAAGCCTCAGTTTTGGTAGCATCAAGAAAGCGAGACAAGAAATGTTGTTATTGTAAAAATTTAGGTCACATCAAGGTAGATTGTTACGAATTACGAAATAAAAGGGTTGCTGAGAGCAATGAGGAAAATTTAACTGCTACTAATATGGTCAATGACAAGGGTGATGAATTCTTGTTAGTGTTGTCACGCCTTGAATAATTTAACTTTGTTTCTGTGAATTTTGACATAAATGAGTATCTACTTCACTGGTTAAGTGATTTGAGTGTGTGCTTGAGGTCTTAGGTTCAAGTCCCACTCTGTGCAGAATTCTATTATTTTGATTCTAACATTATCTTTGGTGGGTTGGGTTATATTTTATTTTTAGTAAACTCATATCAAAATAAGCTTGCTGGTTCGAGTGGTAAGGTATTAACTTACCCTGTGGTCTCGTGTTCAAATTCCCGTGAGTGTGGATAATATTTTTTCGGTTGTCTGAGTGAGACTTTGGGTAGACTTAGAATTCTGTGGTGGTTGGATGTGGTTAATAGGTAGGATTTTGGGGGGATAAGGTTGTTAGTGGATGGAGTGCGGAGTTAACAAAATTAATCTTAATTTCTCTCTTTTCCTAAATATCTTCTGACGTTAATTTTGTTTTCCTCCTCTATCTGATGTTTTTCCTCTTTTCCCCTTCTCTGTATTTTTTGATTTTGTCATTTCTCCTTCAATTTTGTTCACCTCTTTTGTATTCTCCTCGTTGCAATCAAGAATTTTGGTGTTTTACTTGCAATTGGGTAAGTAGGGATTTCACTTGTCTATAGGTTTAGATTTCTGTAAGCTGTTGGATTTATTCTTTCCGTTTGAATTTTTAAAGGGGTGAGAAGTAAGGGAGATTGATTCTCTATGAATGTATTGCGCAGGAGTAGTTGGTGAACCTGCGGATTTAGCTCCAACAGCATAAATCGCAATTTGGGTTGTTCTTATCAGCGGTAAGTGTGTTTGCGCGATTTAGTTTTGCGTTGTTAAATTCATGATTGGTTGTTACTTAGTTGTGGTAAAGTTTTTTTAGGTTTTGGTATTCTCGGGATTGCTATAGCATCAAAAATAAACCAAATGTGTAACGATAATACAAGAAATCGAGGTTCGACGAAAGCCAAAAAAGGGGACAGTCGACTCCACACTGGTGTGTAGTCGGCCATGTGCGACACACGACCGTGTGACTATCGAAGGTGAGGTCGTGTGACGGCGATTGTGTGGTCCTGTGGGTCATACAGGCTGGGCCAGATTGGGCGTGTGAGCCTACACGGGCAAACTACACGAACGTGTGGATTTTGGCCAGGCCATGTAGGCCACATGGGCAAGGCCAATTTGGGCGTGTGGGCAAGCCACACTGGCATGTGGGCCCGAAATTTTAAAATTTTCCCTAGGATTGCACGGGTCATTTGATCGACTGTGGGCCTGCCGTAGGGTTGGTAAGGGCTAATCAAACCCTTATTCATGTGACCTGATATTCTGATAGTCTGATCTAAATAGGAAACTAATATGTATGTCTGACTGTACTGTTTAAGTATGTACGTTACGAGCATGTTAAACATGTTAAATCTATTATTTCTATATATGAATTCTCAATCTATGCTTGGGGTGTGATTTGTATATGCAGAGAAAGTGATTTGTACGGTGACCTTTCGCCTATATTCTAGAAGCTTGACTACATATTATTTTGTTATGTGTCGCATCAACACTATATGGTGTGTAAGGATTGGTGGGTGTTTTTAATCCCACATGATGTGATGGGATGGTCGAAGATGGTGTGTAGAGGATGGGAGTAGGATTCTATACATCTGTTATGTTTATCTATATCTGTTAAAGACTTAGGTCCAAATCTGTATCTGCCTGCATATGAGATTCTGTGTATGTTGTATGATTATCTTTGTTGGGTTACACATTGAGTTTACGAAAGGTCACATTTTTTTGTCTGTTCTGTTCAGGTAACTCTCAAGCATAAGCAGGTCGGTACAACGGAGGCTCAACAGTGTTTACTTATTGAAAAACTGTTATTTTCTTATCCTTATTTATTGGTTTTACTTAATTTTTGGTTTTTGAGAAAGTTTTGTAATTTTTGGACTCTTTGGACTTTTGGGATTATTCATTTTGGATTTTTGGTTTGGTTGTGTTTATAATTTTTTAAAACTATGATGATTGAAAAGATTCCAGTTTTATACGAATAAATGTTTTTGAAAACACAAGTGTGGTTTTGATTTAAACGATTTTCAAACTTCTGCTGCGAGATATTTGGTTAACTTTGAAGGACAACATGTAATAGTTTTAGTAATGAATATATAAATAATTTATGAAGTATCATCAGTTTCAAAATCTTTCTTCGTAACACTCTCGAATTCGGTCATAACGTCTAGGCCAGGTTTAGAGTGTTACATTTAGTGGTATCAGAGTCAGGTTACAAAACTCAGGCTGTGAAATTTGGTTTCCAAAATTTTATTTGTAAAAGTACTATATTCTTTAAATAAAGATTGTTCCTTTTCAAGATAAGTATGTGGTTCACCGAGTCTCCAGCCCCGATCTTGTAAGTACATCTAGATTTAGAAAATACTGTAGATAGAATTCTCTAAAACTGTACTGAGTTAGTTAGGGACTAAAACCTCTGAAATATTTATGAATTTTTTATATTTGAAGTATTAGAAATCTGCTAATAAACACTGAAACTGATGCATAAACTTTTATAATGTAGATAAAATTGAAACTACGATGAGTGCATGTGGTACACAAAGTCGAGATACTCGTGGGCGCGGCGGGTGCCGTAGGGGCACTTGAGCTGAGTCCTTCTCTATGGGTAGTATGCCGAATCTGGATACGAATGAAAACCGATTTCACCTGCTACTAAGACTTGGTCTCAAAGCCGCTTAACTGAGGACGACGTACTATCTTAAGCCATGTTAAGAGTTTTGGAAAGGGTCGCTGGACCTCATTCTGGATTTGGGGGTTGTGGGTCGGTAACTGAATGACTCTAGTCCAATGGAGCTGAATTTTTTAGGGGCATCACTAGAGTCGTCCTTACTGTGGCCGAGTATTGGTTGGAGGCCACTGAGAGGATAATGAATAACATCGATTACACTCCTGACCAGAAATTGAATGGTGCAGTTTATTTACTTCGCGACAAGACATATCAGTGGTGGATACCAGTTGAAGAAGGTACTCAACCAGATTGTCTAATTTGAGATTATTTCAAGACTACCTTTTAGAAGAAGTATGTTGGTGTGAGCTATGTTGATACTCGTAGGCGTGAGTTCATGAATCTCACACAGGGTGATAGGACTGTGGCCGAGTATGGGCTAAAATTTTAAGACTGAGCCGCTGCACTCGAGGCATGATGGCATCCGAGTATGAAAAATGTGTCAGCTTTGAGGACAGCTTGAGGGACAGTCTGAGGGTATTGATAGCTCTGCAGAGGGACCAAGAGAGAGGCAAGAATAAGAAGGACTCGGAGCCCTCTAGTTCTATTCAGAAGCCTAAGAAACGAGCCAAACATGATGGGCCTTCTAGAGTAGGAGTTCCAGTTGCTCCTACTGGAGTTCAGTAGTGCAGCAATTGTGGTAGGCGCAATCTAGGCGAGTATTGGAGGAGATTAGTGGCTTATCTTCGATGTGGGTCATTAAAGCATTGGATTAAAGATTGTCTACATCGTGCTGATCAGATACAAGCTATAGGACTGGGTTTTGTTCAGTTTCAAAGGAAAGTACATCAGCCACTTAGGGGTTATAGACCGGCTAGGGGTGGTAATGGTATAAGTCAAGGACAGAGAGCACTGAGCAGAGGTGCTAATCAGACTGAGGCGAAGCAACCTATACTAGTTTATGTTACTCGATGCTGCGAAAACAGAGACACTCTTGATGTGATCACGGGTACGTTCTTTCTTTTTTATGCCATATATACTGCTTTGATAGACATAGGTTCCATACACTCCTATGTAGCTAGTACTGTTTCCAAAAACTTGGGGATTACTGTTGAGTGTACTTCAGGTGAGATTATTGTACTGAGTCCTCTAGGCCAATTTGTTTGGGTAAATAGACTTTATAAGAATGTTTTGTTAGAAGTACAAAAGGTTGTGTTACTGACAAATCTGATGGAGCTACCGTTTAGGGAGTTTGACTTCATTTTAGGCATGAACTGATTGGTAGAACACTGAGTTAGTTTAGACTGCGCAAATAAGATGGTCGTTTTGAGAATTGAGGATGATAAGGAAATTGTTGTGATTAACGAGCGTCGAGATTACCTGTCTAATGTGATCTCCATTCTAGTGGCTGAGAAATTGGTTTGGAAAAGGTGTGAGGCGTATTTAGCATACGTCGGTGTTTTAGTTTCTAGAGACTTTTCTATCGGAGATATTAGAACAGTGAGGAAATTTCCAAACGTTTTTCCTGAGGAGTTACCGGGTTTACCTCCAAATCAAGAAGTTGAGTTCGGTATTGAGTTTCTCCTAGGTACAGCTCTGATGTCCATCATTCCATACCGTATGGCACCGAAGAGCTTACAGAGTTTAAGGCTTAACTTCAAGAGCTTTTGGATCATGGTTTCATCTGTTCTAGTGCGTCTCCGTAGGGGGCACTGGTTCTATTTGTAAAGAAAAATGATAGTACTATGAGGATGTGCATCGACTATCTGTAACTGAATAAGTTGACTGTGAAGAACAAGTATCCACTTCTGATGATCAATGATCTGTTTGATCAGTTTCGAGGGGCTTCAGTATTCTCGAAAATATATCTTCATTCTGGGTATCATCAGCTTAGGGTTAAGGAAGCTGATATTTATAAGACAACTTTTAAGACTTGTTATGGGCACTACGAGTTTCTAGTTATGCCCTTTGGTTTGAAGAATGCTCTGGCTGTATTTATGGATCTGATAAACGGAGTTTTTCATCCGTATCTAGATTAGTTCATCGTAGTCTTCATCGATGATATTCTGGTGTACTCTAAGACTAAGGATGAGCATGATGAACATCTTAGTGTAGTGCTTCAGATACTCCGAAAGAAGCAGCTCTACGCTAAGTTGAACAAATATGAATTCTGGTTACGAGAAGTAACATTTCTAGGGTACGTGATTTCTACTAAGGGGATTCGAGTTGATTTTGAGAAGATTGAGGTTGTGCTTGATTGGAAACAGCCCAAGATTGTTTTTGAGATCTGTAGTTTTCTAGGACTTGCGGGTTACTATCGGAGGTTTGTTGAGGGGTTCTCACTGATTGCAGCTCCTCTGACTAAGCCTCTACACAAGAAGGTTCCTTCCGTCTAGACTGATACGCAACAACCAAGCTTCGATAAGCTCAAGTCTATTCTGACTTAGGCTCATGTTCTGATACAGATTGAATCTGGTAAGGAGTTTGTATTGTATAGTGATGCGTCACACGTCAGTTTGGGATGTGTATTAATGCTAGATGGTAAGGTAGTAGCTTATGCATCCCGACAACTTAAGTCACACGAGGGAAATTATCTAACGCATGATCTCGAGTTGGCTGCCATGGTTTTTGCGTTAAAAATCTGGAGGCACTATCTATATGGTGAGAGGTGTATCATCTGCACCGATCACAAGAGTCTCAAGTACCTCTTTACTCAAAAGAAGTTAAATCTTAGGCAGCGTCGATGTATTGAACTGCTCAAGGATTATGACTGCATGATAAATATCATCCAAGTAAGGCCAATGTGGTGGCCAATGCTCTCAGTCGAAGAGCAATGTTTGATTTGAGGGCGATGTTTGCTCATCTAAGTTTGTTTGATGATGGGGGTTTGTTAGCCGAGTTGCAAGTTAAGACGACTTGGATTGAATAGATTCAGGAAAAGCAATTAGGGGATAAGTCTCCGAGTCTGTGATTTCGTCAGGTTAATAGTGGCAATACATCTTATTTTGGACTGAATAAAGATAAAGTTCTATATTTTTGAGGATGGGTTTTTGTATCGAACGATTCTGAACTGAGACAGTCGATTCTGAGGGAAGTGCATAGTAGTCCTTATGCTATGCATCCGGTGGTAATAAGATGTATCAGGATCTCCGTGAACTGTACTGGTAGCCAGGTTTGAAATGTGAGGTAACTGATTCCATTTCTCGTTGTTTGACGTGCCAGCAAGTTAAGGCTAAGTACCAGTTGCTTTCGGGTTTGCTCCAACACGTTAAAATTCCCTTATGGAAATAGGAATGTATGGTGATGGACTTCGTTAGTGGGTTGCCTTTAACACCCACTAAGAAGGATTCTATATGGGTCATTGTGGATCGATTGACCAAGTTCGCCCATTTTTTTCCATTTCAGACAGACTACTCTTTGCAAAAGTTAGCAAAGCTCTACATTTTTAGATTGTAAGACTACACGGGATTCTGGTTTCAATAATATCTGATATGGATCCTCGTTTCACTTCTCAATTCTAGAAGAAACTTTACGAAGCTTTAGGTTTGAGATTGGACTTTAGTACTGTGTTTCATCCTCAGACAGATGGTCAATCTGATAGGGTGACTCAGATACTGGAGGATATGCTTTGGAGCTGTGTGATTGACTTTTGAGGTAGTTGATAGGATTTTCTGTTGATAGCTGAATTCGCTTACAATAATAGTTTCCAGTGTAGTATCCAGATAACATTTTACAATGCTCTGTATGGTTGTAAGTGTCGTACTCTACTATGTTAGACTAAGTTAAGTGAACGACGAGTTTTGGTCCTGAGTTGGTTTTCGAGACTAAAGATAAGGTTAGACTGATTCAGGATCGTGTAAAGGGGGCTTCTGATAGACAAAAGTCTTATGCGAATCTGAAAGAGGAGGGAATTGAGTACTCTGTGCGTGATTTCGTATTCCTTAAGGTATCTCCGTAGAAGAAAGTTCTATGGTTCAGTCGTAAGAGCAAGTTAAGCCCTAGGTTCATTAGGTTGTATTTGATTCTGAAGCATGTTGGACCGGTTGCTTATCAGTTAGAGTTACCTCTAGAGTTAAACCATATCCAAGATGTGTTTCATGTCTTGATGTTAAAGCGGTATTGGTCTGATCAATCTCACGTTGTCTTTGTTGAGGAGATCGAGATATTATGGTTTTGAGGGGAAAGTCCAATTCATTAATAAAGGTTCTATGGTGGAATCATAGCACTGAGGAAGCCACGTGGGAACCTGAGGACTTGATACATTAGCAGTATTCTCATCTATTCAAATCAGGTAAATTTCGAGGTCGAGATTTCTTTTAAAGGGTAGAGTTGTAACGCTCTGAATAATTTAACTTTGTTTCTGTGAGTTCTGACATAAATGAGTATCTGCTTCAGTGGTTAAGTATTTGAGTGTGCGCTTGAAGTCTTAGGTTCAAGTCCTACTCTTTGGAGAATTCTATTATTTTGATTCTAGCATTATTTTTGGTGGGTTGGGTTATATTTTATTTTTAGTAAACTCATATCAGAATGAGCTTGCTGGTTTGAATGGTAAGGTATTAGTTTACCCTGTGGTCTCATGTCTGAATCCCCATGAGTGTGGATGATATTTTTGTTTTGGTTGTCTGAGAGAGATTTTAGGTGGAGTTAGAAATCTGTGGTGGTTGGATGTGGTTAGTGGGTAGGATTTTGGGGGGATAAGGTTGTTAGTGGATGGAGTGGGGAGTTATAATGGTTTGTGACGTCAATTCTGTTTTGTGAATAATTCCGAGCTCCCACATGCCATCTGGTACTAAGTTAGAGGGTTACCTGAACAATCGAGAACAAATAGAAGGGTGAGCTATAATGGTTTGTGAATAACCCAAATAAAATGAAAATCAAACAAAACACAATATACAAATCAGTGTGACGTAAGGAATTGAAAACAATCATATAACCAGAGCAAAACAAAATAGAAGATCACGGAGATTTCTAGAACAATTGTATAACAGAATAGAGGATGTATGAGTATGCCAATATAGTATTCTTTAGAAAAATAAAATGCAGTTTTTTCAAAAAATATCCTACCCAACTCCGCTACACACCAAAGTAAAATTTCCTCTGAACTCATCCAACCAAAACGCACCAAATAAGTCACCCAAGGTTGCCCGACAATGATGACCCACCATCCTGGGTTGCCCGGAAACGATGGTGTATTACATTGCAGTTAAACTGCCAAATTAGATACAAATATGGTTAAGCCACTATGTCGTAGCCGAGTTGCCATAATAGGTATTGTGGATAACCCACCAGATAGTGTAGATCATTAAATTGCCAAAACTACCTCCTTTCACATTATCCCAAACCCCATGCAATGTCTTATGGAATGCAAATATAGAACCAGAGTGGTAAGCATGTAGATCATGCTATCATATAATAACAGAACCAAAAGGCATGGGAGTCCATGCTTTTTACTATAGATTTATTAAACCTCAATAGACCATATCGGATTTGTCATGAAATCACATGCATGGTTATAAATTAGAATCAATACCCAACAATTCAACATATTCAGGTATCGCACACTCTTAATCAACAGAATAACGAAGATGCGTACCATCAAACTTAGCAGAATACAGATTATACCTGGATAAATCGCATACCTTAAACAAGAGTACATTATGCACTAACAGATCATACTTACTTGGGTTAAAACATATCAGACATACCTATAGATAATAGGTTATTCATCATCAGATCATCAGATATCTAGTTTTATAGTCTAATTCAGATCATACGGACCCTACGGTAGGCTTGCGTTAGATTCGAATGACGAATCTTAGGGAAAAATTCTAATTTTTGGCCCACACGCCCGTATGGATTCACATGGCCTGGGTATCTGGCCCATGTGGTCCACATGGCCTAGCACACGCCTGTGTGACCTTCTTAACATCTCACATGGCCTAGCACACGCTCGTATGACCCAAAACCTAAAATATCTCTTACACGGCCTAGACACACGCCTGTGTCTCTAGCTTGTGTGACTCTATTTCCAAAATAGCAAGTTGCATGGCCCAACACACGACCGTGTGGCATCGACAACCATATTTTTTGATGTTCAAAAATCACAGAAAATTAGGTTTTCGTTACACACTCAATACAGAAAATTTTGAAACCTAAAACGACTACCAATTGTCCAAACAATGATTAATTTGCAACCAAGTCAAAACAACATCATCCCCAAAACTGAAATTTCGTCAAAGAACTTTCAACCCAAAAACTTCAAATTGAAACTTACCGAAAAACAAATTAAACCCAAAAGGAAAAGTCAAACCCTATACAGAACCAATTTAAAACGGAAAGACGATTTGAAAAGAAAGAATTCAAAACTAAGAGAAAGAAAATAGATGAACAGAAATAATAAATAATAAATAAAATAAAATAAAATGTAAAGAACCTATGATGTTTTTTAGGGAAGTTTAGTTAACTTAAAAGGAAATAAAACTACCTCTCAAGGCAGAGAAAAAGAAAAGAAAAACACATTTCCATTACTTTCATAGATATTCGAACACAAGATCAAATGGTATACAAAAGCTTAACCATTGAACCAGAAAACTCATTCTTGTCATCAATTGACCGAAAATAACTTATAACCTAAATTGCCCAAGATAGGGGTTTAATCAAATGGCAAAAATTCAAGAGGCAGGATTTGAACCCAAAACCTCACACTCATAAGCACAACACTTAACCACTGAACCAGAATAAATTGCTTGCAGACTTTTCAAAATCATAACTCAAAATTGAGAGACGATCACTCTTGGTTTCACTAACTCAATTTATTCTAACCTGATTTTTGGGATGTTATAGATTGGTTCACCCGGTAAGGTTAATGGTATTGGTACTGTTCAAATCAGGATGCATAACGAGACAATTAAGACACTATCAGATGTTAGGCATGTGCCTGACTTAAAGAAAAAATTCAGCTACTTGGGAATTTTGGACTCGAAGGGTTGTAGAATTTACATCGAGTCAAACATCATTGATGTATCCCGTGGGGTTCTTTTTTTGATGAAAGGTAAAAATATTGGCAGTCTTTATGCTCTAGAAGGATCAATGATGACCAATGAAATTGGATGTCCCTCGTCCGTTAAGGAGTCGAAGTCGACTCGTTTGAAGCTAAGGTAATTTGGTCATAGGAGGGAAAAAGGTATAACCATTTTGTATAAGGGATGTTCTCTTTTGGATGTATGTTTTGAAAAGATAGGGCATTGCATTCGTGGAAATCAGACTCGGGTCAGTTTTGATTTTGCAGTGCACAAGTCGAAGACTAGAAGTCTTTTAGCTTCTAAGCACAACTTCAACTCCGTTAATATCCTGCATAGTTCGAGATAAGTCCATAGTGGGCTTTGGCAAAGAAGGCATTATGAAAATACGAGTCAAGATGGAGATTTGTGAAGTTATACCTCGTATTTTTCGACTTTTCTTCTCCTAGTTAAACTCTATTTTTAGTTTATCTCTTAAACTCTGACTAGTATAGGTTATTTTAATATCAGTTTCTTACTTAAACTATGATTAGTATAGGATATTTTAATATTCTTTAACCTACAAATTTAACCTACAAATAGACCATTTTTTCACCCTAAAAAAATAACCTATTACACATTTAGGTATTATCTTTTACAAGCTTTTAGAAAATCTTGTGTTTACGTTTTGAGGATTATTATTTTGGGTTTTGGGGTTTAGTTTTATCTTAATATTTTGTACTCTTAATTTTGGCCATTTTAATGAAATCATTTTGAATCGTGATTCTTATCCTCTTCGGAAGGATTTTTCACGTAAAATATTTATTTTCAATCTTTTCAAATCCTTCGTTATTTTATTTTTTTTTCGTTGGTTTTTCAGGTTTATCCCCCAAAGAAACAATGATAATAACAATATAAGTTAATAAACAATATTATGTGAAAGCATAAAATTTTGATAAGTAGGTAGCTTACTTGATTGACCTATAATAATTTTATTATTACTAAAATATTCGGACCTAATTATTAAAAAAATATTTAACTTAAAAAATATTTAAAATATAATGTTATTTTCATTTTAAAATATATTTAAATTAGTTTTCTTTCCTTGGTATTAATTAAATTGTATTTGATTATTTTTATCAAAATTCCACATAAATTTTGTGATGATTCGTTAATAATTTGTTTAAGAAAGTAAAATTTAATAATATATTAGTTTAATTTTAAAAAACATAATAATTAATATTAGATTGAATTTAAATAAATAATATTGTGAAATTATTTTTAAAATATAAATATTGTAATAGAAAATTATGTGAAATTTTATTTTTATATATAGTTTCTAATTTAACATAGATTACTATTAAATTTAAATGTTTTGATCATTAAATAATTTATTGTAACATTGTTTATATTTTAAATATCTATTTCAATTTCAATAATGTATCTAATTTATAAAAATAGTGATAAATTTAAAATAACTGTTTTAAATAGTTTTAAATTAAAATATTGCATATAACTAAATTGAAAGGAATTATTATAAAAATATAGCTTATAAAGCACCATTAAAAATTATATAAAACATGACGGAGGGGTTTTGTTGCAATTTTCTCCTCCACTAATGTTTACATTCTTTCTTTGCTACTTGTCAAATTTTTATAATGTAAACAAATTTTTTTTATAGAATACTGTAAATACATTAAAAACTTCATAACCTTATTATATATGTATGATAACAATTTTTTTTTAAAAAATCAAACTTTTAAAAATAAATTTTCAAGTCATAATTAAATTAAAATCTTTAAAAACTTGATAAATACATATTTTTTAAGAAATAATTTCAGTTGTAAAATTGTTTTAAAATATTAAAATTTTTTATTGAAATTGTTAAAAATTTACAACATTTTCCAATAACGATAACATTAAAACTATTTAACAATACCAATAATTGTTTTAGGTTAAAAAAAATGTTTCTATAATTGCTTTAGATAATAATAAAAAGTTCTCTATTCGAAATAGTAATAAAAATGAAGTG
Source organism: Gossypium hirsutum (assembly GCF_007990345.1). Classification (NCBI taxonomy): domain Eukaryota; kingdom Viridiplantae; phylum Streptophyta; class Magnoliopsida; order Malvales; family Malvaceae; genus Gossypium; species Gossypium hirsutum. Next base: position 86,345,969 of record NC_053433.1, on the reverse strand, counting down.
TTTTGAGAAGTATGTTGACTAATTCATCATCTATTAAAATGATTTTATAGCATTTTGTTTTATATATAAATTTTATAAAAATCAAAACATTGCTTTTAAAAAAATTAAAATTAAAATTTATTTAAAAAACAAAATTAAAAAATAAAAAGCCTATATTAATTCACAATTTTAAAAATGAAATATAAATCATATAAGAAACAAATATATAATTACTGTGTACTTTAATAAATATGATGATATTTTTTTTTGTAATGATATTTTAATACTGTTTAGAAATTATTTTAATATCACATATATATATATTTGAGCGGCAATATTTCTCAAAATTTTATATTATCTATAAATTTGTTAAATATTTTTTTATACAGGATTATACTGTTTGAACCGGTGTAACATTGTTTAAATATAATAAATTTAAGCAATGCAAAAATGAGACTATTTTTATTTTTATTTTGTTACATCTGGTTTAATTATAATGTAAGCATTATTAAGGGTCATTAATTAGACTTTGTCAAATTGCGTCAGCTGAGCTGTGCTAAGAGGGCAGCGCACTGTACCAAATACAAACTGTCATCAAATCAGCTTCTCATCCTCTTTTTTTTTTTTTGTATTGTTTCAGTTTCGCCACCAACCCTTCATCGCCATACTTGTTTTCTTCTTCTTCTTCTTCTTCTGCAACTCTGTCTTTTGATCTTTCAGTTTATCTAAACCCCTAATTTATATTCTTGGGATAGGTTTCTCCACCACAAATGGTGATGTCAAAGCGTAGCCATAGGTTTTTCAAGTTTAGAAGTCTAGTTTCTTCCCGAAATCAAACTCCCACTTACCAAAATCTTCTCCGGTTTTAGAATCTTTGTTCATCCACTTAACTCAGGATTCGACACCATTTGCATAATCAAAAGCCTTTTTTTTGTTTTTTAATTTACTATATTGGCTGATTCCAAATATTCTCTCTTTTCCCCCTCTCTATCGATCCGAACCATTGTTTTTGGCTTTGGGTTCTTTTCTTTTTGCTCTAAAAATCTTCTTCGACAGTATCTCTAGACTTATATATATTATTGAATCTCGTGTTTCGCTTTCCAAAAGACTAAATGGTTTCCAAGAACTACTACGACTTCTCACATGCAGTTGTGGAAATGGCTTGGATTATGCTTAGCGTCGATTACTCAAGGCTCTTTTGGTTATTATTTGGTGTTTTCTCCTACGAAAATCATGAAGGAAAGCCTCGGATCATCTAGCACACCATAAATTTTCTTTGTTTTTTTCCACTCCCCGTTAATTCCATTTGCTGCCTTGTTCTTGAGTTATTCTATAATAGCTAGATAAAGTTTAGTATTTTTGTTCTCAATATATATATAGATATTAGAATAAGCCCCCGAGAGGTTTCGGACGGTACCTGATTTCTCAGACCATGTACCAAACACGTCTAGGGGGATGTGTTGATGGAGTTAAATCCCAGCATGGATACGTTGAAACCGATCCCTCTGGTCGGTACGGACGTGTAAGCTTTTCTTCATTCACTTTAAAATCCTTTTCTTCATTCACTTTAAAATCCTTTTTACCTTTTCATTGATGCATGAATTCCAATATCAAACTTTCAGTAGGAATAACTCTAATATCTTTTGCAATGATAATGGATAATTACATGCCATGTTGACTTTTCTTTTTGAGATGTGGGGTTTTGGTAATTCTTTGATGTTATGTTAGGATGAATAGTCGGAGATCTCAGAAATTTATTTGATACTGTATGTATATATAGTATGTGATTAAAGATGTTCTATAAGATTATTTATAAAATGGAACTTTGTTTGATCCATTCCTTTGGTCAACGGCCTTTCGATATGGTCGTATGGAGATTCTTTCAAATTTCCTGTAAAATCTGGGAAATAGGTTTTGATGATCATATCAAATATTTATATGCATTGTTTAAGCTTTAAAATGATTGAAACTGTGACTGTACATGGGAATTTTGTCTGCAGTTCAGAGAGATTCTTGGTAAAGGAGCTATGAAGACAGTGTATAGGGCATTCGATGAGGCCCTTGGAATGGAGGTGGCCTGGAATCAAGTGAAGCTTAACGATGTCTTCCGTTCACCGGAGGAATTGCAGCGTCTTTATTCCGAGGTCCACCTTCTCAAGAATCTTAAACACGATTCCATTATTCGATTCTACACATCTTGGGTTGATATCAATCGTAGAACTTTCAACTTCATCACTGAGATGTTCACATCTGGCACACTTCGAGAGTAATATAAGACTTTCCTATCTATTGAAAAAGTTACATTCCTGTTGTTTTAGGTGTAAACTTTTGCATGTTTGATGTAAATATAGGTATAGACAGAAATACCCGCGCATCGACATGCGAGCGGTTAAGAGCTGGGCTTGCCAAATTCTGCAGGGTCTAGCTTATCTACATGGCCATGATCCTCCGGTGATCCATAGAGATCTTAAGTGTGACAATATCTTTGTCAATGGCCACCTTGGACAGGTCAAGATCGGCGATCTTGGACTAGCTGCCATCCTTCGTGGCTCACAACATGCCCATAGTGTCATAGGTATGCTCTAAATTGCTATCATCTGCCTAAGTTTATATCTTTGTATGTTAATTTCTTCTAACTTGCACACGACACCAGGGACCCCTGAATTTATGGCACCAGAACTGTATGAAGAGGATTACAATGAGCTAGTAGATATATACTCCTTTGGAATGTGTGTATTAGAGATGCTTACCTCTGAATACCCGTATAGCGAGTGTTCCAATCCTGCTCAAATCTACAAGAAAGTGACTTCCGTGAGTTATATCCAGGTTCATTAATTCCAACAATCAACAGTTGAATTAATCTAAGACATGTCTGTTCTGTGTTCCTTCTTAACTCTCTAGGGAAAGTTGCCAGAGGCATTCTATAGGATTCAAGATGAGGAAGCCCGGAGGTTTATCGGAAAGTGCCTGGAGAACGTTTCCAAGAGGTTGCCTGCTCATGAACTCTTGCTTGATCCATTTTTGGCCTCTAATGAAGGGAATCTGCTGTCTGTCCCAAGAGTCCTGAGCCAAAAGCTAACTCAAAACGGCCCAGTTGCAGAGCTAGCGCCTTCTTTGCAGGCTGATCCGACAAGGAGTACTGATATGTCAATAACTGGCACAATGGATCCTGAAGATGACACAATTTTTCTCAAAGTACAGATTACAGACAAGGAAGGTACTTCTTAAGCTTCTTGTAATTATATTGGGGTACTATTGCATGGACGCTGGAGAAGTTCATCGATCCTAAGCGACTGAAATATTGAAAAATAGCCTTCTTCCTTTAAAACATGGATCAATTTCCATTAACAGCCTGCAAAATTTCATATTTAGTGTGCCTTCAACATTCTTAATCAATAATTTCCCTTCTTCCAGGTCAAGCTCGGAATATCTATTTTCCTTTTGACATAGTGAATGACACTGCAATTGATGTTGCCTTGGAGATGGTAAAAGAATTGGATATCAATGACTGGGAGCCATTGGAGATTGCTGATATGATAGAAGAGGAAATATCTTCTCTTGTCCCAACTTGGAAAGACTGGGGCTCCTCTCAAGTCTACCATCAGCACAGCTTTAAGTACGAAGATGAGGACGAAGATGATGCCCAAAATGAAATCTGCCACCCTTTCTATGCCACCTTCTCCCATTCTTCCTACGAAGCACAATTTTCTCACGGGAAAAGTGTGACTTCCAAGTGCAATTGGCCACAGGGTACATATAATCTTTGTTAGAAAATATTGCATGCATATATGTATCTAGGCTGTCCTACATTTGACAAGATTTGTTCATTTTTGCAGATTTATTCAGCAATGATGATGCAAGTTCCAGTTGCTCTATGAACTCCTTCCAGTACTCTACAATGAATTATGAAGACTTTGATTCGAGTCTACATCAAGGGGAGCACCCCTGCATTCCAAAGGGTCTTAAATCTACACGATTTTGTCCATCAGAGAGCATGACTGCTCACAGCTACGAACAGTGTGATGCACAACTTGATTCATGGAGGTCTTCTCACTTAAATGGCCATCGGAAGCTAACAAAGGTTCGTTCACTCGTGGACATACGCAGCAAATTGCTGCACCAAATGGTAATGGCAGAGATAAACAAGAGGCGCTTATTCAAGACCGTTGGAGCAGTGGAGAACATTGGATATCAAGAGCTGGGAGAAGTTTCAGGCAAGATATCTTGAATAAGTAGGAAACGGAAGGATTTGAAGATCATGTCGAAGATTTCATGGGAGATTTAGGTGGTAAAGGTCCCATTAATCTCTGTGTTAATATGCTTTTAGACTTTCAGTGGTGATGGTGTACAAAATCTGAGTCCTCAATCTGGTATAGTGTAATAACTAACGCAGGTTGCAGATATGTTGAAGACTATGAACCAAGTATTCCCTAAAACATCACCATATTTATGGATTGAGAAAACTTTATTGTTGTTGTAGTAGAACTACCATGCTTGTATGTATATGATGCGCCTGCAATCTGCATATGAATCTTTTACTGGATACATGAAATATACAGATTGCTTTCAACCTTGTTTTTGGCTACATAAATCACTTATAATTGCCTCTTTCTTTGCTCTAAAAAAAGGGTTCAAGCGATCACCTGAAGTGGTATTATGTCAATAGATTGATTTGATATCTGAATTTCAACATTTATAGCCTCTTCTTTTAGCCAAAACTACTACAATCTACTTTGTAAGAAAAAAGAGTAAGAAAAAAGAAGAAGCTAAAGGTGGAATTATCATTCAAGGTGGATGGTGGCATTAGGTACTTTCTCTTGATAAGATTCCAATTTCCAATACAATGTGATTTTAAGTGTGAATATTAATGTTTGTATATGTTAAATAATAATAATAATAATTAAATGGTGTGAAAGTTTGATGGTAAATTTCAAAATTATCTCCACTAAATAAAGGTTTAAATGCAAAATTGGTTCTTGAATTATGCTATTTTTACTACTTCGATGCTTAAATTTTATTTTTTTTCAAAAGTGGTACTTGAATTATTTAATTTCGACTTTGAACAAAAAAAATTTGTTTTAATTTACCCTAAACATTATATACTTTTTGGTAAAGTAAGACGAAATTGATTATGATAGTTTAGGTACTATTTTTTACAACAAAAAACTTTAAGTACTTAAATGAGAAAATTGATATAATTTAGGGGCCAACTTTGTAATAAAACTTCAAAAAATAATTTTTTTTAAAATTTTGCAGTTATATTTTTTATTAACAAAATCTAATTTATTATTAACAAGCATGTAATTTGAAATATTGATAGTAATATAATACTTATTTATTTTCAATAAAAAATTGATATATTTATTTAGTTAAATTTAAAATATTTAAAATATATTTAAATTAAAATTTGATTCTATCGCATTTAAAATTAAATAGTAATCTTAATGATTTTGTAGTTGAAAAGAGTACATATAAAAACAATGAAAATAAATAAATAATAATAAAAAGGAGACATTTGTCATTGTACCACATGGCTATGAAAAGGGTATGAAATTAAAGCTCGGTGATGAGATTATCTTCGTTGAGGTTAAAAATAACGGTGATGATGAAATTAACCACTATAGTGGTGAGATTAAATACTATAACAGTGAAATTGAAATTAATAATGGATGAATTTTTTTGACTTCAAACGCATCTGTAACAGTAAGATGAGATATGAGATTGACTATCATTGACATTAGATTAAAAGTGATATATAACAGAAGTTTTAACTTATTTTATTTGTATAAAAGTATTGAAAATATGTGAAATTTTAATTTTAATTAATAAAATAATAATATGTATGATAATATTTTTATAATTTGTTTTACAAATATTTTGAATTATTTTTATTACAATAAATGATGAATAATTTTAATTATTTCTTATAATTAATTAAGTTCTTTATAAATATTGTTTCAACATAGTTGGATAAAATTTTAAAGTATGTATTTGGATGAGGATTATTTTTAACTTTAATAGTATGTTTGGTTTATTGGAATTGAATAGGGTTATAATGAAATACACTTGTAATAGAAATAGAAGAGAGCTATAATGAAATAGAAGTGTAATCAGTAATTTAATTGTTTGGTTGAATGGAGTGAAATAGAACTGTAATAGTATTCTTGTGTTTAGTTGAATGGAACAAATGTTGTAATAGCATAAAGAAAAAAACTGAACTGACGAGAGTACTATTAGTAGAATTTTTTTTGGTAGATGATTATTTTTATTGTTATTAAATTTTAATAAAATTATTATTAAATATAATTTAATAAAAATAATAATATATAATTCAATAACATTCTTAATATATATTGATAAACATATTAATTTATATAATTCTTGTGTTTAATTTGGTTTATTTCTGAATTAATCCATGCTTAATTGGTGTTTTTTATGATTTAATCTTGTCAGGGATGCAATTGGTTAAAAATGAGCAAAAAGGGGCCAAATTGAAAGACAAATCGTTGAGTTGGGGCCAAATCATGCAGATGGGGAAAGCCAAGGATTTAACATAAAATTTGACTTTGTAAAAAACTAAAAATAGAAGATATTATTTTGTTTTATTTAATATTATTATTATTAATTTAGGTTAAGCTATTTTTAGTAAACCCTATGTATATAAATAGGGGCTTTTAGTTCTTAGGAAATCATCCTTTAATTTGTATTCCTACTTCTACTTGGAATAGAATTGTTCTCTCTTGTATTTCCTTTTTCAATTTGGAGTTGAAATATCATTTTTTTTTCTCTTCAATTTGACGTTTATTTTGTAGCATTGTCTCCAATTTTTTGTTTCTTTTCCATAGTTGGGCCAATTGCTCTACAAGTCATTTCCATTCATTTCTTCACCATAATCCCCAAATTTCTCTCCAAGCTCACAAAGCATGAACAACTTCATGCTTAACTAAATTCTATCTTAGCTTTAGGCCGATGTTCTTTCCGGTCGAGAATTGTGAGATTCGTACTCGTGCCTAAAATCTTTCCAATCGGTATTCACTTCTTTCCTAAGTATCGGGATAGTCCAATCATCCCTTAAAGTTGAATTCGATTTCAAGTCAAAGTGCATGTTGGGTTGAAGTGTTTGCTTACAGTTGGAGATTCGAGTCGGCCGTGCTGTATTCGAATTTTCGAGAACAAATCGAGGAAGAGGTGATCGGGTTTAAACGACCCACGTGGTTGAGGCCGTTAATTCGAGTTGGGTTCTTCAGAACGCAAGGCTACCGGAATCTTGAATCGGGAACACGTGTTTCTTGGTTAGATAATCGGTAAGGGTTGGTTTTCAGGTCGTACCGAAACCAGCTACTAGAGGAAGAATTGATGGTTAGGACGTTCTTAATTGCTATAACCAGCTTATCGATTGGAGGAGAAGATTAATTCTCGAGGATCGATTCTCAACATGTAATTGACCGAGTCTAAGGCTAAGGCTTATTTTATCTGTTGCAAAATTCTAAATTTATTTTCTAATTTATTTAATTAATTTTTATGATGTTTCAGTATCTACTTTCTAAACATTTCAAAAATCCCCGATTTACTTTTATTTCTAATTTTTACAGGTACGATTGGAGTCGTGGGCACGACTATTGCCACGACCTACGACACGACAAACAATCTGATCATAAGCTATACATGAAAGTCGATTATCGCATCCAATCCTTGTGGACTCGACCCACTACCACTCTACTACTAATTAGAGTTATTTTGTAGGAATTATATTTGGTGGTTCAACGCCCATCATATATTTTAATATAATTTAAAATAAAATATTTTATTTTAAATTATATTTTGAAATAAAATATTTTATATTAAATTATTTCAAATATATTATTTTTATATTTTTTGAGTCAAGTTTTAAAGAACTAATTTAGAAATTAATTTTGTTTTTTTATTTAAGATTGCATGGAATAGTCATTCTTTGGTGATACAAAAAATAGCTATTATGAGTGGACAAATAATAAAGAAGTAATAGTCATTCCATTGAATGAATATTACGTTCAACTAAACAAAGGAATGATTTACCATTCAATAAATAAGGAGGGAATGCTATTCCGTTCCCTCCACCCAAACATGGTGTAAAAGTATAAGGAAAGAGGAATAGGTCAACTTTGTCCATTTTGCCATCAGTCTACCCGTGAGCCTTTAAAAGTTGCGGTTGAAAATTTCAGCTCCAATTGCTGAAACTTAACACATTGGTGTGAGATTGAAAGGGGAAAAGTCCAAACGAGTTTTGACTCATGCCTACTAGCCACCCAAATGAGCTAGAGGCAAGATAGTAGAAAAGCCTAAAGGCTCGACATCCTTTTAATTTTAAAACAAATAACACAACTAATTAATTGTCGGAGAAAAAGAGTTAAGGAAAAATGTTGTTTTTCTTTTTCAGAGGAAACAACAATGGTATTTTTATATTTCAATTTTAGTTCTTATCATCTCTAAATTCCACCTATTTTAATAGAATTAAATTCCTGCTTATGTCATGGGCCGCAGTTCGAAGCCCGTGACTATTGCAACAAAAGTATCCTATAGAGATCTACATATTAAATGGGGCTCATTTGACCCACAAAAGTTGACCTGATTCGAAGAACAAGCGACGAAGCCTATATACTTGAAGCCTTAGTGGCCTAGTGAGACAATTATAGGAAATTAAGGCTACCTTGGTAAATAGGGAAAGTAATCTTAGAAGACATGTAATCTGATAAGATTTGATTTTGTAATATTAGAGATTGTGTAAATCCCTTAATTGTAGATATGCTTCGATCTCGTCCATCGATGTAATTCAATCTATACGGTCGATTTTGGGGAAGCTTAACTATAAATAAAGAGCCTTCCCTTCAGTTTTAAATCGCCCATTGTATTCCATTCTTTAGTAATGAATAATAAATTGAGGGCATTTACTCAAACACCTCTTGTGCATTATTCTTCTATGGTTATTCCGCTCTTTTGTGCTTTCTTTTGTTGTGAGTTTACTTCCATTATAATTTGGTGCCTCTGAAGAATTCTGTGAGAATTTTCACTTTACGAGAGTTAGGTCGATTTGGGTGCATTTGGAGTAAAAAAATTATCTAAGGTCGCACGGATTGCGAGACTAAAAGTTTAACCCCGTGATAGTTGGTATCAGAGTTAGTATTGCGAAGGCACCGTTTGAAATGTCGAAAGAAGTTGCTGATCAGATTGAGCCAATGGAAACTAGTTAAAGGGCCAAGAAAGCAAGTCGCTTAAAGGACATATTGTTGACATTGGAAGGACGAGTTGTCAATCTCGAGGAGTCCATGGGGGATGTGAGGTAGAGACTTGAGGAAGTTGAGGTAGGACTCATTGATGGGCTAGAATCAATGAAGGAGCAGCTTAGGGATTATGTTTTGAATTCTCTTGGTTCCACTAAGAACAAGTTGACGGGAAGGAATGGTACTCTTGAGGCTACAGTGTCAGCATTGAAGGGAGAGATCGTGTAGCTTAGAGGAGCTTACAATTTACAAGGTTGCTTCAAGTAATGAGATGTTGGCTTTGGGGTTGAAGCAATAAACAATAGATGTTCCCAAACCAAAAGAGTTCTCGGGGACAAGGTCCGTAAGCAATGTCAAAAATTTCTTGTGTGGAATGGAGCAATACTTTCGTGCCAAAGGCATCATGGACGATTCTACTAAGGTAAGCACTGTTGATATGTATTTCACTGGTGTTGGTTTATTATGGTGGCATCGTAGGTCGACAAATGTGAGACATGGGATTGAAATTGGGACTTGGGTAGAGATCCAAAAGGAATTTAAGGTATAGTTTTACCCAAAATATGCCAAGGACGAGGCTCGAGCAAAGTTGCGACAATTTACACAACGAGGCACAGTTAGAGAGTACGTCTAGGTGTAACAACCCAATTTCGGTGAAATCAAAATAGAGGTTTGGGACCACAAATCCGAGTCGAAAATAAAATAATTTTATTTTATTTTATTACATGGTCCATAATATGATAGAAATGTCATGTGAAAATTTTGATAAGAAAATTTACCGATTTTGTATTTAATTGCGAGAAGGACTAAATCGCATAAAATGCAAAAGTTGGATTCTAGTAGCTATGGAATTCAAATATTAAGGTTCTTATATGGTAATTAGACCATTAAAGAAAAGTATGTAGATATTTTGGTGACTCATCCATGTAAATTTAGAAAAAGGGCAAAGACTAAATTAAAAAGTGAAAATATTTAATTAATTAAAAGATGATAAAAAGAAATATCATTTTATTTTATCATCTTCTTCCTAGAAAAAAAAATACATGGAAACCATAGGAAAGAGAGAAGAAACTTTCATGGCCAAATTGGGTAAGTTTCCTTGGCCTGTTTTTAGTAATTTTGATGTTTTTGAAACCGAGATAGTTTAATCTATCTATTTGGGCGATCAATTTGAGAAGTTATCAAAGTATGAAAAATGGGTCATGGATGCATATGCTTAAAATTAGAAATTTATGGTAGAAAATGAAAGGTTGTTGATAGATAAACAACTTTTACAAAGCGATTTTTGATGAAAACATGATTTAGGGACTAAAACTAAAGTTGTGAAATTGAAGAAAAATGCTGAATTTTTATGAATACATGGGCTGTAAATTTTGTAATGGGATTTTGGTTAGGCTTGGAATAGGGAGTAAATTGCACAAATTTTATTTTTCGAGCCTAGGGATGAAATGGGAATTTATGAAAAAGTTAGGGGCAAAATGGTAATTTTTCCTAGGATGATAGGATGAAAATTAAGTCCATTTGAATGTGAAATATGGTAAATTCATGTTAAATTTACTCGTATAGATCCGGATAGACCAAATTCGGAGCTAGAATGAGGAAAGAGGAAAATGTCAGATTAGTAGATTTTACGTATACAAACATTGTCGAGGTAAGTTTGTGTAACTAAATTGTGTTTATTTATATACTTGCATTGATTGTGTTTATGTAAATTGTATGAATGTCATAAATATGTGAAATGATTACATATCCGATCAAGCCCGATAAATAAAAATGTTTAAATTAAATGATAATGCCCGATAGATGATAAATGATAAATGATGAGAATGTTACTTATTAAGCTTGAAATGAATGTGGAATGTGTTTATTTGAATTATATGAATTTTATGGATGTATGGAATAATCACATGCCTGATAATGCTTGAGAAAAAATGTTTAAATCCTGGTTGAATAAATGGAAAATCGATGGATATGTGATTTCCCGAAATGAATGAGGTCCTGCATTTGTTGCTGACGGGATTTAGCTCGGACGAGTAATCCTATTGACCTCATTATAGAAAGGATTTAGCCCAGATGGGTAATCCTGATATAAGTCCTCTCGAACGTATGTTATGGATTGGATTTAGCCCGGACGGGTAATCTAGATCAAGCTCTTTAGAGCATATGTCATAAAAAGGATTTAGCCTGGACTGGTAATCTTGTCGTATACATGTGTGGCTTGAGAGTGTACTCTCTGATATAATAACCTATGGGTGCCATTGGACATGAATTGATGGATTCTGATTCGTACACATTGATATTTCAGATAAATTCAACGTGTAAAAGTTATTGACATGAGAATATATGAATAAGAAATGAGTTATTACACATATTGGCCTGAAATACATGAAAACGATGATACATGATAATTGATATATGGAAATATGAAATGATGATATTGTACATGGTATTTATTTGATGAGTATGTACATCATTGATTCTAGACTTATACGCCTTGAGAGTACTAACTGTGACCTTGATATTCCGAGTAATATGGGTAAAGTTCTGATATGAAAGATCTGAACTCGAGATGAACTATTATGAAATTATACTTGTAATATAAATAGATGATTTATACATGTTAAATGAATACATGTTGTGGAAAGCATATGTGCGTGGAAACTTGATTGTTGTTGAGCCCATATATGTTTGTGATGTTATTATGGATTATATGACTAACAAAGGTAATGAGGATATGTTTAGGGCTTGAGGGAAAATTGATTGAATATGCCTTACATAGTTACCTGAAAATAGAATGAATGGTAAGTTAAGTACCGTGTTATACGAACTTACTAAGCATTTTATACTTACTTAGTTTTATTTCCTTATTTTATAATAAATTGGAAGCTCGTTGGATTGATAGCTTGGCGAAGATCACCTACACTATCCAACGGCCTATATCGGTATATATGGTAAATCAATTATGGTTGTAATGACATGTATAGGATATATTGGCCATATTAGCATGTAAATGTAAATGATGCTTGTAATCTAGCCATTGGAATTGCTAGTAATGACATGTTTTAAGGTACTTGTAATGTCATACAATGGTAGTTTCAAAATGTTAAGTAGTTGATCAAATTATGTCTAACTTGAGAACTTAACTAAGGTAAGACTACAGACATGTATGCATGTAATGGTATGCCATGATGAAAGATGGAAGTTGTTTAATTTGAATGCTCGAATTGGTTGGTTTATGGATGTGAATTTAAGTGTAGGTCATTGGTGTGAATTTGGGTGAGAAATAAAGCTAGAAATGGCTTTATTTTGTCCACAGGGGCAGACATACGGGCGTGTGTCTCAGCCATGTGTGCTACACGGCCTAGAACATGGGTGTGTGTCTTGGCCTTGTGAAACCCGCACCTAATTTCAAATTGAATTAATTAACCACATGGCCTAGCACACGGGCGTGTGGCATGACCGTGTGCACAAGTCAGAGAGTTACACAGGTTCAAACACGGCCTGCAGCACGGGCGTGTCCTAGGGTCACACGGGTGTGTCCCTCAGGCCACACGGATGTGTGAGCCCTGCACCTCAAATTTTTTTTTGAAATTTTGCGAAAAATTCTTAGAGTTCCTAATTAAGTCCCGACTCAACTCTAATGCTCGTGTTGGGCCTCGATGGTCTAATCAAGAGATGTTTTGAATGATCTCGAAAAATGAATAGTAAATGACTTGAAATATTTGCAAATGTTCTAAAAAATTTTGGTAACGCTCCGTAACTCTATTTTGGTGACAGATACGGGTTAGGGGTGTTACATTTAGTGATATCAGAGCTACAGTTTAGTCGGTTCTGGGACTTAACGTAGCATATGTGGACTCTAGAAATACATGCCAGTATATAACCTGTGATAGTGTGAAATCTCCCGGCTCTAATGAAAATTATTTTGCAAATAGACAGAGATGCTTTCCAACCGAGCTAATTCTGATACTGTTGAAAGTGATACACACGTGCCTGAGTATAAATGTTGCTTATGATAAAAGGGGACTTGTAAAGGTATGAAATAAATGTTTTATAATGGACATGATAATGATAAATGTTAAGTGATATGTGTGTATTTATGAAAGCTAAATTTTGAGGCTTATGATCTCCACCTCCTTACCAGTATAGTTTTATACAATGAAATTTATAAGATTTATATGGGTTAAGCTTATAAGTGTGAAAGAAGAGTTCAAAGGCTGAATGATTAATAATGTAGTCAGGATTGAGAATGGGTTAGTAAGTAAAGACGGTATTAAAAGAGATATCAGATTTTTCTAAGGATTTTTCTGAATATGTGATGTTATTGTTAAGGAAGAAGTTATTCATGAGTAATTGACTTATCTAGATATGATATTTACAGAATGGATTAATCGAAAAGTCTTCCAAATTGACTCTTTCTGTGAACTGAATAATGTAAGATTGTTGATGACTTCATTAGTTAGTGGAATGGTGATGAAATTGTAAAGATATTTGAATACAGCTGTTATAATTGAGTATATTAAAACAATCTTTTCTGGGTACTCTGTAAGTTCTATTATTCTCAGAGGCATATGAAATTGTGCATGTTCAAATGTAATATTTATTGTATTGAAAGGCTGGCTAATTACAATAGATGAAATTACTAAAAGTTTGGTTGATTCATGAGCGGTATTGCTTTATTTTTTCTTAAGTTTTCTAATTTATCATGACTGATATAAGATTTGATGATAAGGTTCATATGATATCATTTTCTACTTCTACTGATTGAAGCCCTAAATTGCGAATATGCAAGTACATTGTATTTATCATAGTTGTTTCTACTAAGTATGCATGATATTACTCTTCTGAATTTTATCTGAGATATCATCAATCTCTTTATTATGTAAACATGGGTCACTTGTGAAAGATATTCTTTGATCGGAGCTAATTACATTTATTACTGTTATAAATGTTGACTCGATCATGAGGTATGGTGATAGAGATCACAGATTATAGAAACTGTGTTACTGCATTGGTTATTATTGGGGCCACTTTTGGTTTTCCCTCTTTTAAGTTGAGGTGCACTATTAATGTTCAAGTGTTGCTTTATCTATATAGTTGAAATGTCAGTCATATTATTGCACAATGGTTTTAAATCTATCTGATGGTTGTGACTTTGGAAAAACTCAAAGCTTCAATGTTAATAATTGAAATAGCTACATTAACGACATAATTATTAGAGAAAGATGTAAGATTTGAATGGACTGACAAATGTTAGTAAAGTTTTGACCAGTTGGAAGCTCTATTGATCAAAATATTAATTCTGGTTCAGCCTGAATCAGGTAAGGAATTCGTTATTACAGTACTGCACTATTGAACAGGATTAGACTGTGTTTTGATGTAGTAAGGCAAAGTAATAGCCTGTACTTTTAGACAGTTAAAAACCACATGGAAAGAATTACCCGATACATTATCTAGAATTGAAAGCTATTGTTTTTGTGTTGAAATCTGATAACATTACTTGTTTGGTAAAAAAATTCATATTTTCACCGACTATAACAAGTTGAAGTATCTGATGTTGCAAAAAGATTTGACTTTGAGATAGTGTATATGACTTGAATTGTTGAAATATTATGATTTGGCAATTGTATATCACTTGGAAAGAACGAATGTGGTTATAGACATTCTGAGTAGGAAATCTCTGTATACTTTGCAAACCATGGATACCGATTATGATTGTCTGATAATAGCTTAATTTTAGCTGAGTATAGAGCTAAACTGATGTTTCTACGATAGAACAGTGAAACTCAGAAAAGTGATAATGAGTTGTAGAATGAAATAATTATTGAATCAGGATAGCAGGTTTGAATTTGATAATTGTTTGTTATTCCAAGATAGAGCTTGTGTACTGAAGAATTTGGAACTTTTACAGAAAATTTTACTTAAATGATCACAGTGGTACTATGTCTATTTATTTGAGGAATGATAAAATGCGTACTGATTTGAAAAGGATGTATTAGTAGTTTGAAATGAAATGTGGTATTTCAGAAATTGTATTTAAATGTTGGATGTATCAACAAGATAAAGATGATACTTTTAGGATGTTTATAGCCAGCGAAGATACTGAAATGGAAGTGGGACAGAGTTACTAGGAATTTTATATCGAAATTATCCCTGTCTATGAAAAAGAAAGATACTATTGGAGTAATTGTCGATTGTTTGACGAAGCCTGCACATTCCATTCTAGAATGAATGGATTTCCCACTTGATAGATTGCTTGAATTATCTGTTTTTGAGATTGTCAGATTATATGATGTGCTAGTTTCTGTTATTTCTGATAGAGATCTACAATTTATATTTCGATTTTGAAACAAGTTATAAGGAAATCTGGGTATACGGTTACACTTTAGTACCGTATTTAATTCTCAGATGGATGATCAATTTGAACATATGATTCAGTTTTTTGAAGATATGTATCGGTGTTGTATTTTAGAATTCAAAGGCAATTGAAAAAGAAATAGCTGTCGTTAGTTGAATTCGTATATAGTAATAGTTAATAGTCAAGTATAAAATTTTACCGAATGAGATTTTATATGGTCATAAGTGTAAAACTCTGGTGTTTGGACGGAGTTCAGTGAGAAAAGATACATGAATTTGGTTTGATTCTTTGAAATCGAAGAAAGATGAAAATGATCTAAGACAGTTTGAAAGCAGTATTTGATCATCAGAAATTCTATGTGAATCTAAAATGAAAAGAACTAGAGTTTCAGATTGGCGATAAAATATTTTTAAAAGTTTTGCCATGGAAGAAAGTTCTCTGGTTTGGCAGTAAAGGCAAATTAATTCTGTGGTTTAATGGGTCATATGAGATCATTGAAAGGAATTAGACCTGTTGCGTATTGATTGGTGTTATTATCAGAGTTCTACAGAATTCACAATATTTTGTGTATATGTATTATGATAGTATAGATCAGACCCGTCATCTGCTATTTCTCTGATAGATATTGAAATTTAGCTTGGCATGACTTACAGTGAGTGACTGATTGAAATTCTGGCATGTGAAGTGAAAGAAATGAAAAATAAAAAGGTAGCTTTAGTAAATGTTTCTAACAATGACATGATATAGAGGGAGCTACCTAGGAACTGGAGGAAACTATGAGAGAGTAATGTCTGAATCTTTTTACTGGTAAAACTTTCGAGGACAAAAATTCCTTAAGGGAGGAGAGTTGTAACAGTCCAATATCGGTGAAATCGAAACAGTGGTTCGGGACCATAAATCTGAGCTGAAAATAAATTTTTATTTTATTTTATTACATGGTCTGTAATATGATAGAAATGTCATGTGAAAATTTTGATAAGAAAATTTTACCAATTTTGTGTTTAATTGTGAGAATGACCAAATCGCATAAAATGCAAAAGTTGGATTCTAGTAGCTAGAAGGATCAAATAGCTATGGAATTCAAAACTTAAGGTCCTTATATGGTAATTAGACCATTATAGAAAAGTATGTAGATATTTTGGTGACTCATCCATGTAAATTTAGAAAAAGGGTAAGGACTAAATTGGAAAGTAAAAATATTTAATTAATTAAAAGATGATAAAAAAAATATCATTTTATTTTATCTTCTTCTTCCCAGAAAAAAAATACATGGAAACCATAGGAAAGAGAGAAGAAACTTTCATGGACAAATTGTGTAAGTTTCCTTGGCCCGTTTTTAGTAATTTTGATGTTTTTGAAATTGGGATAGCTTAATCTATCTATTTGAGTGATCAATTTGAGAAGTTATCAAAGTATGAAAAATGGGTCATGGATGCATATGCTGAAAATTAGAAATTTATGGTAGAAAATGAAAGGTTGTTGATAGATAAACAACTTTTACAAAGCAATTTTTGATGAAAACATGATTTAGGGACTAAAATCTAAAGTTGTGAAATTGAAGAAAAGTGCTAAATTTTTATGAATACATGGGCTATAAATTTTGTAATGGGATTTTGATTAGGCTTGGAATAGAGAGTAAATTGCACAAATTTTATTTTCCGAGCCTAGGGATGAAATGGGAATTTATGAAAAAGTTAGGGGCAAAATGGTAATTTTGCCTAGGATGATAGGATGAAAATTAAGTCCATTTGAATGTGAAATATGGTACATTGATGTTAAATTTACTCGTATAGATCCGGATAGACCAAATTCGGAGCTAAAACGAGGAAAGAGGAAAATGTCAGATTAGTAGATTTTACGTACACGAACATTGTCGAGGTAAGTTCGTGTAACTAAATTGTGTTTATTTACATGTTTGCATTGATTGTGTTTATGTAAATTGTAAGAATGTCATAAATATGTGAAATGATTACATATTCGATCAAGCTCGATAAATAAAAATGTTTAAATTAAATGATAATGCCCGATAGATGATAAAGGATAAATGATGAGAATGTTACTTATTAAGCTTGAAATGAATGTGGAATGTGTTTATTTGAATTATATGAATGTTATGGATGTATGGAATAATAGCATGCTCAATAATGCTTGAGAAAAAAAATGTTTAAATCCTGGTTGAATAAATGGAAATTTATGGATATGTGATTTCCTAAAATGAATGAGGTCCTGTATTTGTTGCTGATGGAATTTATCTTGGACGAGTAATCCTATTGGCCTCATTATAGAAAGGATTTATAGAAAGGATTTAGCCCGGATAGATAATATTGATATAAGTCATCTTGAGCATATGTTATGGATTGGATTTAACCTAGAGGGGTAATCCAGATCAAGCTCTTTAGAGCATATGTCATAAAAAGGATTTAGCCTGGACTGGTAATCCTGTCGTATACATGTGTGGCTTGAGAGCGTACTCTCTGATATAGTACCTTATGGGTACGGATTCTGATTCGTACGCCTCTAGTTTACTACCTGCGTATCCATCGATATTTCAGATAAATTCAATGGGTAAAAGTTATTAGCATGAGAATAGATGAATAATGTAATAGCCCAAATTTCAGCGATGTCAGAAATAATGGTTCGAGACCACCAAATCTGAAAAATGAACTCGTAGAT
This sequence comes from Gossypium hirsutum, assembly GCF_007990345.1. Taxonomy (NCBI): domain Eukaryota; kingdom Viridiplantae; phylum Streptophyta; class Magnoliopsida; order Malvales; family Malvaceae; genus Gossypium; species Gossypium hirsutum. The sequence continues at coordinate 86,327,705 of NC_053433.1, read as the reverse complement.
TATATTATTTAATATTTAAGAGCCAAATGTAGCTTTTAAAAGATTTTTGAAATAGTAAATTATGTTTTATAAAGATTTATTTGGTCAAGAAATTGAGAAAAAAGTATCGAGATCTCGGTGTTATAAACTGAGCCATAAATATTTGCGGAGTGTCAATAAGGTAGTATTAAAATTTCGTTAGAAAATTTTGACGTTTGGGTGATTAATTAAATAAAAAAACTAAATTGAAAAAGGTGTACAAGTTGCTAGAAGGATTAAATAGCTCAATTGTCAAATGAGGAAAGACCTAAAGTGCAAATAAGCCCAAAGGAGATATTTTGGGCAGCAATAGCTGAGAAAAATCAAGAAATAGGTGAAATAAGGGCAAAATTGGAAAATTACCAAAATTAGCTAAATAAAAATGGGACCAAATTGGAGTATCTAGAATTCTCTTCGTTTTCTCTTCAATTTCATCAGCTGAAAAATAGCCATGGAAGAGGGATCGAGCTGGTTTTCATACTCTAGCTTCATGTAAGTTTAATTCTTGCTTTCTCCTCGAAATTTTTAAGATTTAGGACATTTACAATTGGGTCCAACTTACTATGTCATTAGTTTTTGATTCCATGGCTAATTTTTAAAGTTTCTATGGATGAGTGTTGAAGCTTTAATTTTGATATATGATGATTTTATCAAGTAAAATTGATGGAAATTGAATTTGGGACCTAATTATGAAAGAGTTCGGAATTAAGGTCTAGTGCTAAAGTTCTGATTTTCAGGGGTTATGAAGTAGTTTAAAATGATAGACTAAAGTATTAATTGAGAAAAATTAGCTCAATTGAGAGCTTAATTGAGTAAGGACTGAATTGTATGAACTGTGAAATTTGGGGTAAAATAGAAATTAACATTTTGCATTAAAACTGTTTTGGACAGTAGCAGCAGTCTAACTTTGAAAAATCACCAAAAATTTTAAAAATCGAATGAGAAGATTAATAAAATATGAAATTAAAGCTTATCGAGTCTAGTTTCTTATAGAAGAAACATGTAAGCAATGAAATTGTAAATAATGAGATATAACAAATTTTGTGAGACAAGGTCAGAATGATTTTAAGTTCCCCTGTTCTGACTTTGGAAAATCATCAAAAATTGAAAAAAAATTTATGGGCTTAAATTTATATATTTAGAATCCTGAATTAGTCTATTTTCAAGAGAAACAAATGGGAACATTATTCGAATCCTGTACGAGGAGATAAATAATTTTCAGTGAAGAAGGGTCGGAACTGTCAGACAACAGAACAAGGGTGACTTTAAAGAATAAATTGTTCTTATTGGCTAGACCAAAAATTCTGAAAAATTTATGGTAATAAGATATGTAAGTCTAGTTTGAGGGAAAATTAGTGGATCTTAATTTGGAGCTCCATAGCTAAAGTTAAAAATAATTTAGTGACTATGACATGGATGGACAACTTTGTAATATAAATATAAGTAAATAGTGAAATTATAGATAATGTTGCTTATAAGCGTATTATATACATTAAGGATGTGGAATAGAGAGGAGGAGGAGAAAAATATGTGAGTGACTTATGCATAAATTGATCACATGCTCGATTATATTTGGTAAATGTTAAACTTTGTTAAAATGAAAAATGTTATAAATTCATGTTTGAATTAAATGTTATATATGTTAAAGAATAATTTGAATATTTGATATTGCCTAATAAATAAATATCCGATATTGCTTAGTAAATGTCAAGCCAAATATAAAAAAAATATGTTATAAGTGGAACATGTGTGAAAGAATGTGGTAAGTATTTTCATGGTTATTTTTGAGCTCATTCACATAAATTTGTCATTTGAAATTGTGATAGACAAGAAGAAATAGTGACCGGCATGCTTATGTATGGTTATATATATTTATCTGAAACAAAATAAAATGATGGTTATATATTTGATATATGGAGACATGAGACTATGATATATTAAATGGAATATATTTTATAAATGTGTTCGTTCATAGTTATAGAATTGTGCAACTCAAGTGTACTATTTGTATAAAGATAATATTTCAAATGATTTGATGAGTAAATGGAACGACAGAAATGTGCAAGTGTACACAATCGCAACAAGTAATAAAGTGACAAGTAAATGTCGAGTTATCGTACCCACAGGGACTGTAAAAAGAATTATTTATGAAATTAATTGTAAAACACTTTGGTGAGGTAAAAATAATTTGGTTTTGAAAGATGTCAAAAACTATTTAAAAACTAAATAAATAATTAAAATAAAAAAAGTTCTAATGCATGATTTCAAATAAGACTTAATCAATGTAACATACTTGTGTTGGATTAATCATATTCCTTTAACTTAGAATTATTAAACTCATGTTTACACTGTTACGAATAAATTCACAGCAACTCGATAATTTGCTAACTTATGAATAAATTTACATACAAAAATCCATTCATCTCTTGACATATCCCTATGTCAATTCAACCGACTAAACAGATTCTAGCAAGCAAACATATTATTGCACATACATACTCATTAAATTGAACCAATCTCTTGCATATCCCTATGTCAATTCAAACGGTTAATTAAATATAATAAGTATATAAAAGACTTTGTGAAGTAACAGGGCATCCCTACCTTGAAACAATTTAATCACAATAATCTTGCAAGTTATGCAAGGCAATAATATCGCCAGATACATTGCTAATTTACCCTTTAGCTACCTTAGAAGAATAACCATGCACTGATTAAGTACTGTATCAATTAATTACAATTTCAATCCATTTAAATAATTAATTCATCAGTTACCTCACAGTCGTAACGCAAGAATAACTTAGGCATGATTTTACTTAACCAAGCAATTTACCAAGGCCTATAGCAGCATAAACATCATTTTAACAATTCAAGCAGGCAGAATATAATCAACCCAACACAAACATAATTTATGCTGAATTGATTAAAATAACCATTTCAATAGCATAAATGTTCATAAACATGTTCGTCAAACAACAACAAAAATTAAAGAGTTAGGGAACAAGAGGCAAATCTGGTGTTTCTCCGTGGCTTGACTAGTTGCTCCGTTCTTCATTCTTCGTTGGCCTTGGCTATCAAGGTGGCTTATGAACACCTAATTTCTGCTCCATAATGGCTGATAGAAGCCTCTCTCCCAAGAGAAGAAATCGGCACTTGAACAAGAGGGAATGGAATGGAAAAAACTGAGAGAAATGTGAGAGAGGGAATGAGAGAATGATGTGAAGTGAGTGATGCTTTGAATGATCAGCAAGGGGTGGATTTTATAGCTGATTGTGGCTGCTAAAAATATCAAATTCCAGCAGCCAAAGAGACCTCCCTTTGCTATTTTAAGCTTGGGGCAAATCTACAAAGCCATAATTTAAGGTGGGGTTTGAATGCAATTTAGAAGTATTTTGAGGGCCTTTTTGCAAGCATATTTAATCAGCTAAAATGATAATTTTGGTCAGCATATGGACGGTTCTGGGCTGCCCATTTAGTGGCTGGTTCGGTTCACTCAATTTGGCTCGACCAGTGCGGTTCAACTGGACCCTTTCTCCATAATTAACTAAAAATAATTTATTTAACCCACATTAAAATGTATAATAAATTAAAATTAATTAAATTATGAATGAATACACATTTCTGGACCGTCTTAGGCTGGAAATTAAAGTGCCTCGATACTTCAAATTGCTTCTCGGTTTTGTGCTTTCAGCAGTGTTAGCCGAGCCAATTTTTGCCATTTGCGCGAATCTGTCGAAATTAGTCAAAATTAATCAAAATTAAGTATAAAATTAAATAAATTCACCATTTTCATATTTTTAACATGATTTAATTATTTTATAATATTTAATTATTTTTCGAAAAGAATTTAACCGGATTTGCATGAATTTAAGTAAAATTGGGTATGAAAATGTATATAAATTTTTGTGTTTCCACACCCCTAAACTTAATTCATTGCTCGTCCCGAGTAATGTGCAAATTTTGAAAAGAATTTCTCAGAAACACCTTTGAAAAAAATTCTTTTAGAACAAAATTTTTCTCAAAATTATGGATATATAAAATACTTATGCTCAAAAACAAGAAATCTGATAATTATACTAACTTAAGTATACATATTGTTCAAATTAAATTTAACAACTTATTATAATAGCAAAATTTAGACTAAATGCTTTTGTAACAAAGACATGTTAACCCCTACCAATTTGATTTTTATTCATTTATTCAAGACTAAGCTGCAATCATTAAGCTTAACTTATGTCTTCATACGTTGATCGTAGCAATTTCTCTCCATTAATATAGGTAGCATGAGGACTTTGAATCAATAGGTCTTCATCAAGGTTGTAACGTGGCTAGGCCAGAGGTAGGTGAAAGATGGATAAATTTTGGTTTAAAAAACCCTAGACTCAGTGTCAATCGAACCTTCGAAATTTTTACCTTTGATACACCAACTTGACTTTCATATACTCTTTTGTACATCTCTTTCAAATGCATGTGATCTCTTTTTCCTTCTTTTTTTTTAATTAACACGAGCACTTACTTTGTGTACTGCAATTCTCGAGCAATTGATACTTCTTTTCAACTCCCCCAAACTTATTTTCAAAGTACATCTTGAATATTACTAAGTCTAGTGTTTGGGACAATTTTAAATCATTAAGCGAAAAGTAATGGCTAATTATTGTAAGGGTCGAAATAAAATTAGGCCATATAGTCTCAAAGTTAGGTTTCAAAGGATAAAATTTTACCATGGTGGGCTTGAAAGGCTCAAACGGTCCAGACAATAGTTGCCTAAATCATTTCCAATGTTCCATGCTCCCTAAGATTTCGCCTCAAGAAACTACTAAGTCAATTCTAAAGACTTAAACTTTCATGCATACCTAACTTTCCTAAAGAACTAAAAATTTTATAGTACAGATTTACATGCTTTATTAAAAATACATTCATGTTATTATTAAACTAACATAATAATTTATTGAAATAATAGAACTTTATTCATACTCAAATTGAGCATACATAATAAAATTCAAAGTTTTGAACAAAATATATCCTAATCATTTTATTCTGAGTGGAAATAAATCAAGTTTTCGGTCCCCCCAACTTAAAATGAACAATGCCCTCATTGTTTAAAGTGAACAGATACTATACACTAGGTAGGATTTTAGAAAAGAGGAGGTGCGTCAATTTGACTGCTTAAGTACCAAGCTCTTTCTAAATCCAATCCTAGACATGTATATATACATTGCCACACTTTATACTTTGTGACTTGTTCATATTTTATTAGTGATTTTCCTCTCTCTTTTTATTATGCAAAATATAAAAGATTCCTAATTAAACTTAATCCTAAAATGACCTAAGAACAGAAATAAAATAAAGTCAAGATCCCCCCTTTATTTATTTGTAGACCCTTCCGTATTTGACTCATCTTTTGCTCCATTACTATCGCCTTTGCATGAATCGCTTCGCTCCTTCTTTGATAATAGACTCCATGGTTCAAATATGAAATCTAGAAACTCAGGCACAAAAATAAACGGGTCATTGTATATTTTCTTAAAAGTACTTCTCATCGAGTCATCCTTTATTTTTGAGTACTCTAGTAGCTTGTTGCTGCCATTGCATATGTTGCATTAAGTCCATCAATTTTGATAGCTCATCTCAAAGGTCTAGGCTAGGCGGTTGAGCTCTAAACATTGAAGTTTTAGCATCAGGTTCAGCTTCTAGCTCCACTGATTCTACCTTATCAGGGACTTCAAATGATCGCATCGTGGGATCTTCTTCTTCATCAGGGTTCTTCGGTTCCTCACTTACTTCAAATCGTTGCTGTAGAACTGAGTCTCCAGCTACTCAGTAGAGGTCCCAATCTATGAATGTGCCTTGGCTATACCTTGTCTTCCTTACATTTGCGAGAATTTCAGCTTTCAAGAATAGAATTGTTATTGTAAAGGGGAAATGAGCATGGCCAGAGCGTTTAACGGCACAATTCCATATCTCCCTCAAGATGATCTTTCCCACATCAATGGTTTTACCAGTTAGGATTGAGTACAATAAGACCATTCGCTCTAATGAGATTATAGTCCCATGTGAGCTAGGCATAAGGTTGAATCGGATGAAGTAAAACCATACATTCATGAGTGGCATAAAATATGCTCTTCGACAAGTGTGGATTCCTTGTTTTGACACAGTCCATGTAGAACCCCAAACTGTCAGTTCCTTGAGAATTTCTTGCAAATTTTCAGGCTTGATATTGCTCATCAATGTGGAATATTCGTCGTTTTCGAAATCTGGTAATTCAAAGAACTCATTAATAGCATTTGAATTTATCGGTACCTTGATTCCGCGAACTGGAACTTCTGTCATCTCGCTTGAAGTTAAATTCGCATAGAACTCACGAACTAGCTCCTCGTCCACACTAGGTCTCTTTTCACAAAACAGCTCCCAATTGAGGGTTTCAGCAACTTGACAAATACGTGACATAAAGTCTCGGTAGAACTCTCCTTTAATGTAAAGCCTTTTTTCTGGATGCATCTGTTGATTTTTGAAGATACTTTCATATCACTTTGGCTTCTTTACAGTGGAACTTGTTTTGTGTTTCATCAATTTGAGCGGAAGCACGAGTTCTCTTCCGAGGCATGTTTAACCTAATCATAAGATGGAAAAAATTATTTTCTCAATAAGATTTAATAAAAATTATTAATAATTCAATGAATTAAAAAAATTAATTAATTGAATAAAATTAAGAATTAAGAGAAAACTAGGTCTTACCACCTTTTTTTGTAAAAATATAAGAACTCTAGAAATAATAATAATAATAATGAAGGAAAAGATGGCAATTTAAAAGGAGGTTGGAGGGTTTGTGGCTTAGGGTGGATGAAAGGAGAATGTCGCACAAGCAGCCAGGGCGTGCGGCCGTGGTGCGTGTGGGAGAAGTGATGCGCAGCAGGGCTGGAAGCAATCAGCAACACGGGCGTTCGGCAGCAGGTAGGACTTGGGCGTACGTAGGATGGTGCAAAGGGCAGGTATCGCGGGTGGGGTAAAGGCCTGGCACGAGCTGAGGCTGGGGCAGCTCGAGGCAATGCGCGCGTTGTGTGCGCAGGATGTGCGTGCGATGGAGCTGGGGCGTGTGTTGGCCAACTGCTTGGTGCTGCTGTTGCTAGGGGCTTCGACACTTTGGTGTTTTGGTGCTTTGGGTTTTAAGTGTTAGATGAATGGGAAGATGGGTGGTATATATAGAGGGGGAAATAGAAATTATAGTAGAATTCTTTAAACAATTTAATTAATAAAAATTCTAAATTCTAATCCTATATAAAGATAACAACAATTAATAATTAGATATGTGCATATTAAATTATTAATTGCTATTTAATTTATTTTAAACAAAGATAAAATAAAATTAATCCTAATTCTATGCTAAGTTGATAAAGATTAATATATAAATTATAATAGATATAATTATATATTAAAGATTATCATCTTATTATCTTTATTAAAAACTTACCAAATAAAATCCTAAAATTGATAATAATTAATATATATTATAACGGGTATAATTATATATTAATAATTATCAATTTTTTTATTTTTTTTAAAACTAAAAACATTTATTCTAGAAGCCTTTTGAAAATATTTACAAAAAGAGACATCTAGTTTTTATTATTCACGAAAAGAGCAACCAAATTTTAAAAATACTTCAATTAAGTCCCTAGACTTAATAAAAATTTGAAATTGAGTCACGATTTAAAACTCGGGTCAAAATTGACCTTTTTATTTGAAAAATCAAAGATTAAAATCTCTATTTAGAGCATAATTTTTAGGAAAATTATGTTAAAATCAATGCCCAGGAAAGATTGGAGGGGTTACAAGCGGTCCCGCTTAAGTTCCAATCTCCTAGACAGAATTTATTTAAACATACTAATCCCGAAAATATACCTTAAATCATTTATTAAAAAGGAACATAGGAAAACTTTAAACATCCGATAAAATGAACGAAATTTCATTCTGTTCAATCTTATCTCCCCAATAGTGTTTCAAGAGCTGAGCGTTAATTCGAAAATTACCTCCCTTACCTTGGAGCTCGACAACTCCGTATGGATAGACATGATGAATCGTAAATGGACCGAACCAACGTGATTTTAGCTTACCTGGAAAGAATTTTAGTCTAGAATTAAATAACAAAACTCGCTGACCTGCTTCAAATTCTTGAACTTGAATGTGCTTGTCATGCCATTTCTTAAGTCATGCCATTTCTTAAGTCATGCCATTTCTTAAGTCTTTCCTTAAGTAATTTGGCATTTTCGTAGGAGAATAGCCAGAGTTCCTCTAGCTCATTGAGTTGGACCATCTGTTTTTCTTTAGCAAGCTTAGGATCCAAGTTGAGTTGTCGAAGAGCCTAGTAAGCCTTGTGCTCTAACTCTAAGGGTAGATGACATGCTTTCCCAAAGACCAACTTGTAAGGTGACATCCCTAAAGGTGTCTTGTATGCTGTTCTGTAAGCCCATAAAGCATCATCCAACCTTTTGGACCAATCACGTCGATTTGGGCAAACTATTTTCTCAAGTATGCCCTTGATTTCCTTATTTGCCAGTTCAGCTTGCCCATTCGTCCGCGGATGGTAAGCTGTTGCAACCTTGTGTTTCACTTCGTGCTTGTCTAATAACCATTTTAACCACTTGTTCACAAAGTGGGACCCTTCATCACTAATGATAGCTCTTTGGGTCCCAAACCTTGTGAACATGTGTTTTTGCAAGAACTTAATTACAACCCTAGCATCGTTTGTCGGATAAGCTTCAGCCTCGACCCATTTAGACACATAGTCTACTGCTACCAATATATACTTGTGACCAAAAGATAGAGGGAAAGGACCAAGAAAGTCAATACCCCATACATCGAACAATTCTACCTCAATGATGTTTGTTCGAGGCATTTCATTTCTGTTGGTGACATTTCCGACCCTTTGACATTGGTCACAGCTCTTTACGTACGCATATGCATCCTTGAATAGTGTTGGCCAAAAGAATCCGGCTTGCAATACTTTAGCCGCCGTACGAGTACCTCCGAAATGTCCTCCACTCAGAGTTGAGTGACAACGATATAAAATCTTTTGTACTTCATCTTCTGCCACGCATCTCCTGATCATCTAATCTGCACACTTTTTAAACAAATATGGTTCTTCCCAGAAATAGTACTTCACATCGTGAAAGAACTTTCTCCTTTGTTGAGACTTCTTATCGATTGGCATCAAACCACAAGCTAAATAGTTAGCAATATCTGCAAACCAAGGGGTACTATGACTTACCTTTAGTATGTGTTCATTTGGAAATGTTTCCTGAATTGGTATATTAGGTGAATTCCCTTTTTGTGGCTCCAATCTAGACAAGTGATCTGCTACTTGGTTTTCTACTCCCTTCCGATCTTGAATTTCTAAATCGAACTCTTGAAGTAGAAGCACCCACCGGATCAGTCTCGGTTTAGCATCTTTCTTGGCAAGTAAGTACTTAATTGTCGAGTGGTCTGTATAAACAGTTACTTTCGTACCTACAAGATAATATTGAAACTTGTCAAAAGCAAATACAATCGCAAGTAGCTCTTTTTCTATTACCATATAGTTCAATTGAGCTCCTGTAAGAGTCCGGCTTGCATAGTAGATGGGATGAAAAACTTTGTTCCTTTGCTGGCCCATGACAGCCCCTATTACGAAGTCGCTTGCATTACACATTAATTTAAATGGAAAATCCCAGTCTGGTGTGACGATTATGGGTGCCGTAACTAGTCGACTCTTCAAATATTTGAAAGCCTTTAAGCATTCATCATCGAACTTGAACGTTGTGTCCTTCTCCAATAATTTGCATAGGGGTTTAGCAATTTTGGAGAAGTCCTTGATAAATTTTCGATAAAACCCGGCGTGGTCCAAAAAGCTCCTAGCACCTTTTAAAGATGTTAGAGGTGAGAGTTTCTCGATAACATCTACCTTCGTTTTATCTACCTCGATTCCATGTCTCGTTATCCGATGCCCTAGAACAATTCTTTCTCGTACCATGAAATGGCACTTTTTCCAGTTAAGTACTAGGTTCGTTTCTTCGCATCGCCTTAGTACCTTAGCTAGATTGGCTAAGCAATCATCATAAGTATCACCGAATACTAAAAAGTCATCCATAAAAACTTCCAAGTACTTCTCAACCATGTCAGTAAAAATAGACATCATACATATTTGAAATGTAGCAGGTGCATTACATAGACCAAATGGCATGCATCTAAATGCAAATGTACCGTACGGGCAAGTGAACGTTGTCTTGTGCTGATCTTTTAGTGTTACTGTAATTTGATTATACCCTGAGTATCCATCGAGAAAACAGTAATAGTCTCGCCCCGTGAGTCTATCTAACATCTGATCCAAGAATAGCAAAGGAAAGTGATCTTTCCTAGTCGCCTTGTTCAGTTTCCAGTAATCAATGCAAATTCTCCATCCCGTAACTGTTCTAGTTGGTATCAACTCATTATTCTCGTTCTTTACGACTGTGATACCTTCCTTCTTTGGCATGCACTAGACCGGACTTACCCACGAACTGTTTGAGATGGGATAAATGATACCCTCATCTAACCACTTGATAATCTCCTTTTTCACCACGTCCTTCATAATGGGGTTCAGTTTTCATATCCATCAATTTTCCCTCTTTTGCCATCTTTCAGGATAATCTTGTACATGTATACAGATGGACTAATACCACGAATATCAGCTATGGTCCATCCGATAGCCTTCTTGAATTGTTTCAACACCAAGATGAGTTTCTTTTCTTGTTCAGTAGTTAATTCTGCTGAAACAATCATAGGTAAAGTAGAAGCGTTACCTAAATAAACGTATTTTAAATGTGAAGGTAATACCTTGAGTTCTAATTTAGGTGGTTCCTCGATTGACGCTTTTGGTTGGGCATACTCCCTCTTCTCTAACTCCAAAGATTCAAAACAGGATTGCGAATTAAATCCCCTTTGATTAGCTTCTAACAAAGCTAAGTATTCATCCTCCTCTTCATCATTTGGAGGATCTGATGTCAAAATTTGTTCCAACGGATCCTCAACATAGTTGAGCTCCTTTTCCACTAATGAATCCTCTAAGTCGGATACTGCAGAACAATTATCAATTGTGTCAAGAAATCGCATAGACTTAAAAATATCCTGAATACGCATCGTAAAATCGCTCTTCTGTACATCAATAAGGGTTCTTTCGGTTGCTAAGAACGGTCTTCCTAGGATAATCGACACTTCTTTATCTGCTTCAAAGTCTAGGACGCATACCAATACGTCATCGATTTTTCCTTCTAACTGTGCTAAGGATCGATCTGCTAGCTGAAGTGTAATCGTAGTAGGTCTAACTTCATCTATCCCCAACTTTCTAAATATTGACATAGGCATCAAGTTAATACTCGCACCTAAATCACATAAAGCCTTACCATAATATGTTGCTCCAATGTTGCAAGGTAGGGTAAAACATCCAGGATCCTTCAGCTTTGGGGGTAGTTTGTCTTGAAGATATGTACTACATTCCTTCGTCAGAGTTACCGCTCAAATTCTCCAAGTCTTCATTTTTTTGACAGGATATCCTTCATAAACTTGACGTAGTTCGGCATTTGTTCAAGTGCTTCAACCAACGGGATGTTGATGTGAAGTTGCTTGAGTACGTCTATAAATTTTTTGAATTGAATTTCCTGCTTCTGCTTCTGAAGTCTTTGAGGGTAGGGTGGTGGTTTCTTTACAGGAATTGGTTGATTCATTTTCTGCGGTAATTCTACATCTAACGGAGTTGTTAGTTGATCGGATTTAGCTGGTTCTGGATTTATCTTGTCGGGTTTTTCAGATTCTGGTTCTTTTGCAACTGGAATTTCAACACTCGGTTGAACTTCCTCTCAGTCTTGAGCATCAGTTAGCTCCTTTTCAGCTTCGGTAGTGTTGGGCTCTACTGTCTTTCCTCTCCTCAAAGTCAACGCTTTGCAATGGTCCTTCCCCGGATTCCTTGGATTCTCTGTATCACTAGGTAAAGTACCTTGTGGTCTGTTCCTGAGTTCAGTAGTCAGCTGGCCCACTTAATTATCCAAATTCCTTAGAGTGGCATCGTTTTTTGCCATGTATGCCTTCAATAAATTCTCTAAGCTATTGGATGATTCGGCCTGAGCTGGTTTCTGAGCTTGTTGAGATAAACTAGGCGCTGAGTCAGTCTAGGTTGAGCGTAGTTGTTACTGGTTCTAGCCCCTTGGTTGTTCTAGGAAAAATTCGGGTGGTTTCGCCATGATGGGTTATAGAAGTTGGATTACAATCCTTGCCTTCCTCGGTTTTAGTTCTGATTACCAATGTAATATACAGATTCAGGGTTTGATGGACATTCTTCAAACAAATATCCCTCCCCATAATAAACACAGGCTATACTCTCAAATTGGTGAGGTGGTTGGGCTGCAAAACTGTTAGACCCATTAGTGGTAAGATTCTTAAGCATTGAGGATATTGAAGATACCTGAGATAAGAGTAAAGTGAGAGCGTCCACTTCATGTATTCTAGCGACTCGTCTTCTTGACGCGACTCGATTGGTTGGCCAGTGATAATTGTTACTGGCAATCCTCTCGATAATTTCGTAAGCCTCATTATAGGACTTATAAAGGAGAGCACCGTTAGCAGAAGCGTCCACTACCATCCTTGTGAGAGCATTAAGACCATTATAAAATGTCTCTAGTTGGATGCAATTTGGGATTCCATGATGAGGGCATTTCCTTAATAGCTCTTTGTATCGTTCCCATGCCTCATACAAGGACTCATCATCCATTTGTTAGAAAGCAGTGATCTCGTTCCTCAACTTAGCATTCTTACTAGGTGGGAAATACTTCATTAGGAATCTTTCGACTAACTTTTGCCGTGTAGCAATTGAGTTTGGTGGCAATGAATTCAACCAGGCTCGAGCTTTGTTCCTTAGTGAATACGGGAACAGCTTCAATCGTAATGCATCTTCGAAAACTCCAGCTAATTTGAAAGAGTCGCTCACCTTCATAAATAGTCTTAAATGAAGATGAGGATCTTCTGTAGGCATTCCACTAAATTGGCCCACTGTCTGAAGCATCTGGAACATGACTGGCTTCAGCTCAAATTGTTGTGCCTCGATTTCGAGTCTCCTAATACCCGGATTAAGATCATTAAAAACAGGCACTGCATACTGTCTCAAGGCTCTATCCCTATCATCAACAATAAAGATAGGATTTTGAGCAAGGTTTGCTCCATTTCCTTGATTCATATTCTCAAAAGTCATTCCTTCAGTCCTTCTCTGGTTCGCGTGTCTTCTTCGCTGTCAGAAAGTTCGTTCAATCTCAGGGTCTACAGGGAGTAGGTCAATAATTCGGTCAATACTCATAAACACCTGAAATAATCACAGAAAAATTAATTAAGTTAAAAATTAAACAGAAAAATAAACCAAAATGTAAAACTAACAATTCACAAATAATGACTTTTTGAAACAGTCCCCGACAACAGCGCCAAAAACTTGGAACAACAGAAATGTGCAAGTGTACACAATCACAACAAGTAATAAAGTGACAAGTAAATGTCGAGTTATCATACCTACAGGGACTGTAAAAAGAATTATTTATGAAATTAATTGTAAAACACTTTGGTGAGGTAAAAATAATTTGGTTTTAAAAGATGGTCAAAAACTATTTAAAAACTAAATAAATAATTAAAATAAAACAAAGGAGTTCTAATGCATGATTTCAAATAAGATTTAATCAATGTAACATACTTGTGTTGGATTAATCATATTCCTTTAACTTAGAATTATTAAACTCATGTTTACACTGTTATAAATAAATTCACAGCAACCCAGTAATTTGCTAACTTATGAACAAATTTACATACAAAAATCCATTCATCTCTTGACATATCCCTATGTCAATTCAACCGATTAAACAGAGTCTAGCAAGCAAACATGTTATTGCACATACATACTTATTAAATTGAACCAATCTCTTGCATATCCCTATGTCAATTCAAACGATTAATTAAATCTAATAAGCATATAAAAGACTTTGTGAAGTAACAGTGCATCCCTACCTTAAAACAATTTAATCATAATAATCTTGCAAGTTATGCAAGGCAATAATATCGCCAGATACATTGCTAATTTACCCTTCAGCTACCTTAGAAGCATAAACATGCACTGATTAAGTACTGTGTCAATTAATTACAATTTCAATCCGTTTAAATAATTAATTCATTAGTTACCTCACAGTCGTAACACGAGAATAACTTAGGCATGATTTTACTTAACCAAGCAATTTACCAAGGCCTATAACAGCATAAACATCATTTTAACAATTCAAGCAGGTAGAATATAATCAACCCAACACAAACATAATTTAAGCTGAATTGATTAAAATAACCATTTCAATAGCATAAATATTCATAAACATGTTCATCAAAACAACAACAAAAATTAAAGAGTTAGGGAATAAGAGGCAAATCCGGTGTTTCTCCGTGGCTTGACTAGTTGCTCCGTTCTTCGTTCTTCGTTGGCCTTGGCTACCAAGGTGGCTTATGAACACCTAATTGCTACTCCAAAATGGCTGATAGAAGCCTCTCTCCCAAGAGAAGAAATCGGCACTTGAACAAGAGGGAATGTAATGGAAAAAACTGAGAGAAAAGTGAGAGAGGGAATGAGAGAATGATGTGAAGTGAGTGATGCTTTGAATGATCAGCAAGCGGTGGCTTTTATAGCTGATTGTGGCTGCTAAAAATATCAAATTCCAGCAGCCAACGAGACCTTCCTTGGCGAGCCACACACATGGCAAGGTTGAGAGTTTCAACTTTGCTATTTTAAGTTTGGGGCAAATCTACAAAGCCATAATTTAATGTGGGGTTTGAATGCAATTTAAAAGTATTTTGAGGGCCTTTTTGCAAGCATATTTAATCAGATAAAATGCTGATTTGGGTTAGCATATGGACGGTTCTGGGCTGCCCATTTAGTGGCTGGCTTGGCTCACTCAATTTGGCTCTACCAGTGCGGTTCAACTGGACCCTTTCTCCATAATT
Organism: Gossypium hirsutum; assembly: GCF_007990345.1. Taxonomy (NCBI): domain Eukaryota; kingdom Viridiplantae; phylum Streptophyta; class Magnoliopsida; order Malvales; family Malvaceae; genus Gossypium; species Gossypium hirsutum. Next base: position 86,312,660 of record NC_053433.1, on the reverse strand, counting down.
AACTAAAAATAATTTATTTAACCCACATTAAAATGGGGAATAAATTAAAATTAATTAAATTATGAATGAATACACATTTCTGGACCATATTAGGCTGGAAATTAAAGTGCCTCGATACTTCAAATTGCTTCTTGGTTTTGTGCTTTCAGCAGTGTCAGCCGAGCTAATTTTTGCCCTTTGCACGAATCTGTCGAAAATAGTCAAAATTAATCAAAATTAAGCATAAAAGTAAATAAATTCACCATGTTCATATTTTTAACATGATTTAATTATTTTATAATATTTAATTATTTTTCGAAAAGAATTTAACCGGATTTGCATGAATTTAAGTAAAATTGGGTATGAAAAAGTATATAAATTTTTGTGTTTCCAGGAAAGCTCCAATGTGAGATAGACTGAAATCAAGAAAAATTGTTATGAAAGCGTATTTAAAATATATAGATATGATTGTTATAAGTTATGTGAATAAATGATGTGTAAAAGTATATGCATATGAGAAATTTAATAAAAGTTGAGCCCATACATGTTTCTTGATATTTATGTGAATTATGTGACTAACAATGTGATAAGAATAGGTATTAGGGCTCATGATCAATTCGAATAATTATGCTTTGCATAATTATGTTGAATATAGATAAGCGGTAAGTTAATACCATGTTATACAAATTTATTAAATATTACATGTTTAATTTCTTTTACTTTTTCCCCCAATTAATAATGACTCGATAAGCTTCGGTAATACCTCGTACCTTATTCCGATGACGGATACGGGTAGGAGGTGTTACAAATAAGAAATGAGTTATTACACATATCGGTTTGAAATATATGAAAATGACGATATGTGATAATTGATATATGGAAATATGAAATGATGATATTGTACATGGTATTTATTTTATGAGTATGTACATCCTTGATTCTAGACTTGCCTTGAGAGTACTAATCGTGACCTTGATATTCCAAGTAATATGAGTAAAGTTCTGATATGAAAGATCTGAACTCGAGATGAACTATTATGAAATTATACTTGTCATATAAAGAGATGATTTATACATGTTAAATGAATATATGTCGTGGAAAGCATATGTGCATGGAAACTTGATTGTTGTTGAGCCCATATATGTTTGTGATGTTGTTATGGATTATATGACTAACAAGGGCAATGAGGATATATGTAGGGCTTGAGGGTAAATTGATTGAATATGCCTTACATAGTTACCTGAAAATAGAATGAATGGTAAGTTAAGTATCATGTTATACGAACTTACTAAGCATTTTATGTTTACTTAGTTTTATTTCCCTATTTTCTAGTAAATCGGAAACTCGTTGAATTGAAAGCTTGGCGAAGATCACTCACACTATCCATCGACCTATATCAGTATATATATGGTAAATAAATTATGGTTGTAATGGCATGTATAGGATATATTGGCCATATTGGCATGTAAAGGTAAATGATGCTTGTAATCTAGCCATTGGAATGGCTAGTAATGGCATGTTTTGATGTACTTGTAATGTCATACTATGGTAGTTTCAAAATGTTAAGTAGTTGATCAAATTATGTCTAACTTGAGGACTTAACTAAGGTAAGATTATAGACATTTATGCATGTAATGGTATGCCATGATGAAAGATGGAATTTGTCGAATTGGTTGGTTTATGGATGTGAATTTAAGTGCATGTCATTGGTGTGAATTTGGGTGAGAAATGAAGCTAGAAATGGCTTTATTTTATCTACACGAGCAGACACACAGGCGAGTGTCTAGACCGTGCGTGACACACGGCCGAGTACACGGGCGTGTAGGTAGGCCGTGTGTCCCCTGCACCATAAATTTGAGAAACAGAATGCTTAGAATTGAGCACACGGGCAGGACACAGGCGTGTGTCTCAGTCGTGTGTGCTACACGGCCTAGAACACGGGTGTGTGTCTTGGCCTTGTGAAACCTGCACCTAATTTCGAATCGAATTAATTAACCATACGGCCTAGCACACGGGTGTGTGGCATTCCTATGTGCACAAGTTAGAGAGTTACACGGGGTCGAACACGGCTTGCAGCACGAGCATGTCCTAGGGTCATACGGGCGTGTCCCTCGGGCCACACTGGTGTGTGAACCTTGCACATTGGAAAATTTTTGAAATTTAGCAAAAAATTTTTAGAGTTCCTGATGAAGTCCCGACTCCACTCTAATGCTCGTGTTGGACCTCGAGGGTCCAATCAAGGGACGTTTTGAATGATCTCAGAAATGAATAGTAAATGACTTGAAATATTTGCAAATGTTCTGAAAAATTCTGGTAACGCTTTTTAACTCTGTTTCTGTGACGGATACGGGTTAGATGTGTTACATTTAGTGGTATTAGAGCTACGGTGCATGACTTGAAATATTTGCAAATGTTTTGAAAAATTCTGGTAACGCTCCGTAACTCTGTTTAGGCGTATGTCATGGTCGTGTGCACAAGTCAGAGAGTTACACGGGGTCAAACACGGCTTGTAGTACGGACGTGTCCCAGGGTCACATGGGCGTGTGAGCCCTACACCTTGAAAAATTTTTAAAATTTCATAAAAAATCTTAAAGTTCCCAATTAAGTCCCGACTCGACTCTAATGCTCGTGTTAGGCCTCGAGGGTCTAATTAAGGGACGTTTCGAATGATCTTAGAAAATGAATTGTAAATAACTTGAAATATTTGCAAATGTTCTGAAAAATTCTAGTAATGTTCCATAACTCTGTTTCAGCGACGGATATGGGTTAATGTTATTACAGAAGGAGTACAATGAACTCATGCTCTAGATTTCCATTTGAGTGGGAAAGAGGTTCTCCTTTATGATTAGGTTGAAGCCATGGGCAAAGCAAGAGTTGCAACATCAAGGAGCCTAGAAACTTACCAAAGCCATGATGATAGCGGAGTCCTTAATTGAACTTGTTTTGAGGAAACACAAGTTCGAGTTTTCCTAGCCCGATAGGAAAGGAAATGGTGGAAGATACCATGAGGAAAATGAAGAGGGACATAGCGACGATGGTAATGGTAACAATGAGAACCCACAAAATAGGAAGCGGAGACCTAATAACCTGAAATAGAAGGAGAGTGAGATAAAATGATTCCTTTGCAAAAGACCACATATGGTAAGGAATTGCTTAGAGATATCTGTGTTTTAGGTTATCAAAAGGGATGGTGAGTCGAAAGAAGTTCCCTTGAAGCTTGGTTCGATTGTGAGTGGAGTCAAAGCCAAGTGAGCTAAAGGGAACGAGAATAAGCCAGTAGGGTGCTTCTTGTGTAGTGGGTCGCATTGGTTGCGGAACTATCTAAAGTGATCTAAGCTAGTTACGACAAATGGAAAAGATGGAGTGAAGCCTAAGCTGGATAGACTATTGAAGCTTGGATCAATGATACTTCTCCTGCAAAGAGAAAACACGAATAGGTAGGGTTGATATTTGTAGACATCAACATCGCAACCCAAAGAAAGAGTGCTCTTGTTGACACTAGAGCATCAAACTTGTTCATATCGGAGAAAGCTGTGGGTAAGCTTGATCTTTCAGTTAGGAAATTGACCATGACAATTAAGACAGTGAATTCTAAGGAGGTCCCAACTGTGGGAGTAGCACAATGAGGTGAGCTACAAATTGGTGAACGGAAGGGTAAGGAAGATTTCAAGGTAATTTATTTGGATGGTTATGATTTTGTGCTTGGCTTAAGCTTCCTTGATCGGATTAATGTTGTTTTAGCTTCTTTTTCTAATTGTATGCATGTTTTGGATCCTCGACAACCACGATGCATTGTGCCGGTGAGTCGAGATATGAAAGTTGAGACCAAGGTGTTGTCGGCAGTCTAGCTAGCCGAGGATGTTCTGTATAGTAGGAATATTGACTTGGTAGATCGAAATGCCAAGGAAACCCCTTTGAAAATGATAGTGGGGCATGAAACTGATATGAAGCCTATCGAGCTATCAGTGGAACTACGACCCATGATAGAGGTAGGTTGTACATCAGACTTTGGGGGTAAAGTGGTGATGCAAAATAAACAGTTGGGACTAGTAAATATTGTGAGTAAGGTACATCTTACACACTTTGATAATGTTTTTCATTTTGACTAACTTGACTTTGCAAAGACACAAGGGTCCTTTCAGAGTTCTGAAGCGGGTAAGCTAATGGGCTTACAAACTAGAGTTAGTAGCGAGACTCAAGGTTAACTCGGTGTTCAATGAGGGTATGCCAAAGTTGATGTGAATAGATCAAGGGGATCTCGACTGAGGCAAGTCAGAATTGGGGCAAGTAAGAACGATGAGCTATTATGAACGTGATGTACCAATGAGTGAAACAGTTTGAGTTAGGAGATGACGAAAGTCAAGGAAAAAGTTTTGTGGGGCGGAACTACTCGATAGTGAGACTAGTCGGGAAATGGCCAATGCATCAAGAAAGTTCTGAGGTGAATCAAACTAGTGCTACTCTGAGGACGCAATAAGGGCGTTGTAAGAATGGGTGAGGGAGAATGTCACGGGCCACAGTTTGAAATCCGTGACCATTGCAACAAAAGCATCCCATGGAGGTTTACATATTAAATGGGGCTCATTTGAACTACGAGAGATAGCCCGATTCGAAGAACAATTGATAAAGCTTATCTACTTGAAGCCTTGGTGTCCCAATGAGGCAATTATAGGAAATTAAGGCTACCTTGGTAAATAAGGAAAGTAATCTTAGAAGATATGTAATCTGATAAAATTTGATTTTGTAACCTTAGAGATTGTGTAAGTCCCTTAATTATAGATATGCTTCGATCTCGTCCATCGATGTAATTCAATCTATATCTTCGATTTTGGGGGAGCTCAACTATAAATAGAGAGCTTCCTCCTCATTTGTAAATCACCCATTGTATTCTATTCTTTAGTAGTGAATACTAAATTGAGAGCATTTACTCAAACACCTATCGTGTGTTGTTTTTCTGTGGCTATTATGCTCTTTTGTGCTTTCTTTCGTTATGAGTTTGCTTCTGCTATAATTTGGTGCAGAAGAATTCTACAATAATTCTCACTTTGTGAGAGTTAGACTAACTTAGGTGTGTTTGAAGCGAAGAAATCGCCTAAGGCCATATGGATTGCGAGACTGAAAGTCTAGCCCGTAACACTTACGCTAGGGTTTCTAACTTTTTAATGAAAATTTAATTAATCAATATAAATTAATTAAACAATAATTAATTACTTCAAAGTTTTATGATTGAAAGAAAAGGGGAATCAGTGTGTGATTAGGTTAAGGGTTTGGTGAAAATTGATCGGTTATAGTGAAAATAGACACAAGCGATTTGGATAGCTTTAGGGTTTTATTTGAGGTGATGTTAGTGAAAAATTTTGGGATTTCATCCACATTACAACTGGAATTTTGAGGTGTTTAGGGATGGATGCATGCACACCTCAAAAGAGAGGGCATCTGGATTTTCACTTCACTATCAAGTTTTTAAATCAATTGGGAATCTATAATAGCATATAGGAATGACTCTTGAAACCTCCATTGTTCGAGTATAATTTCTTGTTTCTTCAAATTTTCAGCTTCTTTTCTTTTTCTTTTCACTCCATGATATTTTCTTTTCAATGTAAGAATATGAAGTTTAGCATTTATGTTTAGGGTTTTAAAGTAACTATGAGGTTTGCTTTTTTTTAATTAATCAGTTGCTTTTTATTTTGTTTAATTTGTATTCCCAAAAATGACATAAAAATTTATGTGTCAAAAAAAATTTAAATTTCAAAATTCATGTGATCATTTTAACGGCCACATCAGCAAGGTCTAAGTGATTTAACGAAAATGAACTAAATAAAATAAAAATGATAAATCAAATGATCATTTTGTAATTTTTTAAAATTGAATGGCCTAACAAAAAAATTACTGATAGTCGAGTGACTTCATGTAGTTTACCCTATCTATATAACTCTATATAAAGGACCTTCCTTTATTGTCACGTGGGCAAACTTGCCCATTTTTTACATTTTAAAAAAGTGGTTGAACATTAGTACTTTTACATACTTAAAATTAAGATTTAATCTTTATGTTTTCATTTTAATATAATATAATTTTTATTTTTTTATAATGTTATTAATTAATTCAAATAGTTAGTATCCTTGACTTTTCAATTTAAAAATTATGGGGTTATATATAATTTGAATGACCTATGAGTCTTAGAGATCGATATGTCACATATCTTTTAAGTTTGCGTTGTTGTTTTTTTGACATTATAAGACAATGGTCAAATTTCAATTTTGACTCTTAAACTATATTGAATATTGAGCTTAAATCTATTATTTTAAAATTTTAACATAACGTGGTCTCTCTACTTATATAATGTCATTAGTTAGTCTAAATAGTTAGTATTGTTAACTATTTTAATCAAAATGTTGACGTCAAATTTTCTTAAGAACACTATTTCAATATAAAAAAGTTTTTATCATGAAGAGTTCAAATAGGTGTTTTTAAGAAAAAAATCTTAATAAGTATTTTAACGTTATTTTTATTATTACATGATTACCAATTGATTTTTTTTAAAAATTTTAAAATGTCACACTAAAAATTTTAATAGAAGAAATTTAAGGGTGGTAATAATTTTAAATCCGATAAATGTAAGGATTAAATTCCTAAAATTAAATATAAATAAACTAAATTTTAAATGTACGAAATATATATATACTTAAAGCATATTTTAATATTCAACTTTTTACTTTATAATCAGATACAAGCAAATAATCGATCTAACACGAAATAAGCGGAGGACCATACTAATCAATAATAAAAATAAGGGTATTCATAATCACCTTCATTTCTAAAAACCAATTAGCTTTATTCATAATACTTTTCATTTATTTGACCAAAAGAAATTTATGAAAGAGAAAGCTCTACCTTTTCGTATTTCTTTTTGAATTTTGACTAATTAAATTATAAATTAAAAAGATTAATTGCACCAAACTTCTTTACACTATGGACTTTATTTTAAATTAGTCTTAAACTTTAAATAATTCTCATTACATCTGTAAATTACATATGTTATATCAATCTAGTCCTTTTGGTATTAAAATCATTAATTTAATGTCAAATGATACCTCAAATCTTATACGGTATAAACAAAAATGAAAATTTTAAGAAGAAAAAATCATATTATTAAAATGGATGTTGAAAAATCTTAATTTTTTAATGTTTTCAAAGCTTTTTCGTATGTTTAATCGTCCAATCTCTTCTTTTTTAGATTTATTTTATTTTTAGTTTTTAATTTTATTTTTAATTTTTACTTTTAAAAGTAATATTGCAACATCTTTTTTTTGAAAAAGTTTTTATTTCAAATTTAGCTACATAAGATTTGACGTTTCATTTAATGTTTTTAATAATGAAAAGACTTGGTTGATATAACTTTTAAGTTTGAGATGTAATTAGAATATTTTGAAGTTTGTGAACCGATTTAAAATGATAGTCATAGTTTAGGGGTGCTTAGTGCAACTAACTCATAAAAGATTATAGGGGAGAGATTGAAAACTGTTAAAGATCTAACCGTTAAATTTATTGATATAATTGTGCTTATACTATATGCAAAAAATTGAATCGATTTGATATCTTTATCATATCGATATTAAAAAGTATATATATTAATATTTATTGAATGATTAAAAATTTTTTAATATAAAAATAATTAAAAAAATTTAATTTCCATCAAATATAACATACATGATCTATATAATTGTAATATGAGGATGGAACCATTAAAATATTAATCATACAAACAAAAACCAATTAAGAATTTCTTTGTAATTGTTTGACATGTAAATTTTGAAAATCTATTTCGCAAATTATTAGTGAAGTTTTTAGTATAAATAAGGTTTGACAAGTACCCTATTAAAATATAATAAAATATTAAAATAAAAATATTTTAAAAAATACTTATTAATTTTTTAAAATTGCTTAGGAAATAGACTTACTTTTAATTTTTATTACTGGAAAGGAATTCTTGCTTTACCTTTTTCTGGTTTATAAATCCATTCAACAATTTGTTGTCCTTTTTTATTTTAAATAGCCATATTAGTTTATTTTTAAAATTCGGAAAGAACACAGATTACAAGTCCCAACTAACAAAATGGGGGTCCAGGTAAGGCCTTTTTAATGAACGACGTGGCGAAATCTAGTGCATTTGGATCCAGGGTTTGAAGTCAAAGAGTTACAGGTGGCGATAGGACAAAAGAGAAGAAGAGAAAGCAAAGCGAAAGGAAGATGATCAAGTGGAGTGGACCTCCACTTCCACTGGACACCCAAATGACTTAGTCTACTCCTCCTTTTTTAATACCCCTCTCAACCGAACCCTCCTTTCTCCTTTCTTTCTTATTGTACGACTCCATGGCTGTACCTGTAATGCGCTCTATGAGCAAGCTTAGCATCAAGGCCCCACCTCCATCACCCATCCCAACCGCCACCGGCTCACGATCCGCTGCCAACGAGATCTTAACCGACTTTCTCGAGAAGTCGTTACAGATCCCCGACCTAACGCTACCCGAGTGCCAGACACTCCGCCACCACGGCCTACCCGATAAGGTCGATTTCCAATCCCTTGGTTTAAGGGAGGTGGGGTCGGTCGAGCGGTTTATGCGATCTGCACGGAAGTATGGAGTGGTGGCGATAGGGCTGCATGGGATCGATGCGGGGGAGGAGGTAAGGGCGACGGTGAAAGAGGCGGCGAGAGTGTTCGGGGTGTTGGAAGAGAGAGATACGGGATACAGGAGGAATTCGGCGGGAAAGAGGGAGGAGATTGTGTGGATTGATTGCAAAGACGAGAGGATGGAGTGGGCTCGCCAATATATCGGCGTTCACTTGTATCACAGCTTCAGGTATTCTAACCGTCCCTCCCGCCACCTTCCACAGAAACATGAGTAAATTTCTTTAAATTCCTTGGGCTTTTTGGGCCCTATTCACCACCTAATTTTGATTTTTGTGTACCTATTTTTATACTCTTTTAGCTTGGGCCAGAGGTTAAAATTAAAATTTACGTAAAATAATAATTTTGTTAACCCTCCAGTTTAACAATATACTGGATCACTTGTGTATATATATAATTGAGATATATTTCAAAATTATAGCTTACTGTGTAATGTGCATGCACGTTTATACATGATTAGTATGCATATTAAACACTTACGTGAATTGAAATACAATTATGACTAAATGTTTTTATTTTGTAAATTAAAATTTTATTTTAAAACAAGATGAAGCATTATTATAAAAAATTTAGCCTTCGAAAACATTGATACCTTTTTTTAAAAAAAAAGAAGCCAGATAAATCTATAAGTGTTTATGTTAGGTAAATATAAATAGTTGTGTCTGTTATAAACATATAAAATGATGACATGTAGATGTAGTAGGTAAATGAAATTTGAATTGCATGTATAAAATCCAAGTTTTGGTGTAAATTTTAGATTTATCTGTATCTAATTTAAACTAATTTGATATGCTTATTATCTATATATATTGATTAAGTGTTTTTTTCTTTGGTTTATAAAACATCAAAATAAGCCATAATAGGGGAAAATGTCACAATTATGAGAGTTGATCTTCTATGGAATAATTCATTAATTTTATGTAAAAAAATTTACATGCAGTACAAAAAAAACCTAAGGGATAGGGAGGGTGTTTCATAAGGAAAGAACCCTAGATAGCCTGCTAACACTTGAATCCTCACATACAACACTAGACCAGTAGCTTGTTGGCCATTATGAAAATTGATATTCCATGGAATAATTCATTTACTTTATATAAATTTTACTTCGAAACCTTACATGCATGAGAACATGACTAAATTATTTGATTTAGAAGTGGAATTGTTAAATATTGATAGAGATAAAAATGTGTGAAAATAGATATACATTATAGCAATGTAAGTTGATATAGTATTACTGTATGTATGTAAATATGGTGAAAAGTGGGTTGTTTGGTTTGAAATAGTGAAAAAGTAGAGAAAGTAGCAAGTAAACTGGAGGATGTAGCGGAAGAATTGGGGAAGATATTGGTAGAAAATGCAAGGCAGGCAGGCAGGAAGGGATTTCGAAGAGGAGAGTCAGTTGTGAGCATATACAAATACAATAATAATAGTAATGAGGATAAGTTGGCTGACCAAGATCCAAACGTAAACGAAGAAGAAAACGGCCATTGTTGTGATTATACATTAAGCCTCCACCTTCCAACCAAGCACTGCCAATTTTCTCTCAAAACTGGGCCTCGACTTTTAACTTTTGATGTTGCTCCTGACACCCTTATTCTCACCTTTGGACATCAACTTGAGGCAAGTCTCTTCTCTTTCCCTTTTTTTAACTTCAACTCAGGGTTCGCGTTGCATTTGCCTTCGTTATTTATGTTATAATCAAAGAATATAGTTAAATCTTTCATAAAATGGTCAGTAGTAAAAAGCACATCTAATTAATTAGTACCCTTTATTGTCTTTTAGATAAGGTAGTAAAAGGACTCTTTAAATCATAGAAAAAACCACTATAACTTGGTTATTCTTCCTAACACCAACTGTGACATGGTTAGTCAACCGTGTCACTGGGTTATTGGCAAAACTTGCTTGGGTTTTAAGCTGATTGGCATCAGGTCCAGGGTTTAATCTCTGTATTTGTGAACTTATTCCCTTTTCCATTGTAATGTAATTGCTTGCTTATACCAAAATAAAATTCAGAAAAGGGAAAATCTTTGATTTGCTCAATAGCAACTGAAGTTGTATATTTATTTTACCCAAATGAATACAAATACATATATGTTTTACCCAAAAAAGGAAGAAGAAAAAAGAACAATTATGCATAAAACTAACCTAATTATATATTGTGGGTGTGCAAAATAAAGGAAGTTGCCCATTACATGATGAAATAAAAAGTACATGTCATGCAATTTTCTATATCTCATGAGCCAAAAAAAAGTGAAATCAAAGACTGAAACATACACTTTTAACAATCTTATTTTCCTTTTTCTGGCAATAGGAATGGAGCATGGGAGAATTCAAATGTGTACGGGGGCGAATTATTTATTCACCAGAAGTGAGTGGATCCAAATGCTCTTTCTCCATGGAGCTTAAGTGTTCATCTATAAACATAACTCACTCTTACAAAAAATCAACTTACAAAATGATCTCCTTAGCTGATCAATTCTTTGTTGCAGTCCTTATTTTTTCCCTTTATTCTATTTTTATGTTCAAAACCTCTCCATGATTTAGATCAAGTTGCATGATTTCTTTACATTCAATCTCAAAGGCATGGTAATGCTTTATCTTATGAAGTATTGTTTTTCCCCTCATTTTTATTTTCACATGGCTTGATTGATCAATATACAGTTTGAGGATTTGAGAAATGGATTGAAGAGTGCAGTGTTGAAGGTGAAAAAGACTGACAAAATAGTTTGGTCATACATCCAAGTTTTTGTGCAAGAAAAAGAAAATAAAGATCTTGTACTACTATATTGTATGTATTTGCTTTATTTTTGAATAAAATCTTATTAAGTGATGTTATTGTTGGCGGGGATGGATCCAAGATTTTACTTTAAAGAGGGCGAAACTTTTAAATTCAAAAGAATTTTTTTTAACGTATAAAAAGTGTCTTATTTGATATTTCTTTTTCTTATCAAACAGAACTATTTAATGTTTTTCAAAAAGCATGAATGATTTAATTGTAAAAAAAATTAAAAGAAAAAAAATCACACTACATAAAATTAAATATTTTTTCAAAAAAAAGAATAATAGTATACTGAAAATTTCATAAATATCATTATAATTTCAAAAATTAAATTAAAAAAATTTGGTTGTAGTCCTATTTTTCAATACTAGGCATCCTAAATTACATCCTCCGCTTTTTCATAAGATCGAACTCATCAAGGATATTTACCGAGAGGTCTTTTGCGTAAAGAGTTGAGAGGAAGATAATTTGTATTTTTTTAATTTGTACTCTCAATCTCAATGTCAAACTCTTTTCTTTTTCTCTCACAATGTCTGCACCTTACCAGAAGAAGATAATTCATTAGCAAGACATACAGACTAAAATACAAGAAAGTCACTAACCTAATATGTATGGGTATAAGTCAAATCAATTCATTCTAGACTTTGGATTTAAAGTCCATATTGGACCTCTAAGTTTAGTCTTTCAAAGCTCATCATATATTAATATTTAATTATTATTATTACTATTATTAAAGTTATATAATTAAAAATTGAAAAATACTCTGTTAATTCAAAGTATAACCTTATGGCTCAAAGGAATTTATTATATGAAATACAATTTGACTATGTGAACACTAAATTTACAATACATAATAATTTATATATAAAATTTAAAAATCTAAAAATTTTAAGGAGACGACCGCCTTGCACCTCTAAATTCATCCCTGATTAGTAGGTTTGGGGTATTTTCTTTTTGTTTGTGCCCTTGAAAAGTAAAGAAAAGAGAAACATTGAGATATAATTTTAGTTAAGATGTCAATGTTTGGAGGCCCCGTAATGATTTAAGAATGAAAGATTTGGAAATTATAGATTAGGTTAAAATGCATGCATGCATTATCAACCAATCATTCACATCAGCTATACAAAAATATGTGTATACGATGTTAAGTTGGAGAATGGGGTAAAGAGAAAATCCCACCAAATAATCTTAGAGAAGATTTTGTTAGTCACATTGCGATCAATATCTAATTGTCCACGGATCCAATTTTACTTTTTCCAAAATGTCTACCTCATTTGATACATGCACATCGCAGTTGGATACAATAATCACATTATTATTATTGTTAAGGGAGAAATAAATAGGGGTTAGATATATATGGCTGGATTATGATAGTTTACATCCACCAGAAAAGACACATTTCATTGTTTATATTTTATATGTCTTTGTATAGTGTGTACAACAGCGGTTCATTTAAATAAAAGATTATTATTAATCAATTAAAAATATTAAGGATATTATACTAATTATTACGTTATTTATAATCATTGTAAGTCAATTAATCAGCCGACAAATTAGCTCAACAGATATGACTAAAATATATGTATGACGAACTCTCTAGTATGAACAAGAAACAATTATGAGATACATAGTTCATTATCTCACGTTTCCTTTTTCTTCCTTATTTTAGCAAAATAATTTTATATTATTTATTATTTGTTATGATCTAAGAGAATTATAAAAAGAGCGAAAAGTAAAATATTAAAAGATTATTCTATTTTAATTTTGGGATACTAAAAAGTTTATATATGCTCCTCTATATTTATAGTCTCAATACTATAGTTTAAAAGTTATAATAAAAATAATTAAGGTATCTTATAAAATTTTAGGGGTTACAAGAGTTACAAGAAAATAAATTATTGAAGGTTGTGGGAGTTATATGGACATCTATTTTACAACACCCCTTCTTGGATGTGGATCAATGAAAAATATGTCTCGTTAAAACCTTATTAGGAAAAATCCTATGGGATAAAAACCTAATGAAGAAAAAAGAGTATTCAACCTTTTATAAAAACTATCTCCTTAAAAACTTTTACCAGAAAAATTCAGTGGGACAAAATCTTGATTAAAGGAAAATAGTACAACGTGTTTTAGACACTCCCTAATGGCAACATCATAGTACATCTTTGAGTCGACACATTCCAATCTTGTGTACTAGTCTTTCAAACATTGTGATTGGCAACGTCTTGGTAAAAGGGTCATCCAAATTATCACTAGAACGAATTTGTTGAACTTCAATATCACCTTTCTTCTTAAGATTGTGAGTGAAGAATAATTTTGGTGAAATATGTTTCGTTTTGTCACCTTTTATGTAACCGCCCTTTAACTGAGCTATACATGTTGCATCATCTTTGTATATGATAGTTGCCATCTTTTCTTGTAGAGACATATCTTCAGGATATGTTGCGTTAACAACCTTAACCAAAAACACTTTTCAGCTTGCCTCATACATCACAATTATTTTTGTATGATTTGAAGAGGCAGTAACTAATGTCTGTTTTTGTTGAATACGATGATATGGTTGTGTAACACCCCAAACTCGACCTAAATGATATGGCTGAATCTGGTGATGTCACAAGGATTGAGTTTTGAAAACAGTGTTGTTTCAATAAATCATCCAAGTTTTATAACTATTACTGATAATGTTAATTAGTTAAATCATTTACCAAAACAATATTTACAGTGAAGGTTTTAAAATTGTTATGTTTTGAAAAAAATCTAGTTCATACCTTCGAAAAAACCTTTGATCTCATAAAACCGTAATTTTAGTCAAAGGTCGCTATAAAAGTTAAAACATAACCAAAACCAAGTAAAAATTTAAACAGTTTAGAGAGTCCTATAATTACAAAACTCTCAGAAATAATCCGAAATTAAACAAAACCATTACTTAAAGTCAATTCACAAACTTGTGGTCACCGTGAGACTCCGTTGCACTGGTCCGCCTAAGTTTGTGGATTACTTGACAAAACAGACAAACAGATATGAGTTTACGTAAACTCAACGTGTAACCCAACAGAATTAAGCATGCAAATATATAGATTTATATACACAGTAAAAAGAAGATACAGTTTCAGGTTTAGAATCAGATACAGAAGCAGACATGCATAAATCCTACCCCCATCCTCTACACACCATCTCCAACCATCCCATCACACCATGTGGGGTTAAAAATACCCACCCATCCCTATACACCAACTTGTGCCATTAAGACAAATATCATAGTATATGCAGCCATGCTGCCAGAGTATAGGCGATTAACGCCGATCAGAATACTTCCTCCTCAAATACAGATCCTACCCCAAATTAGATACAGAATTATCAGATCAAACATGCTCAACATGCTTTTAAACAAATGATAGATATACATATAGCAGTACAGTCAGACATACATTGAGTATCCTACTCAATCAGTCTATCAGAATATCCTAACATTCAAAATAGGGTTTAAATAGCCCTTACCGACAGTACAGTAGGCACACAGTCGTTCGGAGCGACCCGTGCGATCCTAGGGAAAATTCTAGAATTATGGGCCACATGCCCAGATTGGCCTTTTCCCGTGTGGCCCACAAGACTTGGCCCAAAATCCACACGCCTGTGTGACATGCCCGTGTGGCCTACAAGCCCAACTTGGCAATGTCCGTGTGGCCCACACGGCCACACTCGAGCCACCACATAGTCGTGTGCTACGTATGGCCATGCCTTCGTCGACCACACGGCTGCGTCTCACACATGGCCATCCACACGGGAGACCACACGCTCGTACGGTGTCGATAGATTTGTTTTTTGGCTTTTGCCGAAGCCTCGTTTTCTATGTTTTGGGTACACACCTGGTATGATTTGATGCAGAAACACTCCCGAACCACACAACACCTAAGATTGACCAACATAAACACCAACTTAGACCTTTCAAATCGAACTAAAGTTGAACCCAAAACGAGCTATTCATCTATTGAGCAACCACCCCTTACCTTTGTCGAACAATGGTAATTCCCACGAAACTAAGTTCCCGACAAGTGATTCTGAGTCCCTGAATCTTTCTATAAACGACATAATGACACCATCAATAATGAATTAACAAGCGAAACAAAACTACCTTACCCAAACTTACCGAATTAAATTGCTAATAGAATTGAACAGAAATGAGCCACAATTACCACAATGTCAATCAGTCAACAGACCTACCATTAATTGAGAATATAGTTCAAAGAATAGAGAAGAAGACGAAAGAAAAAAAAGTAGAGGGGAGACAATAGAGAAAAAAACGTGAAATAGGGAAATTTTTGGGAAAATAAAAAAAATTAAAACTAACTTGATAATCCCAACTTCCCACTAACACTTCAATCTCAACCACTTCGGATTTTAAGCTCTACCGAAACTCTCTCAGGCAACTGAACAAAAATATAACATCCACGCTTGCACAAGGATTTGAACACAAGACCTCCAACACACCAATTCCCTTACCACTCGAACCAGTAGACTCATTCTGATATGAATTTACAGGAAATTAAATAAGAACCCACTACACAGAGATAAGGCTTGGATTTAAAAATAACCAAAATTGCCAAAGGTGAGACTTGAACCCAAGACCTCTCACACACACACACTTAAAACACTAAGCCATTGAAGCAGATAGACATTGTGTCAAAATTATACAGAATCAAAAATATAAAATTAGGGCGTTACATGTTGTACCTCCATATGAAAATAAATATGCTATTTGAGACTGACCTTTATGTGGATATGATAAATATCTAGCATTAGCATATCCAACTAATAAAGACCTTGAATCATTTGAATAAAATAACCCCATACCAACGATAAATCTAAGATATCTAAATACATGTTTAATTCCATTCTAATGTCTATGTGTTGGAGAAGAACTAAATCTTGCTAACAAGTTCATAGCAAATGTTATATCAGGTCGTGTGTTGTTTGCAAGATAAATCAATGCCTCTATGACATTTAGATATGATACTTTAAGACCAAGAAACTCTTCAACATTTTCACAAGGACGAAATGGGTCTTTATTCACATCTAGTGATCTTACAAACTGGGGTATTTAATGAATGTGCTTTACCGGTGTAGAATTTTTTTAAAATCTTTTCTGTATAAGTTGGGTGATGGACATGAATTCCATCCTTTAAATACTGGATCTGCAGGTCGAGATAAAACTTTATTTTTATGAGATCCTTCATCTCAAATTCTTTCTTTAAGTAATTTTTTGTATTTTGAAGTTGTTCAGGAATTCCAATAATATTTCAATCGTCAACATAAATAACAATTATCACAAAATTTGACCCAGACCTTTTGATAAAAACACATGGACAAATTGGATCATTTTTATAACATTCTTTCAACAAAAATTCACTAAGATGATTATACAACATATATCTAGATTATTTAATCCATATAAGGATTTCTTTAATCTGATTGAGAAACTTTTTTGGGGAACTTTATATGCTTTTGGGATTTTCAAGCTTTCAGGGACTTTCATGTAAATTTCACTATCAAGTGAGCTATCTATGAGACACATGCTAGGTTTTTCATGTACTGTTAGACTAATAAGATATCTAAACATGATTGCATCCACCACATGGGAGTATGTCTTTTCATAATTAATGTCGGGCCTTTCCAAAAATCCTTGTGCTACAAGTTGTGCTTTATATCTTACAACTTCATTTTTCCATTTCATTTTCTCACAAATACCTATATCCTACCAGTTTTACATCTTCAGATATTTGTACTATATGTCGAAAAACCTCACATTTAGCAAGTGAATTCAATTCTGCTTGAATTGCGTCTTTCCAATTTGGTCAATCTTTTGTATGTCAAAATTCTCAACATATTTATGCTTAAGATCCTCATTTTCTTTTGCTATTTCAATAGTAACATTATAAGAAAAAATGTTGTCGACAACTATATTATTCCGGTTCCATCCTTTTCTTGAAGTGACATAATTTATCGAGATTTCTTTATTATCACCAGTTTTAGGTATCTAAATCTCTTATAGGATTTTTTGATCAGTTATGTTCTTGGCCTCTTCTTGGGCACTTGTCTCCACAGTATGACTATCTTAAACGTTTGCTCATCTTTTTCATAAGGATTTTTATATTTGAAATAGATTTGTATTCCACGCTTGAGGTTTGCATTACTTTATTTGGCACTAATATTTTGTCTTACTGGGACATCAATTCAGATTGGAGCATTTTTAGCTAGTATGTGAGATTTTGTAACTCACCTTAGGTTAGTGAATACATTTGGCGATTGATTGACAATGTTTTGTAAATGTATTATCCTTTGAATTTCATTTTCACATTCACTTGTACGAGGATCATATTGAGATAATGTCATGTAATTTCTTTTACTAGCTATTTTTCTCTCCCCCTAATGTTGGCCTTGTTGTTTCATCAAAGTTACAATGAACAAATCATGTAGTAAATAAATCTCTAGTTAATGGTTCAAGATGTTTAATTATAGAAGATGATTCATAACCAACATATATTCTCAACCTCCTTTGGGGACCCATCTTTATGCATTGTGGTGGATTAATTAGAACATATACCTCACATAAAAAAAATTCTAAGATGAGAAATATTCGGCTTGTAACACCTTCAACCTAATTTGATTCGCCGAGTTCAAATATTAGGTGTTACAACTCTATTATAGACTTACTCAAATACAAAACGTACAATTTTTCAACATTTACATATTATTTAATAATGTTGTTCCAACTTACTTACAACTGGATGTACTATAGATAATTATAATCATCGTACAAGACTTCAAATAACAAGGACTTACAAGCGAATATCATAACTTGATTGCAATTTTCTGTTTGTTTTAATCCTTTAGTGATAATACTGATTACAATTGTGCTGCCAACACGTTCTATATGCATAATAGTCCATCTTGCCACCTCTGGCACAGCCTTGGTGTCGTCTTTCATGGCGTAAAACTGATCAGCTTACCTGTAATAAAATACACAAAGGTAAGTTCATGAGAACTTAATGAGTTAAACTCTATTTACCTGTGTTGTCTCAACACAATGCATCTGGGAATTTCATTATCATCTCATTGTTCTTCGTTCTTCAACTTGACTTTGGCGAATACCTTTCTTCTTTATACCATAAATGCCATACCTTACTTTGTGACCATGTCTAACCCTTAGCATCTTCAGTACATTACTAACGCTCTTCACTCAGCCTTTTCATAATTCCTTAACTATTTCTATCCTGAAACACATACCTACAAAACACTATTGATCAAGTTGTTCTTCTAGTCTACTTGGCTCATACTATGAATTCACCACATTCCCTGACGCATTCCATCTTCTCTGTACATATCTTAAGACTATACAAGATATGCCACAACATTTCTTACTAAACCATTTCTCTTAGAGATCGATTATTCTTTTAGAGTTCACCATATGTACTATTCTTTTGAAGTTTACCATACCTACCAGTCCTTCAAAGCTAGCCACACATATCGTTCCCTCAGAGGTTTTCATACTTAATTTCAAGGTCCGCCACAAAAGCGTTTCCTTCAAATGATTGCCACAGGGGCTTCCTTTTTCTGGTGTGTCCACAATAAGGATTTGCCTAGACTCACATTACGTGAGGTTTGCCCTTCATCATCTTAGGTCACTCAGAGAACTCCATTAGGTAATAATCTTCCTTTAATTCTTTTCATGTGATGCCATAACCCATCAATTATGGTCTTATACGACATGGTCTTTCCATATGATGCCGTAACCCACCAGCTATGGTCTTACACAATATGGTGCCATGGAGTTTTCCTTTCAGAGAATCATGTTTAAAGTCCCGATGGACTCTTTTAGACAATTCCGTGAAGATAAACACGGACTCACTTCCATATGATATTATACAGAAATTAACATACATTTCATTTCACATCATCTCATGCTTAACCTATCAGATTCCTCACGAATGATACATGCACAACTCATTTAGTGTTCATAGTCTAACCATTATATATAGAAACATTGCAAATACCACCTTACATACTAGAGAACTCACCTGATAAGAATGTATAGTAGCTTGAGCTTGAGCTCGAGATTCAAGATCCTTTCAGGAGTTGCAGCAACCACTGCCTCTTAAAACAAAAGAACACCGTAAAAATCCATTCGGATAACCTTTCCATAATCTTAAACACAAATATCCCATAAAAAAAGTCTTACTTCTTCAGGCATTCACGTAGATCTACTTTTCATAGCCATAAAACTAACATCGACATGGAGAAATTTCTAGAAAAATCTAGAGTTTCTGATCCAGCTTAAAGAAAAATTCCTGTCCTTTCCCTCTAGCCTTAGATTTTAATATTTTCAAAAGAGAAGAAAAGAACCCCTTTTGTTTTAACTTGAAGACCTATTAAAATAGTCTAAGTCTTTATTGGAACTTGAAAAATGTTACATCATTACTTAGTTGTCTTATCAAGGGTCTACAACTTCTGAGGAAACTAATTGAGTACTTCCCCTTTTTCTTTTAACTATCCAGGTTCTCATTCGGTTAGTTCCTAACTAGCTTACGTTATAACTTAACCTGTACAGTATCACAAGGTAAAGGGTGTAGTACATCTGACAGGGGCTCATACATTCGATATCTATTTACCTGAACACATCATTCTTCTATCAAATCGCAATTATCTGGAATGGAATTCTCAACATCTTGAACACACAACTGCGTTTGCCTGCATTATACGTCAGAAAGTGCACTTGGGTGATTACCAATTCGCCAATCGTACTTTTCAAAGACTATACTAGACCTTGTGCCCACCAAAACCGGGGCGTTATATGCTTGCTCAAAGAATTGTTAAACACAAATATCATATAAAAGAAGGATTACTTCTTCAGGCATTCATATAGATATACTTTTTAGAGCTATAAAACTCACATCGACATGGAGAAATTTCTAGAAGAATCTAAAGTTTCAGATCTAGCTTAAAAAAAATGCTTCTCCTTTCATTCTAGCCTTAAATTTCAGTATTTTCAAAAGAGAAGAAGATAACTCCTTTTATTTCAACTTGAAGACCTATTAAAATAGTCCAAGTTTTTATTGGAACTTGAAAAATATAACATCACTACTGACTTGTCCTATCAAAGGTTTACACCTTTCTAGGAAACTAATTAAGTACTTTGCCTTTCTCTTTTAACTATCTTGATTTTCATTTGGTTAGTTCCTAACCAGCTTACCTTATAACTTAACCTGTACAATATCATAGGGAAAATGGTGTACTACTTCTGACGGGGGCTCATACCTTCAGTATCTATTTATCTAACCATATATTTCTTCTATAAAATCACATTTATCTGGCATGAAACTCTCAACATCTTGAATACGCAATAGTGTCAGTCCATTATACACTAAAAGTGCACTTGGGTGATTACCAATTTTGTAATCGTACTTTTCAAAGACTACATTAGACCTTATGCCCGCTAGAATTAAGGCATTATAGGTTTGCTCAAAGAATTCTTATACTTAGTCAAATTCTTATTGTTTACATGCACTCAATGCTTACTCTTTATGCCTTACTTCCATAGACATTGTTTGAACATTAGGGTTTCCCCGTGTAGGATCAGAACATTCAGAAACATTTACGAATAACTTAAATAAATTACTATTCATTTATCGAGATTATTCATAACGTCCCTTGAGTGGGTCTTTAAGGCCCGATATGAGTATTAGAATCGAGTTGGGACTTAATTGGGAACTCTAAGAATTTTTCGTAGATTTTTAAAATTTTTCCAAAATGCAGGGCTCACATGGCCATGTGGCCCAAGGGACACGCTTGTGTTGGAGGTCATCTTCGACCCCGTGTAACTCTTTGAATTGTACACACGGCCATGCCACACGCCCGTGTCTTTGCCCTGTGGTTAATTAATTCAATTCGAAATTAGGTGCAGGTTTCACACGGTCAAGACACACACCCGTGTGGCACATACAACTCAAACACACGCCTGTGTCTCTGCCTGTGTGCTCAATTCTGAGCATTTTGTTTCTCAAAATTAACGTGCAGGGGACACACAGCCTAACCACATACCCATGTTACCAGGCCGTGTGTCACACATGGTCTAGACATACACCAGTTTCTCAACCCGTATGGACAAAATAAAGCCATTTCTAACTTCATTTCTCACCTAAAATTTCACCCAAGACCTGCACTTGAAACTCACATCCAATACCAACCAATTCAAGCATTCAAATTGGGCAATTTCTATCATTCATAAGGTCTATCACTACAAGCATACATGATCACAACCTTACCTTACCTTAGTTTAACTTAAGCATTCATAAAATTGATAAAATATTCTTAACATAACACATGTGTATATATATTTATATCATAATGATCTAATTAGTCATACTAAAATGAACCATTACTAGCCATTCCAATGGCTAGGTTACAAAATAACATTTCAAGCCACTATTGGACAAGTTGTCGTATACATGCCTTTATACTAAACTGATTTTACTAATTATACCCAAAATGACTAATTGATAGTGTGACGATGCTCTAGTGATTTCCAACCCTCGCGAGCTTCCGAGCACTATAAAACAAGGAAAAAATAAAACGAAGTAAGCATTACATGCTTTCTAAGTTTGTATAACAGAAGCTAAACTTACCAATCTTGTTTATTAAATCTAGGCATACAATGTTATGTTTCTATCCTTTTGGCTAAATTGCCTAATCACATACATTCAATCAAACATGTTAGTCACCAAAATCTTCATATCAATCAAGTAACATAGATGAGCTCATCAAGCAATATTCTTTCAAGTCATTATCATATTGTCTCAAGATTTTCATGCCATGTCAAGAGTTATATGTCCATCGAATCATTTAATTCAGATAGAGGCTCAAGTAGTACACTCGAAGTGTACGATTCAATAAACCGTCAATTCCTTATTTAAGGATACCCATTAGGGCACTTACTCAGAAACACTCCCTCGAGCCACATATTGTATAACAGGATTACGAGTCCAGGCTAAATCTTTTATATAACGTATGCACAGAGGGGCTCGATTAGGATTGATTACCAGTCCGGGCTAAACACTAATCATAACGTATACTGGAGAGGTATTATATCAGGATTACTTGTTTGGGCTGAATCCTTTCTATAACAAGGTCAATGGGATTACTTGTCTGAGCTAAATCCCGTCGCAACAAATGCAGGACCTTAATAGTTTCAAGAAAGCGCATATAATCATCGGAAATCACATTCAATCGGGACTTAACCCTTTATCACCATTTCAAGCATGTATCAATTTTCCATCATATCATACAAGTAAAGCACATCAACATAAATCACATTACATACAACAACATAATTACATACCCGATTAAGTTACACGTACTTACCTCGACACTTGTTCACGTAAAAAGCCTACTAATCCGAAACCTTTTCTTTTCCTTGATCTAACCTTGAATTAGTGTTGTACAGATCTATATATAAATAAACTTAACCATCAATATCACGCATTTCATATTTAAATGGACTCAATTTGCGTCCTAGGAAAATTACCATTTTGCCCCTAACTTTTTCATAAATTTTGATTTTGTCCATAGGCCCGGAAAATGAAACTTGTGCAAATTACTCCCTATTCCAAACCTAACCAAAGCCCTATTACAAATTTTCCAGCACATGTATTCATAAAATTTTAGAATTTTTCATCAAATTTTACTGTCAAAACCATTTTTTTGGAAAAAACAGGGATCGACTTTTAAAACCAAATGTGGAGTCGCAACCAATATTTTTGTTTAGATGTGATTAGATCACCTAATAAAATATTTTGTTTTATTTAAATTAATTTTGGTCCACATAAATTTAAAAATGGATTCGAGAGCCGGTTACGTATGAGGAAGGGTTAGCACCCTCACTACGCCCAAAAACTGGTACCAGATTGATTAATTGTTGTCCTTAGGTCTAGGTTTTTTTCAAAAAAATTTTTGAAATATGGTTCCTTTTAAAACATTCAGGTGGTTTGAGTTGGTCGTCAAAACTCTCTCGTTTCAAAGGTATAAAGCTTCACATCCAGCACGATAGGACATGACCATTTATGCCTTTGAGAACACGATTGATTTTTTTGACTTCCAAAAGCTCTTAGGTCAAAAATTACAAAAGGATGTCCAAATATTTAGTCCAAAAAAAAATCAAAACCCAGCATGGTAGGGCACGATTTCTCGAATTTCTAAATACTGAACATTGCCTTATTTTAGGATTTTTAAAAGGATTTATAAACTAACTCAAAACATATTAATTTCACTTAAAATAAAACAAAATAATTGATTTTAAAGAGTTAGAAATTATAAACCGACCTTTGTTAACCAAAAAGAAAAAATAAAAATATGGGATAATATGCAGGCATAAAATACGATAATAGATGAATGAAGATAATATAACTTATTTAATCAACTAACAAAATAAACAATTAAATATAACTAATCTAAAAAATATAACCCAATTTTCAAGCATGTATGGAGAATAATTGATATAACAATACAAAATAATGAGTAAATAATATGCAACGACAACGTATATAGTATAACATAAAAACCATTAACATAAAATGTACAAAACAGGATGGAAATTAGAAGTCAATGGGGTAGAAGACATTTTTAAAAGAATGATGAACTAATGAACATATAATATATATAATATATGAATTGATGAATTTGAAATAATTTGCATAAAAAAACTAGGGATGTATATAATTATTAAAGTAGATGTTATAGAGTGAATACATTTGGATCCGAATAATATGCAAAATTATAATATTTATTGAAAATAGATAATATACACACAATAAAGGGAAATTTAAGTAATACATAAAATTTGAAAAGATAGTAAAAATATATATATACTAAAATATAATCTTGGGAAATAAATTATATACATAATAGATAAAAAAAACACACACACATATATATACCTATAAATTTTAAAAGCAATTATATGTAACAATAGCATGGAGTTAAATATGTATCTAGGATCAAATATATGAACCAAATATACAAAAACATTCAAACAAAATATAATATTAAAATATTAAAATAATTTAATGTAAGAGGAATTTTAAAATGATGATTTTATAAAGTTATTAAAATGGCTCAACACATATATAAAAATATTGAGAACTTCAAAATAATAGGCATTACAAATTGAAAACTCAATGAGAATAATATATGTACGAATATAAATATACAATGTTTAAAGAAATATTGTGCAAAATGTTAAAATAATATGATAAAAAAAGAAAAAAAACTTCAAACTAATTGCACAAATAAAAACAAACGAGATTATTAGAATGGATCAACACATATAAGGATATTAAATGTATTTTAAAATTGTAAGTTATACAAATAGAAAACTAAATTAAAACTGAATTAAAATAAGAGGGATAATTTATAAATAAAATAGGCCATTGAAATAAAAAAGGACCAGCGCGCCACGCATGCGAATGCTCAGGGACTGAAGCGGTAAATAATCTAGATCCCAAAACGCAGTGTTTAGGCGCGGATCGAATTGCAAATATGCGTAAATTACAAAGCCAAATTTAAAAGAGAAGTGAAATAAATAAGGCACAATTGAATGCCCGTATAAAAAAGGAAGGACTGATTTCGAATTTATCCCCTATCCGCAAGAACACGCGGATCCTAGGGGTAATGGGTCGGATCGGGTCGGGTAGTTGTTATACGACAATGTTTTGGAGCCATTGATACAGGCTCAAAATGGCACCGTATTTGGTCCTTTAAAAGGACTAAAATCAGACCACTCTGTTGCAATAACCCTAGCTTCGCCTTCCTTCAGCCGACCTAACCCTAATCACTTGGCCTTGACTCCTTCGCAGCCAACAACAGGCATATTCGCCCCTTTGAAACGCTTTACGGCCTCGAGATTCCTCCTTCGCCTTCGATTCTGACGAAGCAAAGAAGAATCAATGGTAGATTTGCAAGGTAAGACCCCGCTTTTATCTTGTTCATTTATTTTTATAAAAACTACAGCGAATGACTGAAAAAGAAAATGAAATGATTCACAGAGAACTAAAAGGATTAGGAAACAAAAAAAATCACCTTAAAAATTTTCTTTCGAAGTGCTTTTTTTATATTTAGTGTGCGTAAATTACAAAAATGAAATCTCTTGGTTTTATAGCCGAAAAGAAAAATCAAAATAAAAAAATACAATTTTTTTCTATTTTTCTATATTTGATGTTGTCCTCTTGCATTTGGTGTGCAGGTACGGAGGCGTGGTCGTGGTACTCAGCATAAGGCGTACGGAGGTCACTCGTGGCAGTCGTACGACACTGAAGGTTGGGGCTTGGCTACAGCGCAAGAGTGGAAACCCTAGGGTTTTTGTTTGGCTGATTGTTTGAGTAATAGGCCCTTGGAGCCTGTTTCTTTTGTGTTGGGCCATCGGGCTGGGTTTGGGTCCGTTTTGGATTCTAAGTATTTGGGTTTTGGGCCACTGTAATTGTTTTGGGTCTGTAATGGGTTATGGACTTTAGACTTGGACTTAATTATTTATTAGTTTGGTTTGTTATTGCTTTGTATTTTGGTTTTGGTGTGGACCCGAGCAAATTGACCCGTTTACAGCTGCCCTCTTTGCTCATTGTCGTGTAACGAGAATAGAGCAAAGACTCTTACTCGGGTCAATCTTGCTCGGTCTCTGAATCTTGACTTCCATGGTGTTCCTCTTTTTCCAGTAGTCCTATTGCAACTTCAGGAAGATGAGACTTATAGCTTTGATTTGCTCCAATGTAACTTCAAGGAGACAAGATCTGCTATCTTCAGTCTGCTCCACTGCAACTTCAGGGAGATAAGACTTGGGTAATTTTATCCTGCTCTACTGCAACTTCAGAGAGATAAGGATTGTGGCTTCGATCTGTTTCGCTGCAACTTCAGGGAGGCACGATCTGCTATCTTCAGTCTGCTCCACTGCAACTTCAGAGAGATAAGACTTGCTACTTCGACCTGCTCTACTGCAACTTCAGAGTGATAAGGTTTGCTATGATGACTTAATCTGACCTACTACAATTTCAGCGGTATAGGATTTGTGATTTCACCGATCTGTTACGCCGCTCTCTGGGGAACATGACCTGTAGAATTGATTTATTGGATTATGTGTACGCCGAATGATTAGGATGCTTTGATCAGAATGAATCGAATGCTCCTAACTAGGTGTGTATGATGTTTGCATAAATGTAGAATGTCTTCAGAATGTCTTCAGAATGATCCCTTTTTAATATTTGGGTTATCATTGTCGTTGTTCGTCAAGGTTCTGTCACTGATGTGTTATCCTATCTCCTTTGCTCAGCCGGTATCTTTAGCAGAAAATCACTATTTGTTCAAACGGTTTTTTCTACTGCATCTTTAGGGAGATAGAAGCTATAGTTTCTTCATCCACCCCACTGCAACTCAAGGGTGTAGGATTCGAATTTTCCCCTATCAATTTGGTCTATTACACCATTCCTCGGGTTTCATGGCCAGACGTGTATGGATGTAAAGTATCATTTTTCGAGAGTGACCTTCTTTTATACTGATTATTTCTCATCAATATTGTATCATTTTTCGAGAGTGACCTTCTTTTATACTGCAATATCTCGTCTTTATTCAGTCACCATTTTGGACCAAAAATCCAAAGAGATGGTTTTAACTTAAACCCTTCCTACTTAGATATTTCCTTAAGCTTGGTGAGTTCTAAACAACAGTCCTGTTTCAGATTCTTGTATTATTTAGAAGTTTTCCAAAGTAATACGCGAAACTCTTTTTGTGAAAGTATTATTAACCCATTAACCATTTTTTCAATGCAACATGCTTGCAACAAATCATAGCAATGGATAAGAATGGAATTTAATTAGGGCATAACTTGAAATGAATAAATTATCGAAGATAAAAATGAAAGTCTATTGGGGATGCATATCTTGAAAATAAAAATATTTCAAAGGTAGTTGATTCATTATGAATAAGGTGAAGACTAGGTGCCCTTGATATCGTAGCCTGAGTTTCTCTGTACGAACTTCCTGAAGACCAATTTAGACTTGACATGTGTCTAGGAGATCAGAAGCACTTTGTCAATGCCCCAAGATGCGGCATACCCTTTCCCTTGTCAATTCAGGTATAGCAAGATCTTCGCCTTCCCCATCTTTGATCAACATCTGAGCTACCCTTTTCAGGTTTTCAACTCAAATCCCCTTTGGTCTCAAGGCACCCTTTGCAGGTTTTCACCTTGGCCTCTCCTCCCCCTTTTTTTTAAGGAAGGTCTCAAAGCGCCCTTTGCGGGTTTTCGCTTTGGCCTCTTTCCCTCTTTAAGTGTAATACTTTTTGACTGAATCCAAATTCACTGGATTAGACAAATTTTTTCCATCCATTTCGGCTAGGATTAATGCTCCTCCAGAGAAAGCTTTCTTTACCACATAAGGCCCTTCCCAATTGGGCAACCATTTTCCTCTAAAATCCTTTTGTATAGGAAGGATCTTTTTCAGAACTAGGTCTCCCTTATGAAACTCTCTTGGGTGAACCTTTTTGTCATAAGCTCGTATCATTCTTTTTTGATACATCTGACCATGCTGAATAGCTCTTAGTCTATTCTCCTCAATCAAATTCAACTGATCATATCGAGACTATATCCATTTTGCTTCATCTAATTAAAATCTGACAAAACTCTGAGAGAAGGTATCTCCACCTCAATGGGTAGAACTGCTTCCATTGCATAGACCAATGAGAAAGGCGTTGCCCTAGTAGAAGTTCTGACAGATGTTCGATAAGCATAAAGAGCGAATGGAAACTTCTCATGCCAATCTTTGTAGGTTTCGGTCATTTTTCCCACAATCCTCTTGATATTTTTATTGGCTGCTTCCATTGCCCCATTCCTTTTTGTCCGATATGGCGATGAATTATGGTGTCTGATCTTAAACTGACTGTAGACCTCTGCTATTGCGCTATTGTTCAAATTTAATGTATTGTCAGGTATGATCCTTTCAGGCATCCCATATCAATATATGATCTCCTTCTTCAGGAATTTGCTCACAGTCGATTTTGTAACAATGGCATATGAGGCCGCTTCTACCAATTTGGTAAAATAGTCAATGACCACAAAGATGAACCGATGCCCATTTGAAGCCTTCGGTGAGATTGGCCCTATGACATCCATGCCCCACATGAAAAGCGGCCATAGGGAAGTCATAACGTGTAAAGGCGAATGAGGTACATGAATTTTATCACCATAAATTTGACACTTGTGACATTTCTTGGCATAGTTAATGCAGTCTCCTTCCATGGTAGACCAATAATATCCGAATCTCATAATTTGTCTAGCCATTGTAAAGCCGTTAGCATGTGTTCCACAAATTCCTTCATGAACTTCTTCCAAAATTTTCTTGGCTTCCACAGAATCTACACATCTTAATAATACTTGGTCCTTTCTTCTTTTATACAGTATTTCCCCATATAAGACATAATCACAGGCTAGCCTCCTCAACTTCCTTTTATCATTCTCAGGTTCCTGATTAGGGCACTCACGATTTCTCACGTATCGCAATATATCTTGATACCAAGGGTGATCATCTCTCTCCTTTTCCTCCATGTTGTAACAATAAGATGGGGCTTCACAAATACTCATCTGAATAGGTTTTACATCTTCTTGTTTACTCACCTTAATCATGGAAGCCAAAGTAGCCAAAGATCCGCCATCTGGTTCTTATCTCGCGGGAGATAATTGAAAGTAATATCATCAAACTCCTCAATTGACCCCAGCACTATGCCTCAATAATTAATCAATTTAGAGTCTCTTGTCTCACATTCACCTTTAAGCTGGTAGATCACTAGCGCGAAATATTTATATACTTCTAACACCTTGATCTTACGTTCTATGGCTGCGCGGAGTCCCATGATGCATGCTTCATATTCTGCCATATTATTTGTGCAATCAAAATCCAATTTACATGTGAATGGATAATGATCTCTATTTGGGGATACCAAAACTGCACCGATTCCATTACCCACAGCATTTAAGGCTCCATCAAAGTTCAATTTCCATGGGTGACCTTTTGTTATGTCCTCTTCAGTAGCCGCCACATACATTAATTCTTCATTGGAGAAATTAAAATTCAAGGGCTCATAATCTTCTAGAGCTCTACTGGCCAGAAATTTTACTATTGCACTCCCTTTCACAGCCTTTTGACTCACATAGACTATGTCAAATTCAGAAAGCAGAATTTGCCACCTAGCCATCCTTCCGTTCAAGGCGTTTGACTCCATCATATATTTTAGGGGGTCCCATTTCGAGATTAACCAGGTCGTATGGTACAACATGTATTGCCTCCCTCCAAGCTGTCTAGATCAAAGCGCAACACAATTTCTCGATTGGTGAATATCTCAACTCATATTGCGTGAATTTGTTACTGAGGTAATATATCGCCTTTTCTTTTCTTCCTGATTCATCATGCTGACCAAGCACACAGCCCATAGAGTTATCAAACACTACTAAATATAGTATTAGCGGCCTATCTGAGCTTGGAGGTGACAGCACTGGGGGACTTGATAAGTACTTTTTAACCTTATCAAAAGCTCTTTGGCATTCATCATCCCATTCTCCTGGGTTGTACTTTTTAAGAAGACGAAATATAGGGTCGCATTTCTCAATTAATTGTGAAATGAACCGAGCAAATGTAATTTAGTGCTCCTAAGAAACCTCGAACTTCTTTTTGAGTACGTGGTGGAGACAATTCTTGTATAGCCCGAACTTTGTCTGAGTCAATCTTTATTCCTCTTTCACTTACTACAAAGCCTAGTAGCTTTCCTAATCTAGCTCAAAAGTACATTTTGTTGGATTAAGCTTTAACTAAAATTTTCTCAATCTCAAGAATAGCTTTCTCAACACTTTGATGTGCTCTTCCTCATTTCGGGATTTGGCAATCATATCGTCTACATAAACTTCAATCTCTTTATGTATCATATCATGAAATAAGGTCACCATGGCTCTTTGATATGTCGCTCCAGCATTCTTCAGCCCAAACAGCATCACCTTATAATAGAATTTACCCCATAAGGTTATGAAGGTAGTTTTTCCCATGTCCTCAGGATTTATCTTTATCTGATTGTATCCCGAGAAGCCATCCATGAAGGAGAACAATAAGTAGCATGCCGTGTTATCCACTAGAATATCAATGTGAGGCAAGGGGAAGTTGTCTTTTAGGCTAGCCTTATTTAAGTCTCTATAATCAACACACATTCGTACTTTTCCATCTTTTTTAGGAACAAGTACAATGTTGGCCACCTATTCTGAGCATTTCACCACCCGCAGGAATCCAGCATCAAATTATTTCTTGACTTCCTCCTTTATTTTTAGCACAATGTCTGGCCTCATCCTTCGAAGTTTCTGCTGAATTGGCTTGTAATTTTCTTTTATGGGAAGGCGATGTACTACAATATCGGTGCTCAACCCGGGCATATCCTGGTAGGACCATGCGAAGACATCTTTAAATTCTTGAAGCAACCTAACAAGATCTCGCTTTGTTTTTTCGGTTATGCTCGTTCCAATTCTTACAGCTTTTCTTTCTCCCAAAGTCACCACCTTCACCATCTCTTTATGTGGCAGAATTCCTCTTGTTCTACCATCCTTAACACGTCCAGAGATAAGTCACAATCTCTGTCATCTTCAAAGTCTTGAGATCCCTCTAAACACATGTCTTGCTCAAAAAGTGATTCTGAGTCACTAACAGCGTCACTCGTGACATTGATATCCAAGGACCTCTTATAGCTGCAAAAATATAAAAATAATGAATGAATTTAAGAATTATTGTTTGCATGGTATGATTATGAAGGAATGAATGAAAAAAGTCTAAAAGGAACAAGATAATTACTCCGACGGAAAGAATAAAATAATTACTCGTAGAAAGAATGAAAGAATATTTGCTCAATATGATAGCAAAAATATACTTCATTGAAATAATGATGTTTGAACATGAGCCTATTTCACAAAGAAATTCTTATTGCCTCTAGGCTTAAAGCAACAAGATTGTTTTGAACATTACTCTGAGTAAGCTCTAAATACTACAGGAATGTCTTCTGCAGTCCAGTTGCCTACAACGCTCCCAGGTTCATAAGGACGAATATCTGACAAGGTCCCCTCTTCAATCGCTTCTTCCAATATGGCATTGATGTGAATATTTTTCAACATTTATTCAATGTCTTTTTTCTCTAACGTCCTTCGTTCGGGATGAATAATCCCTCCCGATACAAAAGTCTCCGATATGTGAGGGATTACCATGGGTTCCTACTTGATTTCTTCACCACTCAATCGTGCCTTTCTTCTCACCTGCCTTTTTTCTAATTCTTTATTCCTTTGTCTTGCATCTGGCCTGAATTCTAGACCAAAACGGTCATATTTGTCTTTCAGTATCGGAACTTCAATTCTTCCCTGGAGATGTCTTCCAAGTCCCTTTCTGAGTAAAGCTCATTTTCCTACCATCAACTGTAGACCCATCCTCGTAGTTTTGGATACTTTCGATGCTGGAATCTTGCTCCCTTCAGTGATGAATGTTGCATTTACAAACATTAAGGACCGAAAAGAACATTCGATTGCTTCATCATCTATCTCCAAATATGGTGCATCACTGCTTACAACTGCAATGATATCCTCTTTAGCATTTATCATTATCAACCGACCCTCTGATACTAACTTCAATTTCTGATGCAACGATGAAGGCACTACCCCTACTGACTGTATCCAAGGTCTTCCTAACTGGCAGTTCTATGAGGGCTTAATATCCATCACTAAAAATTCCACCTCATATGTAGTTGGGCTAATCAACAAATGTATTTCTATTCTTCCCATGACTCTGCTTTTTGTGCCATTGAATGCTCGTAATATATTCTGACACCCCTTCATGTGTGAGTTATCCATAGGTAATCTATTTAATGTAGACAAGGGAAATACATTCAATGTTGACCGATTGTCTATCAAGACTCCCGGTAATGTGTTTCCTTTGCATTTGATAGTGATGTGCAGAGCTTTAGTGGACCCCATACCTCCTGGTGGTATTTCATCATCATTGAAGAAGATGAAATTATCAGCACTTATGTTATTAACCAGCCGATCCAACTTATTGACAGAAATATCATTAGTCACGTACGTCTCATTTAGCACTTTCATCAATGCACTTCGGTGTACCTCTGAACTTAGGAGCAAAGCTAGTATAGATATGCGAGCTGGTTGTTTATGCAACTGTTCCACCACGCTATACTCATTATGTTTTAGAAATTTTAGGAATTCCTTAGCTTCCTCCTCTTGCACTGGTTCATTAACAGGCAACTCAGACTAAACCGCTTTTCCTTTCTTTTGTTCCGTTATCGGAGCTTTTCCTTTTACAGGTTCTGTTCGGGCATTTACCAAATCATAGTGTCTTCCACTACGCATGTGAGAACCTATATCTTGGTCCTCCTTAGCTAAACTCTCATTCCCCGGGATTGTTACATTACAATCATAATTCTAAGGACCCTTTTGTTGTCCTCGTAAGAGAAAGCTACTGGTTTCTAAATTATAACCTTCGGTTCCATTTGAATTCCCGCTTCTTTTTTTGGACGTGTAATAATGACCACAGGATAATTGACTTTTGGGCCCTTCAACGTTTATTCTGACGTGCATATACACCCCTCCTCTTTAATCTCTTCATAAAATTCTATCTCCTTGTTGTCCATCAGGCCCTGAATCAAAGCTCTAAACTCTTCACATTCTTGAATTTTGTGCCCCTCTTCATGATGAGATCCGTAGTAGCTCTCTATCTTTTTTTTGCTCCTTTCTAGATATGTAATAACCAATCCCCCTTTTTGCCATCTCCTTCCAAAACCATTTCAAAGGAGTTTTTTACTTCTGTAATGTCTTCCTTGATCTTTCTCCCCATATTTTCACTTATCGCATTTATCCCACCATCGGCGTGATTAAGTAGCAGATTTTCTGTACTAGGTGTATTATCAAACTTCACAATGCCCACTTTAATAAGTCTTTCAGCTACTTTCTTAAAGGTAGTGCAGTTTTCTATTGAATGTCCTGGAATTCTTGCATGGTAGTCACATTGAGCGTTTACGTCGTACCATTTAGGGTATGGGGGTTGTAATGGCTTTAAGTAAAAAAGGGCCACCACATGTGCATCTAATAAACTTTGATACAACTCCCTGTATGACATGGGGATAGGTGTAAATTGAAGCTTATCAGTATTTTACTTTGTGTCAGATTCTGTGACAACCCTAATTTGGCCCTAGTCAGAAAGTGGTTTCAGGATCACAAAACTGAGTCACAAAAATAATTAGATGTTATATTCTATGTTTATTTCATGTGAAAGTGCATGTGTGAAAATTTCATGCTTTGATTTTGCCATTTGTGAGTGAAATTATGAAATAGGACTCATGTGAAAATTTTTGAAAATGCTATAGGCTAATTTGTAGTGGCCAAATAACTTATAGTATGAAATAGGTGGATTTGCATGTCAAATTTCCCACCTTAAAACATAGTGGCCAGCCATGATGGGCATGATAAGCATTTGTGCAATTTTTTTATTGAAATTATGGCATAAGTATGGCACAAATAATATATGTTATTTTGTGTCATAAAATGTTAGTAATAAAATAACAAAATGAAGTAAAAGACAAGGTTTTTTGTTCATCCTTGTTCTTCATAGCCGAAAATAGGAGAGCAAGAGGGGAAAAAGCTCTTGAAAAATTCAGTCACTAGGGGAAGAAAAATCCAAGGTAAGTTCATGGTAGTTTACTTCTATCTTGATTTTCATGAGTTCTTATTGATTCTACCTTAACTCATGAAGCATATTTTTTTTATTTTTGGTTGTGTTGTGAGCATTCAGTCATGAATGGAAATGAAGGAAATGGTTGTTGTTTCATGTTCTTCTAATGAATAATGGAAGATAGGTGAAGTTGAGCCAAACAAATGAGCATGCATGTGCCTTAGATGCTAAGGGGGAAAATCGGCTAACATGTTGTGTGTATTATGGCCGAATGTGAACTTGGATAACATTGAGTAACGTTTGTGCTTTAAAATGATGAAATGGAGATTATGCTTAAGTGAAATCATAGGTATGTGATGATTGATTTGTGATATGCATGTTTGAATAACATGCATGCAAGTTATGTGTGAAAGAGTGAATTGGTAATAAATCTGCTTGGGACAGCAGCAGTAACATGATTTTGAAAAATCACCATAAATTGTGGGAGATGAGTTAGAAGCTGAATAAATTATGTAATTAAATATTAATGAGTCTAGTTTCTTATAAAAGAAACCGTGTAAGCAAAAGAATTGCCGATAATGAGATATTTGAAGTGATATGGGATAGGGTCAGAATGACTTCTAGATCCTCTGTTCTTTTTTTATAAAATCATTATAAATTGTACAAAAATTATCATAAGATGAAATTCATATGATTAGACTCCTTAATGAGTCTAGTTTCAAATGAAATAAACGAGAACATGTTTTGAATTCTGTACAGTGAGAAAATTGATTCGTAGTGAGGAGTGGTCAGATTAGTCAAATAGTGAAACAGGGGGAACTTTAAGAAAAATAAGGTATTGATTGGACAAACAAAAAATTCTGAAAATTTTATGAATAAAATATATATGAGTCTATTTTCAGGGAAAATTAACGGAACTTGATTTGGAGTTTCGTAACTCCAGTTATAAATGATTTAGTGACTATTGCTCAGGAAGACAGCTTGCAGTGAAATTATGATTATGTGGTAAACATTGACAAAAATTTGTTAATGAGTTGCTTATTGATTTCTTATAAGCTTACTATGACCAGTAGGTGTGAAATTTGAATATATATATTATATTTTGAAAGTGATGCTGGAATAGTCGAATAATGACTAGTTTAAAATCTTTGAATTTAAGCTCAAGAGCATAGAGGGGCAAATTCGGATAAGGGAAAAGAGAAAGTAATCGAATAGCCGTTGTAATCGTTCGGCAACGTTTAAGATAAGTTCTTAAGTGTTTAAGCTTGATTCCTTCTTATATGCCTAAGAGCTAAATTAATATGGCAGAGAGAATGTAAATTTTATTTAGTTAATGTGCCGAATATGTAATGGCTATAAGCCGATTATGGCTATTATGCTTAAGTTGAATTGGATTTGGAAATTTGATGCACTAAATGAGTGTTATAATGAATAAACTATGTCGTATATGTGCTGGTAGAGATATCACGATTTGTGATTATTAAATATCTAAAGGAAACCATGATGTGTATAAAATTATTTTTATTAGTCCTTTGTGGTAGCCGAATGTGGCTTGGTACTAAAGTGATTAAATGTGAACTTCGATGAGGTAACTGTTAGTGATCGATGATATAAGTTATGCATTATAATATATATTCGGGTTTCAAACCTAGCAGGCATAATGCCGGTGAAATGACATCGGACTTAAAGGTCTAGCAGGCTTATGGCCGGCGATGAAATCAGGTTATTACCTAGCAGGAAAATTGCCGGTAAACTATTAAAAGTGTGGTGCTATAAGACTATGGGCTAATATGATATGTGGATTCGTTCTGTAAAGTAAATCCTAGTATTTCGAGTCTATGGCATGTATAGGGTTTTAATGTTGAGTATGTGATACTATAAGTTAGCCAAAGGTGGTGGCTTGTATTGATAAAGTGTTTTGGCCATGTGAATTGGCCTATGTTGGCTAGTGATGTTTTGGGCCTCGTAAGCCCATATATGGGACAGATTGCATGTGAAAAGAAAAGATTTAAATTGATTGAAATTTTTTGGCACAGTTTTTGTGTGATTGACTGAATTTAAGTCGGGTAACACCTCGAACCCTGTTCCGGCGAGGGATACGGGCGAGGGGTGTTACAGATTCTTGCCTTAACGAACCTTAACTCCCAGTAGTCACTGCTCTCGGCTAATTAACGGTAAACAATTTTGAGTACCCTATATTCGTATTGTTCACCTCGTTTTCCTTTTTCAGCGGGGCTGGCCTTTTGGTATTCTCTCCTGCCTCTATCCTTCCACTTCTTATTACATTCTCAATCATTTCTCCAGTCATTACCACGTCTGAGAAGCTTTTTATGGCACTTCCCAGTATGTGTGTAATGAACGGGGCCTTTAAAGTGTTGATAAAAAGCATCGTGGTTTCCTTTTCTAAAAGCGATGGTTGAATAGTATGGCAACTTCTCTCCATCTTTGCGCATATTTTCTGAAACTTTCATTTGGTTTCTTCTCCATATTCTGCAGAGTAATCCTATAAAGAGTCATATCCGTCACATGGCTGTACTGCTTCATGAACACTTGTGCCAAATTTTTCCATGAACTAATCCTGGTATGACTCAGCTAATTGTACCACTTAGATGCTGCCCCCACTAAATTGTCTGGGAAGCAATGGATCAGTAATTGATCGTTATTAACATGCCCAGTCATTCTTCTGCAAAACATGGTAATATGAGCTTCAGGGCAGCTCATTCCATTGTACTTCTCAAATTCTGGCATTTTGAACTTGGAGGGAAGGACTAAGTCTCGGACCAAACTTAGATCCTTAGCGTCAATTCCATGATGACTATCAGTGCTTTCCATTGCTCTGAATTTTTCCTCCAGCCATTGACACTGTTCTTCTAATTGCTTTTGTGATTCTATCCTTGCCTTTTCCTCTTCCGTAACTTCATCCAAATTAGGAACAAGTGAATAATTTGAGTTATTAGTAGGGTTAGAGCCTGAGCCAGCTTGGAAATTCATTGGTATCGACGCTCCGGCCTGAATCTGTTGAGGCCTGATCGTAACAGATGGTCTCTGTGGGTTTATCTCAAGTTGTGTCTGTGCATATATTGGAGTAAAACTAGGAGGATATTGAAGGTCTTCATTATTTTCCCCAACATTGTCCATGGGGCTTTTCCCTTTTTCCATCTTCCCCACCAGCAGTTGGGACAATTGAGCCATCATGTTCTTTGGGACTCCATCATTTGATCCATCATCTCTTGCTGGATCTTTGCTAGCTGCTCTTGTATCTGTGTCTACATTTGCTCCTACATGTCCTTTTGCATTTGCTCCAATTTTTCTAGTCTTTTGTCCATTGACTTGGTTTTTTTCCTTGTGCCGTAGGGGTGCGTACTTGATTGGGTTTTGTTGGTTTCTAGATTACTGAAATAATTTTTAATTAATTAGAATCTTTTTAGGGCCTTTAATGCATATGATGTAATGTAATGCAAATGAATGAATGCAAAGGAGGTATCAATTTTGATTCAATTTCATTTAAAAAACTTTACTAGAAAATAAAATTCTTTACATAAAACTGAGTTAAAAATAAGACTTCGCCTTAATGCTCAGAGCCTTAATTTTCCTAAGCAACCAGGCTAGCTCCTGCCCCCGATCTAACTCCAACTCGTACTTCACACTCAGTATGTCCGCTTGTGTTGCAAGTAATTGGCTACCTCCCGAATCTGGGTTACGGCTTCTCCCATAATGTAATCCTTGTTTCTGACTTGGTTTTGCAAATGGTGAAGTTGTTCCTTCCAACGCTCTTCACTTGCTTCGAAAAACTCAATTTGCATCTCACAGCTTTGTAATGACGCTTCTAATTATTCTATTTTTTCTTTCACTTCTTCTACCTTACTTAAGCTTACTCTCAACTCCATCGCGGTATTACGGCTTCGGTACTGATGAAAAGATTTCTCGAGCTCCGCTACTCTAACCCGTAATTCACCTCATTCATTTATGCTTTCTGATAGACTCTTCTCTAGGTCCTCTTTTCGTGCCTGAGCCTCTTGAAATTTCCTTTCCCACCGGTCAGCTTCGGTCTTTTCCTCTTGAATTTCCTGAAGCCATTGTTCTGAAGTTTTCCCTAACCCAGCAGTCCTTATCGATAGACGTAACTTCTTATAATCTATCTTCAAACTATCCAGATCCTTTTCGGCCTTACTTTTCCCTTTTCTCAACTTCTCAGCCTTTGACCTCTGAACATCTACGTCAAATCTCAAATTTGTTTTTTCCTCTTCCAACTGCTCAATCCTCTTCCCGAGCTCGAAACTCTTCTTTTCGAAGTCTTGTCTTACGATCTCCAACTCTGACAGGGCAACTTGTAATTGTTCCTCCATTGGTCGGGTACCTTCTGACCTTGATCTATTAATATTATCATTGACCATTTCCCTAAACCATCTATTGTATTAAGGTGTCACCATGAAACCAATAGTCAACCTCTTCATCCAGTGAGTTTGCTTCCAGGCATCAGAAATTTCCCGAACCTTCTTCTTATAATGGTCACCTTTATATGGGAATTCACACCGAGCCAGCCCGTAAGTCGTGGGTATAAACTGCCTCGATTTATACTGCCTTAATACAAGCAAAGGAGCATACCTAGTGGCTTCCCAAATTCCGGACAATGGTACCAAATCACAGTTCCCACATCGATACAGGATCTCATCAGGAACCATCCAAAAATCTCTCCACTCTATATCCCCCTCCTTGAGGTTTTGAAGAATTTCCATCCACTTCTCCTCTGAGATATCATCTCTCCTTTGCATAGCTCCCTCCTCCTTCAATGGGGAGTAATTTTCAGAGAAGACCCGGTAAGAAACCTTGTTTACCTTCCAAAAGTGACCATGAAACCACACCATCAACAGCTGTGCACATCTAATAAATCTCCCTTCGCCTACATTCCGACACATGCTCAAGGATTTGAACGTCTCAGCCAATATTGCAGGTATAGGTGTGATTCCTTCTCAAGACGGTCGAATAAGTCAGTGACTACCTCATCCACATGCCTTAAAGCCTTAGGAAAAATCACCAATCCATAGATGCTTAAGGCGAAGATATCGACCCTCTTCCTTTCATCCAGATGTGTTAAAACCAAATCTCTCAAATTCTCCCAAGGAGTACATTTATTGTCCCTCTTTTATTGAATTCGAGCAATGACCCAAGGCTCACTCATCCCCGAAATATTCATCAATTTCTTCGTAAAAGTTAGACCATTAAAAACCTTAGCATAAGCTTTTCTGACTTGAACTTTTGGACACCTCAGCAGGGTAGTATATTCCTCTACGGTAGGCATCAAATCTACTTCCCCAAAAGTGAAACAATTGTAAGCAAAATTCCAAAATTGAGCCATAACTCGGAACAGATGCTTGTCCACCTGAATATCGAGCAAGTAGGCTATATCACCATATCTCTAATAGAACAACTATTTGGTTTCCTCGTCCCAACAAGCCCATATATCTCTCAACTCCTGCAACTCTGTGTTACATTGAAACGAGTGAATTTTTGCAACTCTGATGTATATCCTTCTGCCAGGCTATCCCCTTTCTCTGATTGTAACTTCTCTGACCATGCACGGATGGCCGCATTATCCTCAACTTTATCAAGAAATTCATTTTCCATGTTAAATCTTCTAACTTAGTAACTGAATAGGAATCAACACCTCTTTTAGTATGCAATGTTATGCAAAACACAATCAAAACAAAATACAACAAGTCAGTATCAAATATTAATAATAAAATATAAGAAAAAACTAAAAATAATCAGAACACAGATATAGGCAACTACTAAGGCTTAGCACAGCTCTACCAAAGGATAGCTCTTAAGGTTCACTATATGTGGTTCGGTTCTAAAGAGAAGGTACTTGAACTGGCAGATTCCTCAATCCTCACCCATTATAGGCTCATATGGATTGAGTTCGGTTCAGGGGAACACATTTCCATATGACCATGCGGAGATGAAAATCTCACGAAATCATAGGTACAGATGTATCCCGGAAGCAATCCACTAGCCCATGCAGAGGTGAAAACCTCACGAAAGAATAGTTTCTTACTCCCACTTAAAGGTATAACCACAACGGTCATGCAATGCAATGCAATATTATTCTACAAGACCCGAACCATAATAATCATACAAACAAATGCAATCAAAAGAATCATGATTTTCAAAATAAATTTTCAATTCTTTGACAAAAAGACAGAAAATAATCAATTTTATGCCTTGACTCTCTTGTTCAATCCCCAGGGGAGTCGCCAAGCTGTCGAAACCATTTTTTTTGGAAAAACAGGGATCGACTTTTAAAACCAAATGTAGAGTTGTCACCAATCTTTTTTTAGATGTGATTGGATCACCTAATAAAACATTTTGTTTCATTTAAATTAATTTTCATCCACGTAAATTTAAAAATGGGTTTGGGAGTCGGTTACGTATTAGGAAGGGTTAGCACCCTCATTACGCCTAAAAACTGGTACCAGATTGATTAATTGCTGTCCTTAGGTCTAGGTTTTTTTCAAAAAAAATTTGAAATATGGTTCCTTTTTAAAACATTCAAGTGGTTCGAGTTGGTCGTCAAAACTCTCTCGTTTCAGAGGTATAAAGCTTCACATCAAGCACGATAGGACATGACCCTTTATGCCTTCGACACACGATTGATTTTTTTGACTTCCAAAGGCTCTTAGGTCAAAAATTACAAAAAAGATGTCCAAATATTTAGTCCAACAAAAAAATCAAAACCCAGCACGGTAGGGTACGATTTCTCGAATTTCTAAATACTGAACATTGCCTTATTTTAAGATTTTTAAAAGGATTTGTAAACTAACTCAAAACATATTAATTTCACTTGAAATAAAACGAAATAATTGATTTTAAAGAGTTGGAAATTATAAAGCAACCTTTGTAAACCAAAAAGAAAAAATAAAAATATGGGATAATATGCATGCATAAAATACGATAATAGATGAATGAAGATAATATAACTTATTTAATCAACTAACAAAATAAACAATTAAATATAACTAATCTAAAAAATATAACCCAATTTTCAAACATGTATGGAAAATAATTGATATAACAATACAAAACAATGAGTAAATAATATGCAACGACAACGTATATAGTATAACATAAAAACCATTAACATAAAATGTACAAAACAAGATAGAAATTAGAAGTCAATTTGGTAGAAGACATTTTTAAAGGAATGATGAACTAATAACATATAATATATATAATATATGAATTGATGAATTTGAAATAATTTGCATAAAAAAACTAGGGATGTATATAATTATTAAATTAGATGTTATAGAGCGAATACATTTGGATCTGAATAATATGCAAAATAAAAATATTTCTTGAAAATA